>NW_027397160.1:1369847-1428232 GCF_003265705.2 Callorhinus ursinus | reverse complement strand
CCCCCGGTCAGGGGGCCGCCCCTCTGCGGGGGCGCTCGGTTCTTGCGCCAGTTCGGGGGTCTTCTCCGGTAGAGCCGCGCAGTGTACTGCTCTACCTGGGTTCTGGTTCCCGGGAGACGAGGAGGAAACGCTGACGGACGCCTGGCTGGCTCAGTGGGTGGAGCCTGGGACTCTCGATCTCGGGGTGAGTTCGAGCCCCCGCTGGGCGTCGGGATTGCTAGGAGGGGTAAACCTTAAGAGAAAGAAAGGAGGACACACTGAAACACTGATGTTCTTAACAGCGTTACATTGTAGTTTTCTGGCTACGGAGATTGAAGGCTGGAGAAACTCCTCTCTTTGAAAGTGTGACTGCATTAATTTTCTCATGGATCTTTGAGGTTTCTCGTGCCATTTACCAATTAAGTAAAATAATTTCAATTTTTTTCTTAGTCTAAAGGATGACGCTTTAAGCCTGCGGTAACAAAGTAATTTAATCTTCCACCCTCTACCCTAGGCACCCCCCCCCCAAACACCCCACTGGCTCTCAGAAAATAATACCTAGCCCTTTGGTTTCCCTGGCGTGTGACATGCGATTACAAATTCTCTTCTTAGTCTTCAGCAGGACGTGACCGTGATGATCTGAATTTTTGTCTTCCAGCTTTACCGTGAGGATGAGGGGGAGCTCCCTCGCTGAACAGACTCTTTAAGAAGACTACTTGTATGCACATAGAATTTACTGCCTTTCATCAGAAGATGAACCCCACTAATCCTTTTAGTGGGCAGCAGCCTGGGGTTTTCCCAGCATCTACCAGTGGTTCCATAGGAACATTTCAGGCTAAGCCACCATTTCGATTTGGTCAGCCTTCTCCTTTTGGTCAAAATAATACGTTATCTGGGAAAACCTCAGGATTTTCACAGGTAGCCAGCTTTCCTACATCTTCTGGAGTAAGTCCTTCTTCTTCAGCACAAACATTAGGATTCTCCCAAACCTCAAATGTTGGACTCTTTTCTGGACTTGAACACACTCCAGCTTTTGTAGCTGCCTCTGGGTCTTCAAGTTCATGTGTGCCTGCAAACCCAGGATTTAGTTTTAAATCACCCAATTTTGGGGCTTTCCCAAGTACTTCTACGTTTGGACCAGAAACTGGGGAAATAGCAAGCTCTGGTTTTGCGAAAACAGAGTTTAGCTTTAAGCCTCTGGAAAATTCCGTGTTTAGACCAATATTTGGGGCTGAATCTGAGCCAGAGAAAACTCAGAGCCCAATTACTTCTGGATTTTTCACATTTTCTCACCCAATTAGTAGTGGGCCTGGAGGACTGGCTCCATTTTCTTTTCCTCAGGTGACAAGCAGTTCAGCTGCCAATTCAAACTTTACCTTTTCAAAACCAGTCAATAGTAATAATTCATCATCTGCCTTTACCTCTGCTTTGTCAAACCAAAATGAGGAAGAGAAGAGGGCCTCTAAGTCACTATTTGGAAGTTCTAATAGTAGCTTCACTAACTTCCCCATATCTTCAGGGCCTCTGGGTGAACCATTCCCAGTTAGCAAAACAGGTGTGAGACAAGGATGTGAAGAACGTGTTTCCCAAATGGAGCCACTTCCCAGCCTCATGAAAGGACTGAAAAGGAAAGAGGACCAGGATCGCTCCCCAAGGAGACATGGCCATGATGCAGCCGAAGACTTGGATGCTCCGTCGAGGGGAGATCATCCTCCAGATAAACGACCTGTCCGCCTGAATCGACCCCGGGGAGGCACCTTGTTTGGTCGAACGATACAAGATGTCTTCAAAAGCAATAAAGAAGTAGGTCGTCTGGGCAATAAGGAATCTAAAAAGGATATGGGCTGTGCCGAATCTGGGGAAAATGACCACATGGCCATCCCAGGAGGGAGTCAGTCTGTCTTGGCACCTTCCCGGCTCCCCGGTGTGAATAAAGAGGAAGAAACTGAAAGTAGAGATAAAAAAGAAGGTGAGCCCTCTGTATGTGCACCATCCAGTAAATGCTGCTGGTAGGTTCTTGGTAAATTTCCCTGGGTCTTAGTTTGATGTTGTTGGTAAATTTTCTGTAAACACTAGGAATTCTAACATACCAAGAGCATGTCCTACGTGAACATTTCCTTTGCTCTTGCATAGGTGGTGCCTCCTATATGAAATGTTACGTCTGAGGGGCGACTGGCTGGCTCAGTTGGAAGAGCATGTGGCTCTTGATCTCAGGGTCATGAATTGGAGCCCCACATTGGATGTGGAGATTATTTAAAAATAAATAAATACATAAACTTTGAAATGTTCTATCTGATGCATTTTTTTTAAAGATTTGTTTAAGAGAGAGAGCACACGAGTAGGGGGAGGGGCAGAAGGAGAAGGAGAGAATCGCAAGCAGGCTAATTCCCCACTGAGCTCAGAGCCTGATACGGGCCCCATCTCACCACCCTGAGATCATGACGACCCGAAATCAAGAGTTGGCTGCTTAACTGACCGAGCCACCTAGGCGCCCCATCTGATACATTTCTGTGCCCGTTCTCTGATCCCTAGATTCTCTAAGAGGAACACCTGGACGTCAAAGTAAAAGAAGCGAGAGCGCAGACAGTCTTGGGGGCTTGTCTCCTGCTGAAATTACAGCAATCCAGTGTAAGAACATCCCTGACTGTCTCAATGACAGAACCATTCTGGAGAACCACTTCGGTAAAATTGCTAAAGTGCAGCGTATCTATACCAGGCGCAGCAAAAAGCTTGCAGTGGTGTATTTTTTTGATCATGTGAGTATTTCCAAGAAATTTAACGTGAGTGAAAAAAATTTGAATTTTGTCACTTTAAAACCTGTTTTTTATTTTGTATTTATTTATTTATTTAAAAAATTTATTTACTTGAGAGAGAGAATGAGAGACAGAGAGTACAAGAGGGAAGAGGGTCGGAGGGAGAAGCAGACTCCCCGCTGAGCAGGGAGCCCGATATGGGACTTGATCCCCGGACTCCAGGATCATGACCTGAGCCGAAGGCAGTCGCCTAACCAACTGAGCCACCCAGGCGCCCTAAAACCTATTTTTTAATCTATCAGTTATTTGCTAGAATTTGGGCAAGCACTCGAATATCTTATTCTTAACTTAGGCTGGAATAGCACTATTTATTTTGTAACTTGGAGTTATTCATGGAAAGCTTGCAGTGCCTACTGAATCAGTGTTCTAGAAATGCTGGGTGAGTGATTCCATGAGTCAGATTCCTCTGAAATGCATGGGAGTGGCTCTGTAATCACACAGCACTTTTTCCAAATTGAGTTTTCTTGTTTTATTTGGTCATAGTACATAGTCACTGTAAACATTCAAACAGTACAGACAAAGTAGAGGGCCCTTGTAGTCCCGTTCTCCAGAGATAACTGATGTTACTTGTTCGATTTATCCACACACACATGCATAACACACTGGTTGGAGGGTGTGTGCATACGGGGGCCATTCACACGATGTAGCTTTATATCTTTATCGTTTTTTCTGAATATTCTTGTGGGGAAAAATAAAGTTCTATAGAATTTGTAAAGTAGAAAGCATGTCATTATACTTTTTTTAAATGATAAAAGGATAGCCTGTTAATGTAGGAGAATAAAACAAATCTATGGGAGGGGTAATATCTTTGCAAGTATGTAGTCATGTTGGTTTTACACAAATGGGGTCACACCGCAGATGCTGTCTGGTAACCTTTCCGGGTAGCAATCTTCAGTATTTTCTGAAATCAATAAATAGCCTAGATTAGAATAAGATTGTTAGGTGCTACATGGCATTCTCTCCTGTTTACCTACTTGGCGGATTTTCTATTTGTGGACATTTTGTGTATGTATTTCTGATTGGCTTATATCCTTTGTTTAAATTCCTGAAGTTCTGTGCCAAAATACATGCATAGCCTTAGGGCTCTGGACGTTTATTCCTTTCTGTTAATTTTTTTTTCAATTCAGTGGCATTAATTACATTCACAATGTTGTACAACCATCACCACTGTCTATTTCCAGAACTTTTTCATCATCCCAAATAGAAACTCTAACCACTAAGCAATATCTTCCAATTTTCTCCTTCCTTCAGCTCTTGGTGACCTCTAATCTACTTTCTGTCTCTATGAATTTGCCTATTCTAGAAGTTATTTTTAAGTGGAATCATATAGTATTTGTCCTGTTTATTTCGGTCAGCATCATGTTTTCAATGTTTGTCCATGTGGTTGTACTTCATTCCTTTTATGGTTGAATAATATTCCATTGTATAGTATAATGTTCCAATATATTACATGTTGTTTATTAATCTGTCAATGGACAGAGGTTATTTCTACTTTTTGGTTATTTTGAATAATACTGCCATGAATGTGGTGTGCAAATATCTCAACACCCTGCTTTTAATTCTGTTGGGTATATACTTAGGAGTGGAATTGCTGGCTCATATGCATTATTTTTTGTTTTTGTTTTTTAAGTTATTTGGCTATTGAGATGTATTTGCACTTCTATCTGAATCCTAAAAAATATTTATGTAATAAATATGTAAATTGTCATTGTAAGCAGTTCATTGATACGTATAATGCTGAGGTTCCCTTATTACCCTCATCTCTCCCGTAACCCAGGAACAAACACCATTACCCAGTATGGTGTGTATTTTTCTAGACATTTTTGTAGGCATGCCTGTAGGTACACTAATAATGTAGTTGGTTTTGTGATAAATTGTATCCCATGTGTATCATTGTCTTCCTTTTGTCTTCAAGTGTGACTTGGCAACCTTTCCATTACTGTTTGTGTAGTCAGATGGTGAGAGTCATCTCACCAAACGCCAACAAGGCCAAGCTATGGGTTCTATCCCTGTAAAGTCATTACTTTCAAAAAGGAGAAGAGCTAATCCACGCCTGTGAGATGGGTAAGGGAGGTGAGGACTGTGGCTGCCGTGTCTGGAGGCCGACTGTGTGGTCAGAACATGTGGGGGCGGAGGCACCTCTATGGTGCAGAGGTTTGCTACTGCATTTGGTTTTAATCTCATTTCCTTTGGTGTCCTGATGTCCTCATACATTGTGTTGTGGACTGTTTTCTAGGTGTCTGCAGCCTTGGCTAGGAAGAAGGGGAAAGGCTTGCATAAAGACATGGCTATCTTTTGGCACAAGAAGAAAATAAGTGAGTTTGCAGTTACTCTTGGTGTAGTCTCCAGTTCTCTGTGTACCACACCCTCCGAGCTGTCGCCAGTGCCAGGGTGGGGCTGGCTGTCAGTGCATCCTCTGTCTCTGAGTGTTTCTGTGGGCTCCTCTGGAACGTCCTGTGACAATTAAGAGAGTATTACTTCTTCAAACACTGTAAAAAAGTCCACTATCAAGTGATTTGTGAGTCATGAACTGTGCTTTTGTGTCCTCAGGTCCCAACAAGAAACCCTTTTCCGTGAAGGAGAAGAAGCCGGGTGACGGCGAAGCCACCCAGAGCCCTGAGGACACACCCTTTCAGCACTCTCCTCTTGGCAAGCCTGTGGTGAGGGCTGCAGCTGGCACCCTCCTGAGTAAAAGGTGCGGCCGGTCCTTCCTGTGGGTGCTTCGACTTCTGTGCGCTTGGCAGCAGTCGTGCCAGAGCATGGCAGGGAAGTGGGTGATACGCCGACCCTTGAGCAGGGGGAATGGGGGACTGACTGGGAGAGGGAGAGGAGGGCATGGTGGGAGGGCAAGGGGGAGACGGCTAGACAGAGCCCCTGGGCTTCTGGCTTGTCTCACTCAGTCCCGTGTCCCATGCGCTTGATGTGTATCAGTGTATAAGGAGGACTTTTTCCCTTAAGAGGTCTAACTGGCGGGCGCCCGGGTGGCTCAGTTGGTTAAGCGACTGCCTTCGGCTCAGGTCATGATCCTGGAGTCCTGGGATCGAGTCCCGCATCGGGCTCCCTGCTCAGCGGGGAGCCTGCTTCTCCCTCCGACCCTCTTCCCTCTCGTGCTCTCTATCTCTCATTCTCTCTCTCTCAAATAAATAAATAAAATCTTTAAAAAAAAAAAAAAAGAGGTCTAACTGGCTATAATCAAGTGTTCCTCAAAGCTCCTTGTAGCAGTTTCCAGTATGACTTTCTGTAGGTCCAGCTTATTACGGTGAGGCAGTCTCCCTCGGCCACACGATAGCTGGGGAGCCAGGGGTCTAGCTCTCAGGTGGGAGTGGGCACATGGTGTGTGCTTCACATGGCCTCCCCATCTGAATGGAAATCGTTCCCAGAGCCCCCAACTTCCTGCATGACCCCACCTCCTCACAGCCTCCTTCTGTTTTATCCTTCAGGTATTTTGGTTAGTATATTGTTTTGTCACTTTTCATTTCACGGTTAGCACTTTAGTTGCTGATTTGTTTTGCTTTTTACTTTCCCACTCAGTCATATCTTCAACATTGGAGTTCACCGGATATCGAAAGCCAACTAGAAAATGGGGAAGCTCAGAGACATTGTTCATTTCTGTTTAGTACATCCTTCTACCAGAGTGAAGTGATGTATGAAAACATGTAGGCATGTGATTTCCTCATGGTGTTAAAGTGTGGTTTTTTTTTTTTTTTCAAATCCCAAGCTGAATTTCATTTTTTTGAGATACAGATCTATGGATATTCATTTCAGCTGTATAAATGGGCTCATCTCATTCTTAAAAAGTATGGAATATTTTATTTTAGTCTGTTTTTTTTGAGATTTTATTTTTTTTTTGCGAGAGAGAATGCAAGCATGCTCGAGTGGTGGGGCAGAAGGAGAAGCAGACCCCCCACTGAGCAGGGAGCCCAATGCAGGGCTTGATCCCAGGACCCCGGGATCATGACCTGAGCCGAAGGCATATGCCTAACCGACTGAGCCACCCAGGTGCCCAAAAAGTATGGAATATTTTAAAATCACAGTGAATGACAAGAGTATCATGTTTGTGCTCATCACTAGCATTGTCAGGGCTTGTCTCATGTCAGTATTGTAGTTTGTCAGTTTTGGAGGAGCAGAAAGTCTTGATTGGTGGAAGCATTCAGAAGTAGAAGTGATAGAAGCACCTGATGGATGCAAGGCCCTTGATGTGTTACTTTCTTTGTAGCTCTCCAGTGAAGAAGCCAAGTCTTCTAAAGACCCATCAGTTTGAGGGCGACCCTTTTGACTCGGGCTCCGAGGGCTCTGAGGGTCTCGGGCCATGTGTATCATCACTCAGCAGCCTGATAGGCACCGTGGCTGAGACTTCTGAGGAGAAGTACCGCCTGCTTGACCAGAGGGATAGGATCATGCGGCAAGGTATGGTGGGCGCACCTCAGCAGCGGTCCAGAGACCTGGCTAAGGTCATGATAAGGGAGCTGGGAGGAGGGAGCAACCCCTGCCCATAGGGCTCCACTGTCATCGAGTCTCTGAGTCCTCCAATGCCCTGCATATAATCTTTCCTGTGTACTGGTTTCCCAAGGGGATGGTAGACATGGATTATAATGTAGATATGTCTTTAATTTTATTTTTGGAAGAAAATCCATAAACCTTGACCTAAATTAAACATTTTTATTTTATTTTTGTTTTTTTTAAAGATTTTATTTATTTACATGACAGAGAGAGACACAGCGAGAGAGGGAACACAAGCAGGGGGAGTGGGAGAGGGAGAAGCAGGCTTCCCGCTGAGCAGGGAGCCTGATGCGGGGCTAGATCCCAGGACCCTGGGATCACGACCTGAGCTGCAGGCAGATGCTTAACGACTGAGCCACCCAGGCGCCCCTGAATTAAACATTTTAAAGGGCCATTTTTAGACATTCAGAAAGCATATATTAAACAAAAATCCAAATGTTCAGTTTGACAGAAATCCCCACAAATAAAACTTAAATGTCGACCCAGGAGAAAAATCTGTAAGTCGTATCACTAAGGCCTGATTTTCCTGGTATAGAAAGTACTGTGGAAGTCATTGTGAAAAAGGCCAGCCCAATAGAGAAATGAGTAGGGGGTCAGAAGAGTTACAGAAAAGGAAGTATACCTGACCTTGACCAACACAAGGCTAGGGGTGCTAGCCCCCTTGCAGTCGAAAATCCACATATAACTTGACTCCTCAAAAACTTAACTGCTAACAGCCTACTGGTGACTTACTCATAACAGTCAGTTAACACATATTTTGTGTGTTATATGTATCATATACTGCATTTCTACAATAAATTAAGCTAGAGAAAAAGTGTTATTAAAATGATAAGAGAAAATACATTTACAGGACTGTTAAAAATCTGTGTATGAGTGGACCTGCACATTTCAAACCTGTGTTGTTCCATAGTCAGCTGTGTCATGAATTGGTTTTGACCATATGGAAAGGTGCTCACCCCGTCACACACAGCAGTGCTAGTTACCCCGCAGAGGTGGCCTCTCCCGTTACACCATGATGCTGCATCCTTGAGCCGGCTGTGGACGGCGGCACCCTACGGTAGAGGGCAGGTTGGCAGTATCTTTCAGCCTCAGGAAAGCCTGTGCCTTTGACCCAGCATCCCACGTCCAGAAGTGTGTGTGTGTGTGTGTGTGTACGCACACGTGTGTGTTCCACATACAAGGTTGTTTTTGGTGACAAAGATTGGGAATTGATTGTCCACATAGCAAGATTCTAAACAGTCTGAAAGAAGACTGGGGTTTCTTTATGGAAAAAAATGAAGATTTATTGTGAAGTAGAAAATCATAGTGTGGGAGTATGTAGTATGCTACCATTTGTGTATAAATAAGGGGGTAAGTGTGCGTGTCCATACGTATGTGAGTGTACCTGTCTGTGGGTACATAAAGTAGTCCTGGAGGTATGAAAAGATTTGTTCACGTTGTCTCAGAGAGGGGAGCAAGGTTGGGGGGGGGTCTATTTTGAAATTTTTATACCTTTGGAATATAACCCATGTGAATATATTACCTATTCAAAAAATAAGTATTCTGTTAACTTTAAAAAAAAATATGTGCAATGACCACACATAAAAGGAGAAAGTATTTGTGCTTTTTTTTTGCAAAGTTTTTTTTTTTTTTAAGATTTATTTATTTGAGAGAGCGAGAGAGAGAAATGGAGAAGGGGGAACAGCAGAGGGAGAGAGAGAAGCAGACACCCCACTGAGCAGGGAGCCTGACTTGGGGCTTGATCCCGGGCTCTGGGATCATGACTTGAGCTGAAGGCAGACACTTAACTGACTGAGCCATTCAGGCGCCCCTGCAAAGTTTTTTTTAAATGAAATTTAGCTGTGGGAGTTTCCTCTTTTTAGAAGCTGTGAATAAGTGGAATAATCACAGTGCTTCCTTAACATGGTAATAAAAGCTGTTGTCATACATTATGTCATTGAAATGGTGATTTTTATATTCCAAATAAATTAGTAGGTATTGAAATTTTTCAAGATAAAAATAAGGTGTGTGTATTTTGAGCTTGAAGTTGTTGTAATCCATCTCATTTAAAAGATAGTTTTGTAACTGTTTAATTCTGTGGGAAGTAAGAGTAGTATATTCAGGACCCAGGTTCTCTTAGGTCTTCTCTTAGGTGATTCCTGTTCTATCAACAACAGGATGAGATGGAAGCGATGAAGTACTGAGTTTTAGAGCGCTAGTATGTTTGGAATATTTACAGTTAGCAAATTGGTCTTTTTAACAAACATACTGCAGCATGACTGTTTATCGTTCAGGCCGCTATGGAGCCATGCACAGAGATGGGTGCCCCCCAGCTGCATCGTGCAGTGCAGACCTATGGCTTTTGAGAGGGGATGAGGCCTCTGGGTGCCCTGGTACCTGACGTGATAGGCCATGCTTCCCTTTCTCTAGGCCCAGCGCTTTACTTTGTCATTTGTGTGTGGCATTTGCCTTTAGTTTTATTTTTCCTTTTATTATCATAGTAACTGTGATATGTTACTTTTTACTTGTTATTTAGCTCGGGTGAAAAGAACCGACCTGGACAAAGCGAGGACTTTTGTTGGGACGTGCCCAGATATGTGTCCTGAAAAGGAGCGGTACATGCGGGAGACCCGGAGCCAGCTGAGCGTGTTTGAAGTGGTCCCAGGGACTGACCAGGTGGAGCCCCGTGTCCTCGTGGGGTTCCTCTCTAGGCCGCTGTCCGTAATTAATCTTCAGGGTGGAGGTGGTCTATAAAGGAGGGGGGGCTTATTCTTTTATAATTTTGGGACATATTGATACTTGATTTGGGCATTTACCTTTTTAGAGGGTGGCAGGGATTTAGAGGGTGGCTACTATTAACATTCATATTAAATTGTACTGTGAGGTGTGTACTAAATAGTCTTGTATAGGATAACTGGACCCCAAGGTACTCTAAGGTATAGCTGTAGACATAGATTTGTTTCATAGATTAAAAGTTTCTTTTCATTTCTGTTTTCTTTTCACAATTTTCTTCCTATCGTTTTCTGTGTTTGTGTTTTGCACGGTTGAGATGCTCTAGATGCAATTCTGAATGCTTTTCATTTAAAATAGTATCAAATTTTCTTTTCTGATAAACTCTGTCAGCATTTTTTAAATGACAGCCTATTATTTGATTAGGTAGCTCTGTCAAAACTTACCATTTTGCAATCACTAGATATTTAAATTTCATTAATAATTCTGTTGGGCGTATTGTGTATAACAAGTCTAAGGTATGTAGATTATTTCCTTTTGATAGATCCTAAGAATTAAGTTACTGCATCAAAGGGTGTGACCTTTTTCAGGTTCCTGAACATGTGTGTGCCAATGCATATTCCCAATTGTTCCCTGGGAAATCTGCATCATTTTAGATCCTTTTTCCTCTTTGTTAATTTTGCTTACGGACTTCTCTCTTGGTTGGTGGGGGTTTTTTGTTGTTATTGGTTTTTTTAAAGATCTTATTTTTAACTAACGTCTATACCCAACGTGGGGCTTGAACTTATAACCCTTAGATCGACAGTCACATGCTCCATGGATTGAGCCAGCTGAGTGCCCCTTGGGTGGTGGTTTTAAGTTGCCCTTGCCCAATGTGGGGTCCCCAGCTGGGCAGGAGTGTCACAGCAGAGGCTCCTGCCTTAGGAGACGGTCATGCTGGCTTACAGTGGAGGCCCAGGGCTCAGTCCTGTGGACGTCTGGTCTTCTGCCCTTGGCCACATGTCTTCAGCCTCCTTTTGCAGGTGGGACAGCTCCAGGCCTATGCCCTGCGAGGCTCCTGCTGCTGTCTCCATTTCCTTTGTAGTCTGTGTGGCCTTAACTTCGGTGTTTGAGTGTGGCTGAGGTCTGTTACAGTGCTTCAGAGTCCTTTACCTGTCACACCTCTGCCCTTGGAACCGTGCAGGTATAGCTCTGCTTACATTCCTTCTTCTTTTTTTTAATTTTTAAGTTATCTCTGCACCCGGTGTGGGGCTGGAACTCACAACCCTGAGATCAAGAGTTTCACACTCCACTGACTGAGCCAGCCAGGCGCCCCCACTCATGTTACTTCTGCTTCTTTGTTCCTTGTTGTGTTTGCCAAAAACAAGTTTCTTGTTTGTTTTTGAATTTTGATCATTATCTTCAAACAAATTTTACATTTTAAAATTGTGTTCTGTAGTATTGATCTTGTATGAGTATGTGGGTGATTTTCCTCCTCATTTTAAGGCACAGCTGTGGGGAGGCTGGCCCAGCACCTGACACCCGGCTCTTTGCCCCGACTGTGTGTCCCCAGGTGGACCATGCGGCCGCTGTGAAGGAGTACAGCCGCTCTTCCGCTGACCAGGAAGAGCCCCTCCCGCATGAGCTGCGGCCCTCAGCGGTGCTCAGCAGGACCATGGACTACTTGGTGACTCAGATCATGGACCAGAAGGAGGGCAGCCTGCGGGACTGGTATGACTTCGTGTGGAACCGCACACGGGGCATACGGAAGGTATCAGCCACTTCTGATCAGAAAATTAGAAAATGCATGTGAATCCCCAAGTTGAAGCAAGATTTCTTTTCATTTTACTCAGTTATATTTCATCTGTGTAAAAAAAAAAAAAGCTATTATTTAAAATCATTACAAAGTCCTGTTAAAATGTGCTTCATGGGCTTTGTTTGAAATTGACATACGAGAAATTCAGGTAATCACGATTCTTCTAATAGTTTGTTCCCAGTGCGTGGAAATACATGCGTGTAATCTGTGTGTATATAAGACATGTATATATGTAAGGGGTGTGTGTGTAATACTCCCTCTTGCTTGTGGCCAGGACATCACACAGCAGCACTTGTGTGACCCTGTGACGGTGTCCCTGATTGAGAAGTGTACCCGGTTCCATATCCATTGTGCCCACTTCATGTGTGAGGAGCCCATGTCCTCCTTTGATGCCAAGATCAATAATGAGAACATGACCAAGTGCCTTCAAAGTCTGAAGGAGATGTACCAGGACCTGAGAAACAAGGGTGTGTTCTGTGCCAGTGAAGCCGAGTTCCAGGGCTACAATGTTCTGCTCAATCTCAACAAGGGGGACATCCTAAGGTAAATTTTCAGATTTGGAAGCTAGCCTAAGCTATATGAAAAGGCAGGTTTTTTTTTTTTTAAGACGTTATTTATTTGTATTTTTTAAGATTTTATTTATTTATTAGAGAGAGAGTGTGTATGCATGAGGGGCAGAGGGAGAGGGAGGAGCAGGGAGCCAGATGCGGGGCTCTCTTCTAGGACCTTGAGATCACAACCTGAGCCAAAGGCAGCCGCTTAACCTACTGAGCCACCGAGGTGCCCCCCCCTTTTTAAAAGATTTTATTTATTTAGAGAAAGCGTGCAAGTGGGGGGAGGGGCAGAGGGGAGAGAGAGAATCTCCAGCAGACTCCCCACTGAGTGGGGAGCCCAAATGGGGCTTGATCTCATGACCCTGAGATCACAACCTGAGCTGAAACCAAGAGTCAGATGCTTAACTGACTGAGCTACCCAGGAGCCCCGATAGGCATCTCTCTTGAGTGATTCAGTCAACTGTTTATTTACAAAGCAAAACAAAGTTAAATTTTGTTTTTTAGATGTCATCATCATCAAAAACAGCTGGCAGTCATTTGGCATTAAAGTAATTCTTTGATAATCAATTCTTAAATTGATTTTTGCTTAAATTTGTTTATTTACCATCTAGAGAGCACCGTTGTTCCCAATCCAGCTCAACAGCGGCAACTTTGAAGTTAGTAAACTGAGCAGAATGGCAGACGTCACCATTAAGTCCCTCTTTCTCAGTATGGTTAAAATTTAGTTTTTTTTTTTTTTAAATCACATCTATTTTCATGGACATTTTGTCTAATTAAAAATAAAATTGGGGGCGCCTGGGTGGCTCAGTCGATTAAGCATCTGACTCTCGATCTCAGCTTAGGTCTTGATCTCAGGGTTGTGAGTTCAAGCCCCCTGTTGGGCTCTGTGCTAGGCCTGGAGCCTACTTAAAAAAAAAAGGCAAAAACAAAAAAAATTCTAACGATTTTGTCTCCTTTAATTAACAGAGAAGTACAACAGTTCCATCCTGCTGTTAGAAATTCCTCTGAAGTGAAATTTGCTGTTCAGGCCTTTGCTGCATTGAACAGTAATAATTTTGTGAGATTTTTCAAACTGGTCCAATTGGCGTCTTATCTGAATGCTTGTCTTTTACACTGTTACTTTAATCAGGTGAGTAATGTAGCTATACTTGAAGAATTGGAAGAAACCAGATCGTTACTTTTGGTATTTAAGTGCTTTTCTATTCCAGGAACATTTTAGCAGGTCCCAGGCTAACTCTCGTAAGCATTGCACCCCCACTCCCTGAGGGTGTTGCCGCATTACCGTGTGTCACAGGGGCTGGCTCCATGGACCGCTGGTGGAAAAAGCTGTATGATGGAAAATACTATTGTTAGGTTTAGATCGGAGAAATCTCTTTAGAATAATATGACTTGAGTTCAGCACTATCATTTTCCTTGGAAACAAACCAAAAATCAAAAATTGCACATGCAAAGTCCCTGACTTAAAAATTCTTAAGTGTTATTAATCTGAATTTTTGGAGTGAACCTGATGATGCTGAATCCATTTCAATAAATATCTTAAGGGCCTACTCCTTGTTGAGTACTGTGCTGTACCTTGGGGTTTCAAACCTGGGGAAGACCCATGTCTTACCTGGTGCTTTACATAGGGTATGAATGCCTGGTCTCAGAATTCCCCAAGTCAGGTCTTCAGCCCTAGCCCCCTGACAGTGTATGCACTGTGCTGCCCCCCAGCTGCAAGGGGTCCTCTAGGTGGGGAGGAGGCCGCGGGGGTGAGGGTGTGTGGGGGGGCGCTCCTAGGACCTGGTCAGCTGGTTCTGTGACTCCAGGTTGTTTTTCTTCTTTGGTCACACATCAGGTCTTTTGGTAAACGGTGACTAAGCCCACGGTCATAGCCCAGGCAGAGGGTCTTCTTCAGGCGTGTTCATTGTATCTTATAATTGCCAATAGCACTGAAATTCTGGAACAAATGAAAAGATTTTTAACAACGTGCCATTTGGGGAACTCAGGACATTCAATAAATAAAACCAATAGCTAATATTTTCAGAATGATTATGTGATGTTCTTAGAATGTTGGCTATTTGTGCCTGTTTTAATAACTTGAAACAAAAAAGACATCTAAGTGCTTTAGAGAAACGCAGTGTTTGACGTGGTCCCGTAGGCTTCCTTGCTCAGCTCCACCTGCTGTGATGCTTCCTGTCCCTCCAGCCCCAGCCCACTACTGCCTCAGGGCCTTTGCACTTGCTGTTCTCACTGCTGTTCTTTCTCCTCACAGAGCCATATGGTGCTCACCTTCTTCAGGTGTTGGCTTGGCTGCCACCTTCTCAGCAGAGCCCACCCTGCCTGCCTGCCCTCCTCTGCCTTCCTCTGGTGCACTGTCACTGTTAAATGTACTGTGTATTTCACAGGTTCAGTTTGTTCGTTGTTGGTCTCTCCCTAACACATCAGTTCTGGGGGCAGGGATTTTGCTTTGTTCATTGTTGCGTGCTGCACGTTAACAATGCCAGAAGAGAAGTAAATACTTGATAAATACTGTTGGAATTGAAGAACACTGCAAGAGGAAGCAAGGGTCACCGAGAGTCCTAGACCCACATAACATTTATCTGTTTTTCCTGTCTTCTTTTTTTAAAGTACTTGTTATGAATTTCATGCCATTTATGCATTTTTTCATGGCACTTTATCATCTCTGTGATAATTTTTAGTGCCACAGAGCTTTTTGTCAAGTGGATAGTGCACAGTTGACCTTCCACATGCTCTGCTGATGGATGACTTGTCTTCTAGGGTTTCTTGTGTGTGTGTGTGTGTGTGTGTGTGTGTGTTTTAGATTTTATTTGTCAGAGAGAGAGAGCGTGCGTGCACACACAAGCTGGGGAAGTGGCAGGCAGAGGGAGAAGCAGGCTCCCCGCTGAGCAAGGAGCCTGATGTGGGGACCCCGGGATCATGACCTGAGCCGAAGGCAGACGCTTAACCGACTGAGCCACCCAGGCGTCCCTAACCGTTCCTGTGTATGACTGTTTCACATGCATTTCTGGGCATCTTCTGCTGAGCAAATCCCCTGGTGATTGCTAAGCTTGGGCCTCTTAGTACCAGATTGCTTTCCAGAGGGACTGAGCAGTAGCAGGACCCTGTCCCCCACGGTGGCATTTTGTGGTCACGGAATGACTGGCTCCTTAACACTGCAGTGATTTAGCTTCTCTCTTCAGATCCGCAAAGATGCTCTCCGAGCGCTCAACATCGCGTACACTGTGAGCACGCAACGCTCCACTGTCTTTCCCCTGGATGGCGTGGTGCGCATGCTGCTGTTCAGAGACTGTGACGAGGCCACAGACTTCCTGAACTACTATGGTCTCACTGTCTCTGATGGGTAAGAACAGAGGGTGGCTGTGGGACCTCTCTTTTTTTTTTTTTCTCTCTTTTAATTCTGATAAAGGGCTGGGAAGTACAGCTACGTGCCAGGCCCCAGAGAGGGCCCATTCTGCATGCTGCCTCCCTGGGGTGCAGGTGAACACAGCAAGGCTCAGAATGGCTGGGGAGCATCCCCAGATCAGACACTGCTCGTTAGCAGATTGGCGTTCAGACCTATTTCTTTGCAATTCTAAAATCAGTGCTTTTCACAAGATACTGAAGAAATTAAAGGTAAAGGTTAGGGTCTTCCTTATTCTTTCTCTCAAAGATGACTTCTGCTGGCCAGTGACTACCACTGCCGACCTGTGGTGGCCCAGACTGGCACTGGTGGGCCAGGCCAGGGGCTTCTGTGCTGCTTGGAGTCAGTGTTTTAAGAACCTGATGAAACTCATGGACCCTCTCCCCGTAAATGGCAGCATAACGTGCGCCATGTCTTGTTCCAAGTTGCTGTTTCTTTAGCCCTTCCCTCCTCTTCACTCCTCATTGCCAGCCCCTTCCTGTCTGCTTCCTGCAGGCCTGTCCTCACAGAGACATGCAGCTTTGGAATGAGATAGGAGCATGCGGGTGTGTGCTGTTCCACGTAGGGCTGTGTACAAGTAGGCCAGGAGGCTCCCATGTCACAGGGCAACGTCCAGGCTGGCAGCTGTGGGTACTGTGGGCTGGGACACCAGATCAGCCTTTACTGCCTCCCTCTTCATTTACATGTGGTTGTGGGGTGATCTAGTGACGGGCACAGGGCTTCCAGCATTGCTGCTGGGCGCTGAGAAGGTGACAGTTGGCTTCTCACCTGTGTAACGCTTCTCTGGGTTCTCTGTGGTCTGGGTATAGCTGTGTCGAGCTGAACCGGTCCTCGTTCCTGGAACCAGAGGGCTTATCCAAGGCCAGGAAGTCGGTGTTTATTACCAGGAAGCTGACTGTGTCGGTTGGGGAGATTGTGAATGGAGGGCCATTGCCCCCCATCCCTCGTCATACTCCCGTGTGCAGCTTCAACTCCCAGAACAAGTACATTGGGGAGAGCCTGGCTGCAGAGCTGCCTGTGGGCACCCAGAGACCCAGCTCGGACACAGTAGGTGAGAAGCTGCAGTTGCATGAGGGAAGTAGCATTGCCCCTCCAGAGAGCCTCTCTGGAGGTAGGAGCATCTGTTTTATTTTGTGGATGGGGGTGGGGCAGGTGGGTATTGGCTCAGTGCTCAGATATTTCTCCCCTCTCAAGAATGGCCTGAATGGCTCTTTGATGTCACGGTGCTTGGTTCCCACTGGTGAAGCACACACTGTCCCCTGTGACATTGCTCGGGAGGGTAGCCAGCCCTTAGGGTCACTGTGGGTGCCCGGGGCTTGTCTTAAGTGCCTGCACTTGCCTGTTCCCTTCCAGGTGGGGGGAAAGGAGAGGCATGTGAGGCAGAGGCAGATGGACCGCCGCCCGCTCTCCTCCAGCAGCCTCTTCCCACCCCTGCACCCACACCAGCTTCTCTGCCTCACCTCCCAGCACTGACCCCGAGCACAGCGCCTAGCCTCTTCCAGCCCCCTGTGCAGCCCGAATTGCTTCCTCCAAGGCCTGTACCTTTGTACTCTGATGCGGTAAGGAATCTTCCAGGTTAGGCTCGGAGGAGCCCGTGGTACAAGTGTCACCAGAGTGTCTGACGTCCAGTCTGACTGTTGTCTGTAGATCGAACCCACAGAGATGGTTGAGTGTGTGGCTCTAAAATGTTCTGAGTGCCAGCTGGGGCGGGTCTCAGGACCCTGGCTGTGGAGGCTTAAGCCTTTGTCTTTCTGACAAGGTGCCTGGGGCTCCGAGCTTAGGGCTGCACCAGGCCACCTAGCTTGTTGCCTGTGTCTGCTTGAAAGGGCCACAGCTCAGACTTTGGAGAAGGCGTGGCAGGGTTTTTGTGGCCATAACGTGAGGGCTGAAGGAAGTCCTGTCTTGCACTGAGGGCTCTGCAGACACGTGGGTCTCTGTGGACCACCCTCTGCCCTATGGATTGGGCTGTGTTGCCTGGTCTCCCACGAGAGGTCCAGGGAGAGGCCCTGCCTGCAGCCCTTCAACTGCGGGTGGCAGAGCTGGGGCTGACCCCGCAGGCTCAGTGCAGAGCCCCCATCTTTGTCATGGTCGTCAGGACAGCACTTCATTGCTTCCTGTCCCAGTGCCATCTTGCACCCCTGACTTTCTGCTCTGAGTGATATTCAACACTGCTCACTTGAGAGAGCCAGTAGACGTGTTGACTAGGGACATGTGGGGCCCCAGGCAGCACTGTGTGCCCTCCGATGGGGTTGAACAAGGCCTGTCTACCACATAGGTTGTGGGATTGGGCTCGCCAACCCTGTTGCTTGGGCCGGTGCTGGGGCGTTAAGGGAGGCCTGAGAGGATCGTGAGAATGGCTAGAGAAGCTGACCGTGTTGGATGTGGTGCGGGGGGCGGCATGGAAGGGTGTTGAGCAGGCAGCAGGCTTGCCCTGTTCTTTCATGAAGGCTTCTCTCCGTTCATTAGCGGGAAACCTTTCCAGAAGCAGCATAGCTGATTCCCAGATTCCCTCAGACAAGTGTCCACTGATGAGGTTGTGAAGGGATGTTTTTGCCCTGGGGCGGGGGGATGCTCCGTGACACCATCTCCAAAGTTCTCACCCTCCGTGAAGGTTTTCAGTACCCTTAGGCTGTAGGGCTAGATTGTTTGGTTTTAAGCTCAGTTTGGATTGAGGCAGTATTTCTCACTGCTGGCGCTGTGACCCCGATCTGTCCTCTCCTTAGGACCTGGCTCAGGTAGTAGATGAGCTCATCCAGGAGGTTCTTCAGAGGGACTGTGAGGAGGTTGGTGCCGCTGGGGCGGCCTTCGCAAATACAGCTCTGGGGTAAGTGCAGTGCCCTACCTGCTGTGAAGCTGTTTGCTCCCTGGGGCCGTTCCCCATCCCTCCGTGTTTCTTCTTAGAGAGCTGCTCTCAGTCTTGGACAGGAGGCTGCAGCTGCCCATTTGTACAGGCTTAACTGTTGGTCCTGTCCTCTAGGTGGGTATGATTGTGTCGTGTTCCTGACCTTCTCTTTGTCATTGGCATGAAGTTTCTGTTTGTGTGTGCTTTTTTTTTTTTAAAGATTTTATTTATTTGAGAGAGCGAGAATGAGAGAGAGAGCACATGAGAGGGGGGAGGGTCAGAGGGCGAAGCAGACTCCCCGCTGTGCAGGGAGCCCGATGCGGGACTCGATCCCAGGACTCCAGGATCACGACCTGAGCCGAAGGCAGTCGCTTAGCCAACTGAGCCACCCAGGCGCCCTATTTGTGCTTTTTGAGCAATGTTAGGTTTATTAAAGTTGTAAATTAAAAACATGTTTTTCCTTAAACTTTGAACATGCCTTTAAAATATGGTAAAGTATAAAAATTTGTTTATTCTCTTAAAAATCAAAAACACTTTATGTGATCTTGGATTAAATTTTACTTTATAAATTTAACAGATTAAATCCCTTTAAACATTTTACATGATTTGCATTTTATACCATGATGAAATTTCTTTAGAGATTTCAAACTACAGTTATAAATTTCATATCTGATTCTAACATTTTAAATAACTAGTCTTAATAAATTTAATAATCAAAATCTTTCTAAGACTTAAACAACTTATTTAAAGTTAATTAAAGCTAATCGATTTAGTAAATCAGATTATTTTAAGGATTTCAAACATGTTTTAAAAATCCTATTACACATGAAATCACACACTGATTAAAAAGTATAATTTCACCTGTATAAATGTACATGACTCTAAAGTCATCTTTTTATTAAAAAAATCTTTTCAATAGGTTTGATTCATTTTCTTTTACTGGAGTCAGATACTTTCTGGTTGAACTAAAAATACAATTTCCATTGGCTTTATTTTATTGTGATAAAATGTGCATAACAAAACTAACCACCATTTTTAAGCATACGACTCAGTGGCATTAAGTACATTAACAGTGTTGTGTATTCATCACCATTGTTTCTGGAACTTTTTCATCATCCCAAACAAACTATACACGTTAAATAATAATATCCCATTCTCCTCTTTCCTTAGCTCCTGGTAATTTCTATTCTACTTTCTGTCTTTATGAGTTTGCCTCTTTTAGGTACCTCACATGAGTGGTATCATAACAGTATTTGTCCTTTTTGTCTGGGTTTTTTTGACACAAAAATGTCTTCAAGTTCATCTTGGTTATAGCCTATACTAGCATTTCATTCCTTTTTTATGGCTGAATAATACTCCATTAGAGTATACAGTTGACCTTTGATCCACGTGGGGGGGTTAGGGGTGCTGACCCCCTGTGCAGTCGAAAATCCAAGTATAACTTTTGACTCCCTAAAATCTTAAGTAATTATAACCTATTGAAGCCTTGCTAATAGCAATTAATAGTCGATTAACACATATTATTTATGTTGTATGTATCATATACTGCATTCTTACAGTAAAGTAAGTTAGAGTGAAGGAAATGTTATTAAGAAAATCGTAAGGAAGAGAAAATACACTTACGGTATTGTATGTGTGAGTGGACCTGTGCAGTTCAAACCCATGTTTTTCAGGGGAAACTGTATAAACACATATACACATGTATATACACATTTTGTTTATTCATCTGTTGATGGACACTTGGAGTTCCACCTTTTGACTATTGTGAATAATGCTGTTGTGAACATTGGTGTACAAATAACTATTTGAGTCTCTACTCTCAGTTCTTATGGGCATATGCCTAGGAGTGGAATTACTAGATCATATGATCTTTTTTTTAATTTTTGAAAAACTGCCAAACTGTTTTCCACAGTGGCTGCACCATTTTATATTCCCACCAGCAGTGCACAAGGGTTCCATTTTCTCTACATTCTTGCCAATATACAGTATCATCTTCAAAAAAAAATTTTTTTTTAAAGGTTTTATTTATTTATTTGACAGAGAGCGAGTGCACAGGCAGGGGGAGCAGCAGGCAGAGGGAGAGGGAGAAGCAGGCTGCCTGCTGAGCAGGAGACTCAATGTGGGGCTTGATCCCGATCCCAGGACCCTGGGATCATGACCTGAGCCGAAGGCAGACGCTTCACCAACTGAGCCACCCAGGCGCCCTAAAATTTTCTTTATTGTAGTCATCATAAAGGGTGCAGAGTAGTATCTTGTAGTTTTGGTTTGCATTTCCCTAATGAGTAATGATGTTAAGCCTGTTTTCATGTGCTTATTTGCCTTTGTGTATGTCCTTTGCCCATTTTTGAATTGTTTTTTGTTGTTGAGTTTGTAGGAGTTCATTTATTTTTTGGATATTAATCCCTTTTCAGATACATGATTTCAAACATTTTTTCCTATTCTGTTTGGGAATGTCTTTTCTGTTTGGATTGTCTTTTTACTCTCTTGATAGTGTCCTGAGATGCACAGAAGTCTTAAATTTTATGTAGTCCATTTTATCTAATTGTTCTTTTGTTGCCTGTACTTTTGGTTTCATATTCAAGAAATTGCCAAATCCAATGTTATGAATATTTTCCTGTGTTTTCTTCTGAGAAAATTATAGTTTTAACTCTTAAGTTTAGATCTTTGTTCCATGTTGGTTTCATTTTCATATATGGTCCAACACCATTCTTTTGTATATATTCTTTGTATTTTGAAATGACTGTCTTTTCCTCTTTGAATGGTGTTGGCACCCTTGTTGGAAATCAACTGGTCATATATGTGAGGGTTTCTTTCTGGATTCTCTATTCTACTCTGTTGGTCCATATGTCTGTTTTTACGCCAGTACCACATTGTTTTGATTGTCATAGCTTTGTAGTAAGTTGTAGTAAGTTTTGAAATCACAAGGCATGAGTCCTTCAACTTTGTTTCTCTTTTTCGAGAATGTTCCACTATTTGGTGTCCCTTGAAATTCCATATGAAATTTTAGGATGAGTTTTTCTTTTTCTTTTTTTTTTTTTTTTTTTGAGAGAGCGAGCGAGTGAGCGGGGGTGGGGGGCAGAGAGAGAATCTTAAGCAGCCTCCATGCCCAGCGCAGAGGCTGACCTGGGGCTGGATCTCACGATTCTGAGATCATGACCTGAGCCGAAATCAAGAGTTGGATGCTTAACCGACTGAACCAGCCAGGCGCGCCTGGGATGAGTTTTTCTATTTCTACAGAAATACTTCTGGGATTTTGATAGTGATTGCATTGAGTATGTAGATTGCTTTGGGTAGTTTTGACATCTTAACATTAAGTCTTCCAGTCTAGGGACGCCTGGCTGGCTCAGTTGGTAGAGCATGTGACTCTCTTGATCTTGGAGTTGTGAATTTGAGCCCCATGTTGGGCGTAGATTTCTTAAAAAAAAAAAGTCTTCTATCTACAATGGGCTCTCTTTCCATTTGTTTGGATCATCCTTTATTTCTTTTAGCAATGTTTTCTGCTTTTCATTGTATAGGTCTTTCATCTCCTTGGTTAAATTTATTACTAATTGCTTTACTCTTTTCAGTGCTATTTTAAATCAAATTGTTTACTTAATTTCACTTTTAGAATGTTCATTGCTAGCATGTAGAAATACAATTGATTTTTTTTTTAAAGATTTTTATTCATTTGAGAGAGAGAGCATGGGGGGAGGTGCAGAGGGAGAAACAGACTCCCCACTGAGCAGATAGCCTGAGCATGGGGGCTCCATCCCAAGACCCCGAGATCACGACCTGAGCCAAAGGCAGATGCCCAACCCAACTGAGCCACCCAGGAACCGCCGATTTTTTTGATCCTTACATTCCAATCTTGCTAAACTTGTTTATTAGTTCTAATAGGTTTTGAATGGATTTCTTAGGTTTTTCTATATACAAGATTATGTCCTCAATGAATAGATAACAGTTTTTTTCTTCCTTTGTAGTTATGGATGTTTTTTATTTTTCTATAACTTCCAATATAGTATTGAATAGAAGCAGCAAATAGGGCATCCTTGTCTTGTTCCTGGTCTTAGAGGAAAAGCTTTCAGTGTTTCACATCTGAATGTGATGTTAGCTGTGGTTGTTTCATATACAGGCTGTATCATGCTGAGGAAATTCCTTTCTTTTTGTAGTTTTTTGAGTGCTTTTTATCGTGAAATGGGGCTGAATTTTGTTAGATGCTCTTTCTGCATCAATTAGGATGATCATGTGAGTTTTTTCCATTCAGTTTATTAATATGTTTGTATTACATTGTTTTCCATTTGTTGAACTATCCTTGCATTCTAGTAGTAAATCCCATTTGGTAATTTTTTATAATCCTTTAAATATATTGCTGAATTTTGTTTTGTTCGTATTTTGTTGAGGATTTTGATACCATTATCCTTAAAGGGATATTGGTCTGTGGTTTTCTTATAGTGTCTTTGTCTGGTTTTGTTGTCAGTGTATCAGTTCAGGGCAATGCTGGCTTCACAGAAGTGTCAGAAAGTGTTTCTTCCTCTTCACATTTTTAGAAGAGTTTGAGAAGGATTGGTGTTAGTTCTTTCTTTTTTTTTTTTTTTAAAGATTTTATTTGTTTATTTGAGAGAGAGAGAATGAGAGAGAGCACAAGAGGGAAGAGGGTCGGAGGGAAAAGCAGACTCCCCGCTGAGCAGGGAGCCCGATGAAGGACTCGATCCCGGGACTCCAGGATCATGACCTGAGCCGAAAGCAGTCGCTTAACCGACTGAGTCACCCGGGCACCCTGGTGTTAGTTCTTTCTTAAGTGTTTAATATAATTTGTCGGTGAAGCCATGCGTTTCTGGACTTTTCTTTGTTGGGAGAGGTTTATGAATACTGAGTCAATCTCATAAGTTATAGGTCTATTCACATTTTCTGTTTCTACATGAGTCAGTTTTGATAGATTGTGTGTTTTAGACATGATCTTAATTTTTATGCTAAAAGCCAAATATATATTTTTCCTAGCCAATATTAGAAGTTTAGTTATGCGGCTTGCTTGGCTTTTATTTATTTATTTAGAATGATACTCACTTTTCTCTGCCTAGTGTTTCCAGTGCTGCTATGGAGGAACTATTAACAGCTGCAACCACAGGCATTTTGAGGCACATTGCAGCTGAAGAAGTGTCTAAGGAAAGGGAGCGAAAGGAGGAGGAGAGGCGGCAGGCTGAAGAGGAGAGGTGAGTGTGTCTTGTTCTTACAGTGCACATGAGGTCGGAGTGTGTGGACACGGGACAGAACCTTCCCTGGCCTGGGATGCTCTTACTGTTGTCCACTGCACTGGCATCAGACCCATGGTTCACCCAGCGCCCTCATACACTGCAGTCTAGGTAATGGGTGGGGGTCTGAGGCCCACACCCACCTTGTGAGCAGCAGCCTTCCCCCATAGCTGGAGGGGGGAAGGGTGGTGGTCAGGGAAGCTGGAGTGTGTGTGGCTGTGTGGCTTGTCTGGTGGCATCAGAGGAGTGGGCTTGCCGGCTTAGGCAGCACAACTCAAATCCCAACTTTCGAGGTCAGGAAGGGTGCTGACACTTATTTTTATTCTTAAACATTACTCTTGTGCTTTTTTTTCCCTTTTACCCTTAGGTTGAAACAAGAGAGAGAACTGGTGTTAACTCAGCTGAGCCAGGGCCTGGCTACAGAGCTCACAGAACTTGTCGTGACAGAATGTGTGAGGAAAACCTGCTCCCAAGAGTTGAAGTAAGTGAAGTGCTGGTATCTTGTAGTTCAAGGGTGTGGGGTGGTGGGAAAGAAGGGGTTTATTGAGGCACTGTGGACAGGCTGGTGCAGTTCAGGCTGGCTGTGTTTCACTTTTTTTTTTTTTTAAAGATTTTATTTATTTGACAGAGAGACAGCAAGAGAGGGAACACAAGCAGGGGGAGTGGGAGAGGGAGAAGCAGGCTTCCCGCGGAGCAGGGAGCCCGATGTGGGGCTCGATCCCAGGACCCTGAGACCATGACCTGAGCTGAAGGCAGACGCTTAACGACTGAGCCCCCCAGGTGCCCCATAGCTGTGTTTCACTTTGACAAGGAACATATCTTTTGGATAGCCAAACAGTAAAATGCCATTCTTGTTCTTGAGTGTGTGTTGCCTCCAGAGAGGGCCTCACTTACACTCTTGACCTCATTGTGGATCCTGCACTTGTTGTAGGGAAGTGTCTGTTAGCAAAATAATTCATGGGTAGTCTTCTACGCACTCAGGTATTTACAGTTAGTTTTTCTCAAGTAGAAGATCCTTTCTTTTGTTTCCTGTGTTAAAAGATTTTTTTGAGGTATCTCATTTAAGAATTTTATTAATTTCTTTTTTTAAATTGAAGTATAATTAACATGCAATGTTATATTAGCTTCAGATGTACAACATATTGATTCAAAAGTTCTATAAATTAATTCAGTGCTCACCATGATAAGTGCAGTCACCGTCTGTCACTCTACAACATTATTACGGTGTTTATTACTCACTGTATTCCCTATGCTGTACTTCTCATCTCTGTGGCTTACTTATGTTTTGACTGGAAGTTTGTAGGTCTTAGTCCTCTTCATTTCACTCTTTCACTCATTCCCCACCCCCCACCTCTCCTCCGGCAACCACCAGCTCTCTGTATTTAAGAGTCTGTTTTTGTTTATTCCTTTGTTCTGTTTTTTAGATTCCACATATAAGTGAAATTATATGGTGTTTGTCTTTTTCTGTCTTATTTCGCTTAGCACATTATTCTCTATGTCCATCCATGTTGTTGCAAATGGCAAGATCTAACTCTTGTTTGATGGCTGAGTAGTATTCCATTACACACACGTGCACGCACACACACACACACACACACACACCCCATATCTTTATTTATGTATCTGTGGATACTTAAGTTGCTTCCATATCTTGGCTCTTATAAATAATGCTGTTATAAACATAGGGGTGCATGTATCTTTTCAAATTAGTTTTCAGTATCTTTGGGTAAATACCCAGTAGTAGAATTACTGGATCGTATGGTATTTTAAGTTTTAATTTTTTGAGGAGCCTCCATACTGTTTTCCACAATGGTTGTATTTTTTTTTTTAAGATTTTATTTATTTGAGAGAGAGAATGAGAGAGAGAGAGAGCATGAGAGGGGGGAGGGTCAGAGGGAGAAGCAGACTCCCCGCCGAGCAGGGAGCCCGATGCGGGACTCGATCCCGGGACTCCAGGATCATGACCTGAGCCGAAGGCAGTCGCTTAACCAACTGAGCCACCCAGGCACCCTCCACAATGGTTGTATTAATTTACATTCCCACCAATAGTAGACAAGGGTTCCCTTTTTTCTGTATCCTGGCCAACATTATTATTTGTCTTTTTGATTCTAGTCATTCTGACTGAGGTGATATCTCATTATGGTTTTGATTCACATTTCCTTGATGATTAATGATGTTGAGCATCTTTTCATATGTCTGTTGGCCATATATATGTCTTTGGAAAAATATATATTCAGGTCCTCTGCCTGTTTTTAAACGTTTTTGTTTTTTTGGGGGGGGGTGGTGAGTTATGTAAGTTCTTTATGTATTTTGGATAATAACCCCATCCATATCGGATACGTAATTTACAGATATCTTCTCCCATTCACTGGGTTGCCTTTTTGTTTTGCTGATGGTTTCCTTCACTGTGCAAAAGCTTTTTATTTTGGTATAATCTTAGTAGTTTATTTTTGCTTTTGTTTCCTTTGCCTGAGGAGACATACCCATAAATATTTTGCTAAGGCTGATGTCCAAGAGATAGCGCCTATGTTTTCTTTTAGGAGTGTTAGGGTTTCAGGTCTCACACCTAGGTCTTTAATCCACTTTGTTTCTTTTAGTGTGTGGTGTGAGAAAGCGGTATAGTCTCATTCCCATACATGTAGCTCTCCAGTTTTCCCTACACCAGTTGTTGAAAACTGTCTTTTCTCCATTGTATATTCCTTTCTCCTTTGTTTAAAGACAATCGGCTATTAGGTATGGGCCCTCTCTCCTATTCTATTAATCTCTGTGTCTCTTTTTTGTGCCAGTACCATACTATTTTGGATTACTATAGTTTTATAGCATACTATGAAATTTGGGATTGTGATACTTAACAACTTTGTTATTCTTAAGATTGTTTTGACTGTTCAAGGTCTTTGTGGTTCCATACAAATTTTAGGATTATTTGTTTTTGTTTTGTGAAAAATGCTATTGGTATTTTGATAGGGAGTGTATTGAATCTGTAGATTGCTTTGGGTAGTATGGACATTTTAACAGTATTAATTATTTCAACGCATGAGCGTGAAATACCTTTCTGTTTGTGTTATCTTCAGTTTCTTTAATCAGTGTTTTGTAGTGTTTAGAGTATAGGTCTTTTACCTCCTTGATTAAATTTATTCCTAGGTGTTTTTTTTTTTTTTTTTTTTTTTTGGTGCAACTGTAAATGGGATTGTTTTCTTAATTTCTCCTGCTACTTTGTTATTAGTGTATAGAAGTGCAGCAAATTTCTGTGTATTAATTTTATATCCTGAAACTTTATTGAATTCATTTATCAGTTCTGATAGTTTTTTGGTGGAGTCTTTAGGATTTTCTATATGTAGTATCACGTCATCTGCAAATAGTGACAGTTTTACTTATTTTTTTACCAATTTGGATGTCTTTATTTCTTTTTCTTGTCTCATTGCTGTGGCTGGGACTTCCAGGGCTGTGTTGGAAAAAAAATGGTGAGAGTGGCATCCCTGACTTGTTATTGATCTTAGAGGAAAAGCTCTCATTTTCACCATTGAGTATGATGTTTCTGTGGGTTTTTCATATATGGCCTTTATTATGTTGAAATGTGTTCCCTTTAAACATACTTTGTTGAGGGTTTTTATCATGAATGGGTGTTGTATTTTGTCAAATGCTTTTTCTGCATCTATTGAGATGATCATACGGTTTTTATCCTTTCTTTTGTTAATGTGCTGTGTCATATTGATTTGCAAATATTGAACCACCTTTGCATCCCTGGAATAAATTCCAATTGATTGTGGTGAATTATTTTTTTAATGTATTGTTGAATTCAGTCTGCTAATATTTTGTTGAGGATTTTTGCATCTGTGTTCAGGGATATTTTTCTTTTTTTGTAGTGTCATTGTTTTTGTATCAGGATAATGCTGGCTTTGTAGAATGAATGTTTCTACATTTATAGACTTTTCCTTTCTCTTCTATTTTTTGGAATAATTTGAGAATAATAGGTATTAACCTTTATTGACATTTTTGATAGAATTTACCTTTGAAGCCATCTAGTCTTGGACTTTTGTTTGTTGGGAGTTTTTTTTATTACTGATTCCATTTCATTACTAGTAGTTATTCAAATTTTCTATTTCATCCTGATTGAGTTTTAGAAGATTGTATGTTTCTAGGAATTCATCTACTTCTAGGTTGTCCAGTTTGTTGGCATATCATTTATCATAGTATTTTCTTATAACCTTTGTATTTCTGTGGTGTGAGTTGTTATGTCTCTTCTTTCGTTTCTGATTTTATTTATTTGAGTCCTCTCTTTTTCTTGATGAGTCTGGCCTAAAGGGTTATCAATTTTATCTTTTTAAAGAACCAGCTCTTGGTTTTATTGATCTTTTCTATTTTGTGTACTCTCGGTTTCATTTATTTCTGCTCTAATCTTTATTACTTCTTTCCTTCTACAAGCTTTGGGTTTTGTTTGTTCTTTTTTCCCCCTAGCTCCTTTAGGTTAGGTTGTTTATATGAGATTTTTCTTATTTCTTGAGGTAGGCCTGTATCACTATAAACTTGCCTCTTGGAACAGCTGCACCCAAAGATTTTGGACTATTGTGTTTTCCATTTGTCTCCATGTACTTTTTAAACTTATTTGATTTCTTGGTTGACCCATTTATTGTTTAGTAGCCTGTTGTTTAGCCCCCATTTGTTTATGTTCTTTCCAGATTTTTTCTTATTTCTGATTTTTAGTTTCATACTGTTGTGTTTAGAAGAGATGCTTGATATGATTTCAGTCTTCTTAAGTTTATTGAGACTTGTTCTGTGGCCTAACAAGTGATCTATCCTGGAGAATGTTTTCTGTGCACTTAAAGAATGTGTATTCTGTTTTTGGATGGCATGTGCCATATATATCTGTTAGGTCTAACTGGTCTCATGTCTTGTTCAAAGTCACTGATTCGTTGTTGATTTTCTGTCTGACCTATCCGTTGATGTAAATGTGATTTTAAAGTCCTTTGTCATTACTGTATTACTGTGAATTTTTCCTTTTCTGTCTGTTAATATTTGCTTTATGTATTTAGGTGCTCCCATGTTGGGTATATGCATATTTACAATTGTTCTGTCCTCTTCTTGGATTGTTCCCTCTTTCGTTACGTACTGCACTTTTTTGTCTCTTACTATGGTCTTTGTTTTAAAGTCTCTTTGTTTGATATAAGTATTGTAGCCTTGGCTTTTTTTCCCACTTCCGTTTGCATAGTGTATGTTTTCCACCCCTTCACTTTCAGTCTATATGTCTTTAGGTCTGAAGTGAGTCTCTTGTAGGCAGCATGTAGATGGATCTTGTTTTTTTAATCCATTCAATCACCCTGTGTCTTTTGATTAGAGCATTTACATGTAAAGTAATTACTGATAGGTAGGTATGTACTTGCTGCCATTTTGTTAATTGCATTCTGTTGTGTTGTTTTTTTTTTTTATAGTTCTGTGTTCCTATCTTCTCTCCACTTGTGGTTTGATGGCTTTCATTAATAATATGCTTGGATTCCTTTCTCTTTATTTTTTGTGTATCTATTATAGGTTTTATTTTTTAAAGATTTATGATTTATTTGACAGAGAGAGAGAGTGAGCAAACACATGCAGGGGGAATGGCAGGGGGAAGGAGAGGGAGAGGGAGAAGCAGGCTCCCCACTGAGCAAAGAGCCTACGTGGGGCTTGATACCAGGACCCCGGCCGGGATCATGACCTGAGCCGAAGGCAGATGCTTAACTGACTGAGCCACCCAGGCGCCCCTCTATTACAGGTTTTTGATTTGTGGTTATCACGAGGCTCATATATAACATCTTATGTGTACAGTAGTCTGTATAAAGTTGATGGTCGCTTAAGAACTTTATTGATTTTACCTCCAAGCTTCAGGGTAGAAAGAAGTTCAGTGTGCAGGGAAATCTGTCTTTGCGCTTAAGCTCCCCTGAGGTAGCCTTGAAAGTGATGAGCTATATTAGTATAGAGCACAGGTTCCAGTGCAGATGGAGGACATAGCCAGGAGGCTGAAGTGTTTTTATTTTTATTATTATTATTATTATTTTTTTAAACGTTTTTTATTCATTTATTTGACAGAGAGAGACACAGCGAGAGAGGGAACACAAGCAGGGGGAGTGGGAGAGGGAGAAGCAGGCTTCCTGCTGAGCAGGGAGCCCGATGTGGGGCTCAATCCCAGGACCCTGGGACCATGACCTGAGCTGAAGGCAGGCACTTAACAACTGAGCCCCCCAGGTGCCCCTGAAGTGTTTTGTTTTAAATAATGTTTCTTTCTATCCTTAATAAATGGGAGTCTATTTCCCTATTTACTATAAGCATGAGACCTCATAAGTGATGGATCGATGCCTATCTTTAATCCTAGGAAGGAGTGTTAGGAAATATGTAAGAGCTAGGACTTGCTGATACATTTTCCCATAGTCCCAGGAGACCTGGGCTTCAGCTCAGCACCAGGACTGTCTCCACCTGCCACAGAGGATGGCTACTGGAAACACGTCTTGCTTGTTTAAGCTACTTTGATTTTGTGACTAAATGTATTTGATAACATTTTCTGTGTTCCTTTGGTTGACAGAATTTTGTCATAAAAATCTTCTTTTAGATACTGGTTTATCTGAGGGCCACTGCCATGTGAAACATGGGCTGCCAGTCTTGGCTGCTGGCTGTCATGTACTTTAGTCACTTCTAATTGCAAACATCAGATATAGCTGACGAGAAGGTGTTGTAGTTGTCTTACTGGTCACTTAAAAATTAAATTTTGTAACTATTAAGATAAAGGTTTACTTATTGACTTTGCAAGGGCTCTGTTGGACCTATGATCTGTACCCTGTACCACTTTTGTTCTTTTTTTCTCTTATCTTTTCAGGTGTCTGTACATTAAGTAAAATGAAAATCTTAAAGCTTCTCTCTTTTTTTTTTAAAGATTTTATTTATTTGACAGAGAGAGAGTTTCTCTTGTGGCAGAGATATAATTACATTTCAGTAGTAAGGATGTGGGTCTTGCCATTTTATAGGGCAAGCCCTCAGTGTGTGTGGGCCCTGGGTGCAGTGTCCCTACCCTGATTGCTCTCTTCTGTAGGAGTGCAGTGGAGACAGACCAGAGGGTCCGCATGGCCCGTTGCTGTGAGGATGTCTGTGCCCAACTGGTGGACTTGTTTCTCAGGGAAGAAATCTTCCAGACTGCAAAGGAGACCCTCCAGGAACTTCAGTGCTTCTGCAAGTATCTCCAGCGGTGAGTCCTATGTCCTTACAGATGAAATGGATGCACATGGGGAGAGCCTTTGACAAGATTATACTTTCAGAAATAGTCAATTATATACACATGTGAAACATGTTCCTTCCTAAAGGGTAGATGCTAAGGGGATGAGTAAGGAATTAGACTGGGAGCTGTTCTGTATTTCGACAAGTATTTATAGGTTGCTTTCTTTCATTTACCCACTCCTCTCAACACAGAGAGATGGCCATGAATAAGCCAAAGAAATTCTAGCTGTATGCACCCAGATGGATGAAATTCTAAAACAGTTTATAGTGAAAAAGCAATTCTTAGGGAAATGTGTACAATATACAGTGTATATTCAAAGTAGATTGTTTTAGATTTATACTTAGTAGTATAACCCTAAAGAAAAGAAGGAAAATGATCCTCAGAAGCAGCTGCTGAGTACCCATCCAGAAGCCTTCTGCCCTTTTTTGTGGTTGTTAGGACAGATGACAGCATGTTCTCTACTCTGGGCTAACCTTTCTTTACTCCATTTGAGGTCAGGTGGAGCCCTAACCATAACAGCATATTGGACTCTTCCAGGTGTCGGGGCACCATAAATGACCTACCTGGTTCTCAGTTGATGGACTTTCACGTGGCTTTTCTTTTTAGCCATGACAAAGAGTACTGCAGTGACTGTCCTTGTACAAACATTTCACAGAGGTGCACACATACATGGAGATAAATTCCCATCAGTGGTATTTCCTGGGTCAAAGTATATACGTATCTTTATTAGTATCCATATTGCCAGATTGGCTTCCAAAGATTTTTCAGCTTTAGTGCTTAATTTAAGTTCACTAGTTTCTTCACTCCTCATCTGCTATCATGCCTTTCCTGTGCCTGAGTATTAATTTTAATTCTGATTCATTTCTGTTTGAGGACTGTTGCTGAAAAAGACCTAAACATTGCCAGAAAGTGTGCTTCCGTGTGTTGTAGCGCTGTACTGTGTTTTTGCCTTTGTCCCTGTAGTGAGCTTTAGAATATCCAGTGATGATATGGTGGTGTATCTTCCAGGTGGAGGGAAGCCGTCGCAGCCCGGAAGAAACTGAGGCGCCAGATGCGGGCCTTCCCTGCAGCACCCTGCTGTGTGGATATGAACGACCGGCTGAGGGCATTGGTGCCCAGTGCAGAGTGCCCCATTGCTGAGGAGAACTTGGCCAAGGGCCTTCTGGACCTGGGCCATGCGGGTAAAGTGGGCATCTCCTGCACCAGGTGAGCACTCAGCCTGCCATGGCTGCCTAGTGCCCCCCTGCGCCACCTGGCTTTATAGAGAGCATGGATTAATGTGTGCCCTTGGAGGGAAGATGGGTGGAATCAGAGAAAGAGAAGATACATGCAGGGTTGTGTTCCTGAAGGTGGTCTTCCCCTCCAGATCTGGACGTATGACATATTCTACATGCTTTGGTTTCATGTGCCTTTTCCACTTCAGACATCAGGGCCCGGTAATTGACTCTTACTGAGAATCACCTGTTCTCTTCTGGCCTCTGTGGATATACCATGTCCGTTCTTGCTGGTGGAGGTTCTTCTGTCTCCATGAATGTGTTCTGGAGGGCAGAATTTTTGTCTGTATACTGTTCATCTCCCATGGCTGGCACTAGGGACAGTAGATAATTGCTTGATATTTGTGGAATGAACAAGTCCTTTGACTAATTGGTTTCTTTATCAGCAACGGTTTTCTTGGTCTCCTAAGCATTCCCCGTCAGGAGACACTGCTAACCAGTTACTTTCCACTCAGAACATCAGTAAGTAATTTATCAAGCTCCTTGAACGGGCAGGCACAGTGTCCTTCTCCTTTCTTTGTAGGTTAAGGTGGCTCAGAAATAAGACGGCGCACCAGATGAAGGTTCAGCACTTTTACAAGCAACTGCTGAGGTCTGTTATACCCCCGCGTGCGGGCTTCTCCTACCTGGGCTTGTGCACTGCCTTACCTCTGTGCTCTGTCCCTTCCAGTGATGCGGCATGGGTGCCCCTGGACCTGCCGTCCCTTGTGGCCAAGCATCTCCCTGGGAGGCGGGAGCGAGTGTTTTGGAAACTGGTGCTGGTGTTGCCTGATGGAGAAGAGCAGTCCCCAGGGAGTCCGGGCAGGTCAGGAAGTGTTTCCCTCTCTGGGCTTTGAGGTTGAGAAGGTGACTTCAGGAGGCGGAGCGACTTCTCCGAGAGCATCAGGCGTGAGGGACTTGTAGTCTGTTTTGTGATTTGAAGTTGACACTTTAGATTATTTAAATTTTTACTCTGTAAGCTGGGCCCAAAAGCATTTTAAGAGTTGATCCTCATTTAAAGCTATGCTGAGGTATATTGATTAGAGCTTGCTTCATTGTAGGTTCTTGGGGAAGACAGTTGACTGTGTTTGCTATAGTTCCTTTTTTTTTTTTTTTAAGGAAAAAACCGGCATTTTTTAAAAAAATCCAAGAAATTGACATGGCATTATTTCCTGTAACCAAACTGCTTCCAGAAGTCACTTTAAAGCAGAGCATGTTACTTTTCTTTTTTAACAATTTTATTGACATGTAATTCACATGTTATAAATTTCACCCCTTTAAAGTTTCTGTTTCACTGGTTTTTAATATTTACAGAGTGGTAAAAAAGCTATCACCATTAATTCCAGAACATTTTTTACCTACAAAGAAATCCCATATCCATTAGCAGTTACTCATCGTTCCTCCCTGTTGTTAGCTCCTGGAAACCACTAATATGTTTCCTGTCTTCTCTGCGTTTTCCTATTCTAGACATCCTATGTGAATGGAGTCCTACTCTCTGTAGGCTTATGACTGGCACCTTTCACTCAGCCGTCATGTTTTCTGGGTTTTATCTTGCAGCAGATACCAGTCTTTCATTTTTTTTTGTGGCTGAATAATATTCCATTGTATGAATATAACACATTTTATTTATCTGTTCATCAGTTGATGGGAATTTGGGTTGTTTCCACCCTTTGGTTATTATGAATAATTCTGTGAACAGTCATGTATATTCATGAACATTCTGTACATACGTGTTTGTGTGCACAGATGTTTGCAGTTCTGTTTGTTATATACCTAGGAGTGGAATTGCTAGGTTGTGAGGTAACCTTATGTTTGAAAGTCTTTGTAGAATTCCCAAACTGTTTTCCACAGTGGCTGCACCATTTTCCATTCCTGTTAGCAGTGTTTGAGGGTTACTAAATTCTCTGAATACGTTCGTTTTTTAGCAGGTACTATTGAAACACATGCAAGCTAAGGAAAAAGTCATAAAGCTTGTAACACAGCTAAGCAAAGAAGAGAGCTGTGGTGTTTAAATGATGATTCATTTCTTAGAACAGAACAGCTGTCTTCTGATTCGCTAATAAGTTTATTCACTAAGAAGTACACATCACAATATTCTTAAGAGCTCAGGCATGAAATCTGATTCTGTAAAACATGTGTATAGTTGATCCTTAAATAACACGGCCTTTAGGGAGGTCAGTCCCCCCTGCACAGTTGGAAATCTGAATATAACTTTTAACTCTTCCGGAACTTAACTACTGATAGCTTGCTGTTGACCAGAAGCCTAATATTAAACAGTCAACATCTATTTTGTGTATTTCTTATATACTATATTCTTATAATAAAGCTAGAGAAAATGTTAAGAAAATGTTTAAAGTCATAAGGAAAATACATTTATAGTACTGTACTGTCATTATTAAAAAACATCTGCGTATAACTGGACCCACACAGTTCAAACCTATGTTGTTCAAGGGTCACCTGTATTTCAAACTCTTAAGGACCTTTTCTATTGGTCACAGTCTTCTTAGTGCTTCAGAATTTTAAATCACACTGCAATAGACCAGGTTCATGAGTGCCCTCTTCTGTTGCCCCTGTAGAGTTCCTAGCTCCAGTTTAAAATCACAGCCTATTTTGTTCAGCTCAACTTTACAGTAAGAGTTGATGTCTGTGAACCTACATCTCTATGGTATTTCTCTTCCTTTTCCTAAAAATCTTTATAGTTTACATTTAGAATTAGACTCTTTTTGAAGTGTTATTTTCTTTTATTCACAGAATTTTAGCAAACTGGTTACAAGTCAAGTTCATGGGAGGTGATGGCTCGGTGGGCGACATAAGCAGTGAAGCTGGGGGCATTCAGACGCTCGCTCTATTTCATGCACTCAGCAGCAAAGGGGATCAGACTGTCGCTGTCAATGTGTGTATAAAGGTGGGTGAGAATCACGTGTATTTACTTCTGTGATTTTCTTATTTCACTCATTCCCAGACATAATTGGAATCCTATAAGTGCCTTGAAGTGGTTTTGAAGGCGTGTAGGAGGCTCAGAAGCTTGTGTCATGTCTGTTCCTCCTTGTGTCCTCGTGACATCCCATGGATCACCCTTTTGGTGTGACATACCAAGCTAGATTCTCAGGAGTGCAGTGAGTCTTAACCAGTTGTTTCAGGTCACAGATCTCTTTGAGAACTTGGTGAAAACTCAGAACCATCCTGCATAGATTCACATAATTCAGGAGCGCTGAACTCTGTGGGCCTCTGGTAATTAACCCAAGAGGGATAGGAGAGTATTTCACAAAAATGCAGTGCCTGTTAAGTCATGTGGTTTGCCAGTAGCTGACATCTTTATTATAATAGCTTCCTGATACATCAGTTTTATGGTTTTAATCCTATGCACTTTTCACTAAACTTGGTCCCAGCTTCCATAGAAGTTCAGTATTGGGCATTTCAGGTCAGTTGGTTTTGTTTTATGTTCAGGTTGTCTCAGTTTTTGATTATAAGTTCTAATTTTTGTTCTTTATAGGGGTTTGTATAGTACAGATATTAACTGGTGTCCTGAGATTTTTTTTTAGATTTTATTTTGTTTTTATTGAAGTAGAGTTGATATACAAGGTTAACATTAATTTCAGGTGTACAGCATAATGATTCCATAAGTCTACGTTACAGTGTGCTCACCGCAGTATATTTATTGTCACCACACAACACTATTACATGAGCATTGACTATGTTCCCTATGCTGTACCCTTTATCCCCCTGATGAGTCATTCCATGACTGGAAACTCGTAACTCCCACTCTCCTCCATTTTGCCCAGCCTCCACTCCCTCCCCTCTGGCAACCATCACCTGAGAGATTCTTGTTTAATGAGAACCTGTTTCCTCATTAGCTTTAGGCCTACATAAATAAATTGTAGGTATTAGTGGTATTAGTGTATGTGTTCAGATAAACCCAGATAGGTATTTTATTTGCTTGAAATATAACAGTGCAGGGCAGAAAGTGTGGGCTTCTGGGGTTGATCGCTACTGCTCTGGCAGCTCTTTGAGCCTCATCGTGGTGCCTTCTGTAATGTGGTCATGACTGTGCTCCAAGGCCTCATGAGGGCCAGCTGGGCTGCATGCTCAGATGGGGGCTCAGCGAGAATCCACTCTCTCCCGTATGTCCTGACGTGGCCTACTGTGCCCAGACCTCTCCTCTTCCTAAGAAGGTCACCTTTGTGCCACACTCTGCTCATCTGCAAGTGATACTCTAGTCCATGTTCCCTCTTCAAATTGGAACTTCTTCAAATTGTAGTTTGGTTATAGGGTTTTTATTTTATTTTTCCATTTTATTGATTGATTGATTGATTGATTGTAAACTCTGCACCCAGTGTGAGGCTCGAACTCATGACCCTGAGATCAAGAGTCCCATGCTCTTCTGACTGAACCAGCCAGGTGCCTGTGTTTTTCCATTTTAATACTATTTATTTCATTTTCTAAATGTAAAAGTAATACATGTATGAAGTTTAGAAATATAAGGAAATATAGAGGAAGCATAAAGATAATGAGCCATTTATTCTCTCACCATTTATGGGTAACAGTCATGTCTTGGTTCATGTTCTTCCCTTTTTTCCTATGACCATAAAGTCAGATTTCACCAGTTGGACAATTTGTTGTTCCTCTTGCCTTTATTCTTAAGTCTTTTAATCAAAGCAGTACTTGCATGTAGTTAAAAAGTCAGATAACATCTCATAATTGAGACATAGCAGCCCTTGCCCCTCTCCTAGCCCCTATTCCTAGGGCTTGATTTCTGTTGTGTTTGCAAATCACATGCTTATGTTGCTCTTTCTCAACTTTTATCTACTTTAGATGTTCTTCACTGACTTCCCATTAAAATATATCTTTTGCTGTACAACAAATTACCCCCAAACTTAGCAGCTTAAAATAGCAAACATTTATTATCTCATAGTTCTGTGGGTCAGAAGTGCAGGTTGTGGTTTAGTTGGGTCCTCTAGCTCAGGGTTTCTCACAAGGTGGAAATCAAGATGGAAGCCAAAGCTCTGGTCTCATCTGAAAGCTTGACGGAGGGAAGATCCACTTCAAAGCTCACTCTCATGGTTGTTGGCAGGATTCACTTCCTTGCAGGCTGTGGCTGGGGCCTCTCCCTAAGGCAGCTTGTAACATCAGCTGGGCAAGATGGCAGAATCTCTCTGTAACCTAATTATAGAAGTGACATCCCGTCACGTTTGTCTGATTCTGTCTGTTAAAAGCGAGTCAGGGCAGGGGATTGTGCAAGGGCATGGGCACTAGAAGGTGGGATTGTGGGAGTGTCTTCATGGCTGCAGCCCATGCTGGGTGAGGAGTGAACTCATATCATGGTCCTACCCAGCCTTCCCCAGTTCCCAGGGTGGCTACATCATCACTTTATCTTACCTCAGTGAGTGGGGTCACATTCTGATGGCTCTGTGACTCCTATTTGCCCCAGAACCAGCAAGTGTTCTGTGACTACATTTCTTTTTTCTTTTTTTGCAATTAATAGTTGCCTTATTTTCTCACTTAATGTAGTTTTCTCTGTATCTTTCATTATTTTTTATCCAAATATGCCACCATGTTGGCTGTATACGTCTTAGTAGAGGTTTCCAGACGCTCTGTCCCTTCACCTTTGAGGAAGTGCCACCCTCTTGCTCCCCTCTGGGCTGACCTTGTGTCCCACTGCACCAGCAGTGCCCCTGATGTCACTGCTTTTAGTGCAGATCTTTGGATAAAGTCATGGTCAAATTTGCAACTGGCCTGGGAGTTCTGTCTGGGCTCCCTTGAAGTCCATGCATCTCAGGCGCAATGTCTGCTGTCCCATCTTAAGCCAACTTCTTCCTCTGTCTCTCACAACTTCTTAATTCACACGCATTCATCCACCCAGGTTGCTGCTCTGGTCTCCATACCCTCCCCTGCTGACTTTGACCTCGGGCAAGTTACTTGTGTGGGAGTACTCTTAGGAGCCCTCTTTTTTTTTTTTTTAATATTTTATATTGTTTATTTGTATGACACCAACAGGGTCTCTGCTCTCTGAGCTTTCCTGATTTTCATTTTGTTCATTTCCTCCCCTTCCCCAATTTTTGCTTTCTTTGTTTTGTTTCGGTTTTTAATTAATCTCGGACTGGCTTATACCTCTTGGAGAGAAAGCCTCTCTCCTTCAGAAGTCACGCTGCATTCCTCATCCATTCACTCAGGTATGCATTTCACAAGTGTTTATTGAGTGACTTCTGTGTCTCAAGCATTATTCCAGGTGCTGGGGATATAGCAGAAAGCAACACAGATCCCCGTTCTCAGGAGCGAATGTCCCAGTGGGAAAAGGAAGCTGTGTGTGTGTGTGTTGGGGGGAGTGTTAAGCACTCCTCCTCCCTGGTTGATAACCCAAATTATGACTGTCATTCTCCCCTTTCCTGCTCCTGCTGGCTTTTATCTGTTTTATTTTATGTTATGTTATCTATGGATTTATTTCATCATGACAGTTGCACTCCTTAACCCCCATCACCTATTGCACCCATCTCTCCTCTGGTGACTATCAGTTTGTTCTCTGTGGTTAAGTCTGTTTCTTGGTTTGTCTCTTTGTCTCTTTTTTTTTTTCTTTGCTCGTTTGTTTTGTCTTGTAAATTCAGCATGTGAGTGAGATCTTGATCCCTCTTTTACCTAAGAACAAACTGAGGCTCTGAGAAGTTAGAATAAGTTGCCCGAGGCCACGCAGCTACCACATGGTGGCACCGCACACCGGTGCCCTTGAGGGTGAAGTGAGTTATACCTGTAGTGTTCTTAGGGCCACACCTGCCTCCTACCAAGTGCTTATTTGGTCCTGCCGTTGACAGCAGCAGCAGCTATGTTTTTTCTTGGTTTAGTTTCCTGTTTGGTGGGGTGCATGTTCCAGTTTCTTCCAAAGAAAGGATCTGTGGGAATAGAATTTTCTTATTCCTTGACTCTCTGAACATGTGTTTACCCTCATATTTGCTTTATGGTTTATCGAGGTTTGTAGCAGTGTGAGTTGAAAGGTTTTTCCTTCCACTTTTGCTCCATGGTCACCTGCCCTCCAGAGTTGCTGTTGGGATGTCTAAGGCCATTCCTGTTCTTTTCTCTGTGGCCTGGTATTGTTTTTCTCTAGAAGCTTGCTCTCTGCCCCTGGGGTTCTGAAAGTCCACTTGGGTATGCCTGGTGCTGACTTCCTGTGCTCACTGTGCTGGGCTTGGCAGGTCCTTGTGGGCTGGAGACAGCTGTTCCATTTGTGGGATGTTCTTGCATCTCAGGGCCACCTGTTTTCCTTTTCTTTTTTTCTGTTCTCTCTTGAACTCCTACGAAACAGGTGTTGGATCTCATCAATTAATCCTCTGAACTTCTTATCCTTTCTACTCTATTTTCTGTCTTGTTTTTAAATAGTGTGCTCTGTGAGATTCATTGACTTTATATTCCACATGTTCTGTTGAGTTTTTTATTCTATATATACAATTTCATTTCCTTGTTCTTACCCTTATTTGACTTTATCATGTCATCTTGTGACTATTTTTGGATGCATCATCAGAGGAAATTAGGGTTTTTGAGGTCTGAGTTTTCTTGTGTCCCATGCGCTATCGGTTTCCTTTGGATTTCCTTTTCTCTGTTATTCTAGTCTCCCTTTTATGTTGGAGGCTCTCAGACACCTTATCTGAGGCTGCCCATACCTGAATGGGCCCTAAAAGGCTGGTCATAAGCTCTGTGTTTGGGGGGGTAGAGGGTAACTGAATAGCGAGCCCACCTTTTTTGGGGGATACCCCCAAATGTCAGGACCTGTGTATCTCTTTCTTGCATTGTTTGGTTTCTTTGGAAAGGATTCATCTTGTCTTTTCCTCTTGGGACAAGTAGGGAGAGGCCAGTGCTAAGTCCCCTCTACTATGCCTGCCTCCTCTCAGGATAGGATGCCTGCCCAGGGGGCAGGATGCACTTAGAGGCCGCCTGCAGGTGGGTGGATGACCTGTAGGACCCCTGCTGTGTGTGACTTGTCCATGTGGTCCTGAACCTCACCTCTGGCTCTTGGTGCCACTGGGTCTGAGTGCTTAGGGCTTGTGCAGGCTCAGCTCGTCTGGTTCCTTCCATACCAGTATCTCTAGCCCTTCAGGACTAGCTTCCTCTGCTTTCTTAATCCAGTGGTTGTTCCCATCTGCATGATGCTTTCTAGAAACTGAACAGAATCCCTTGGCTGCTGCTGGTTTGACTTTACCCCCTTCTGTTGTTATGGGCGTACCTGGTTTGTTTGTTTGTTTTTTGGGCTTACCCGTTTTTATACCTGTTTAAGGGTAACTGTTCAGATTAAAGTAACATCTTCAAACACAGTTCTAGCCAGAGGCTGAATTATCTGTTGACCTGGCTATTTCTTGCACTAATTTACGGTCTCATGGAGGAAGGGCAGCCCAGAGAGCAGTGAGCGTTTGGTTGCACTGCTCTGGGGCTCACAGTCTCTGCTGATTTGTCCCCTGGTGTGTCCGTCCTGATGGTCTAGTTGTTGTTCCAGGTGGCTCACGGTGCCCTTAGCAGCTGCGCCCTTGATGCCGTGGAGACACAGAAGGAGCTCCTGGGAGCCAGCGGGCTCATGCTGCTGCTTCCCCCCAAAGTGGAGAGCGGAGACACGGCGGAGGAGGACGTGTACTGGCTGTCTGCGCTGCTGCAGACCAAGCAGCTCCTTCAGGCCAAGCCCTTCCAGCCTGCGCTTCCGCTTGTGGTCCTTGTGCCCAGCCCAGGAGGGGGTGCCGTGGAGAAGGAAGTGGAAGATGGTTTGTGAAGGCACTTTCGTCGATGAACCTGCATGTTTAATAAATGGGTCGAGCCCCCGGTCTGAGGAAGTGTTGGCAGTGTGGTGTGGGGGTCAAGGGGCAGTGGCGACTAGGGGCAGGGCAGTGAGATGTGTTAGTCTGTCTGCACACCGAGAGCAGGAGACAGGTGACCTCCATTTGTTTCTGTCAAAGGTCTGATGCTGCAGGATTTGGTTTCGGCTAAGCTGATTTCAGATTATACCGTTATTGAGATCCCTGATTCCATTAATGATTTACAGGGTACAACTAAGGTAAGTCTTCATCATTTTTAAAGGCCCAATAAGACACTTCAGTTGTCCCCTTTTGTTCTGTCTTAATAAATGTACAAATAATACATAATATGTTAACAAAAGAAGAAGATGGCAGGAAGGGAAAAATGAAGGGGGGGAAATTGGAGGGGGGAGGTGAACCATGAGAGACTATGGACTCTGAGAAACAAACTGAGGGGAGGGGGGTGGGGGGATGGGTTAGCCCGGTGATGGGTATTACGGAGGGCACACCCTGCGTGGAGCACTGGGTGCTATATGCAAACAATGAATCATGGATCACTGCATCAAAAACTAATGATGTAATGTATGGTGATTAACATAACATAATAAAAAAAAGCAAGTTAGTGTATATTACTGCTTGGATTTTTTAAAAAGTTATTTTTGTGTAAATTCAATGAACATATATTATATTATTGGTTTCTGAGTAGGTTGTCAGTGATTCATCAGTCTTATATAATACCTGGTGCACATTACATCACATGCCCTCCTTAATGTCCATCACCCAGTTACTCCCCACTTCCCCCCACCCTCCCCCTCCCAACAACCCCCATTTGTTTCCTATGCTTAAGAGTGTCTTATGGTTTGTCTCCCTCTCTGATTTCATCTTGTTTTGGTTTTTCCTCTCTTCTCTTATGATCTTCTGTTTTGTTTCTTAAATTCCACATATCACTGCTTGGGTTTTTAACTTTATGTTTTGTCAGGCAGCTTTCAAAAAATATAAGCAGAAATCAGAATAAAAGATAAAATCTGCCCCACAGTCTTGCTGTCTACAACCAATTAAATTGTTTATGTAAATTTTTTTTAGAGGTTTTGTTTTAACAGTTCCATTTAGGGAAAGAAGTGCTGGGAATTACAGTGAAAGTAACTGCAGGAAGGAAGATACAAGGGTGTGAGAGCACGTGGGTGTGCGGTGAGACGTTAGGCCTAAGCATGGGGAGACATGGCTTCCCTTTCTGTGCGTGGTGAAGATGATGTTCGGGACCGGTTTCCCTCGGGCCAGAGCACTTGCAGGGGTGATTCTGCAGGCTGTATTCCTGGGGTAGGATGGGACCTGGAGCCCCTCTCTGGGAGGCTTAGGAGGCCGAACTCAACGACAGTGGAAGTTTCTGCCTGCTTCCTGGTGTGGTTGACAAGCTGGTGCTGCTGTGGCACCTGTGGCACCTGCTGTGGGAGGAGCACCTTCAGGAAGCTCTTTCTGAAAAACAGGGTGAATTGTTTAACCAAGTCTTCTGCCTGTCTTTGTGTCTCAGGTTTCACAGGCCGTGCAGTGGCTGGTCTCCCACTGCCCCTGTTCCCTTGACCTTTGCTGCCAGACCCTCGTTCAGTATGTGGAAGATGGGGTTGGTCGTGAGTTTAGTGGCCGGTTTTTCCATGACAGAAGAGAGAGGCGGCAGGGCGGCCTGGCTTCACAGGAGCCCGGAGCCATCATCGAGCTGTTCAACAGCGTGCTGCACTTCCTGGCCTCCCTGGTGGCCTCTGAACAGCTGTGCGACCTGTCCTGGCCTGTCACTGAGTTTGCTGAGGCAGGGGGCAGCCGGCTCCTTCCTCACCTTCATTGGAACGCCCCGGAGCACCTGGCCTGGCTGAGGCAGGCTGTGCTCAGCTTCCAGCTTCCACAGATGGACCTTCCACCCCCGGGGGGTGCGTGCTCATGCTGAGGGGTCCTGGCTGGGGAGGAATGTGGGACAGCCAAGCCTCCTGTTTTCTTTCTTACTGTACTGACAGTCTGGCAAGTTTGGGCACTAGCGTGAGGTTTGTATATCCTCCTTCCCTGTTCCCACACCGTACCTGCTTGCACACCTGCCTTTTGGTTCAGGAGTCCGACAGGGCTGGGGCTCTCTGTATGGGGGTGCTGTTGGCTCTTTACCACCAATAGAGCAGTCTGTGGGTGTCTGCACAGCCCAGGGAAGAAGGTGGTGAGTGATGTCGGGAGGAATACTTAACCCAAGACCTGTGGTTTTTGAATTGACAGCAGGTTCTGTCCTGCCTTTGCCACAGGGTGTGGGGGCAAAGAGCATGGGGACCAGGTAGCCCTGCCCACGCTGCTGGCTGTGCTGGGGCCATGCCACTCAGTGCTGCTTTAACACCAGTGTTTCTTCTTTGTCAAAGAAGCCTCTGTTCTGTGACTCTGGTTGTGTCCAGGTGAGGCTGTTCTGATGAGACTTTATAGGTCCCCTGGGCTGGGCAGGGAGGTTGTCCCTTCCCTTGTTGACACTGGTAGGAGGGAATGAGGCTGTTTGCTACTTATGTGGCAGGACCACTCTCCTTTGGGCCTTGTGGAACAGAGTCCTCAGGTGCCCTTCTAAACTTCGGGGTGTGGTCTTCAGTAGGTCCAACAGATGCTTGTTACTGAAGAAACCCAAAGGGAAGGAAATCACGCAGCATAAATCCTCTGTGCTGTGAGCTAGTGCAGGGTTCCCTAAGAGAAGCCCAGACTTCCTGCACCAGAGCCACCTGGTTGCTGGTTAAAATACAGATTTCTGGTGCAACCACAGGCCTGGATAGTCAGAGCCTCTAGGGTGGACTCTTTGTTGTGTATTTTGTCCAGGATGACTGCACCTCTTACTGGGACATAGGGAAGGAGATGTTCTTCCCTCCCTCAGCAGCTGTGGTTTTGTTATTTTCAAATTCAAAAGCAAACTTCTCAAATACACCGTTGTCTTTTTCTAAGAAAATGTAGAGTGAGAACATTTTGTGTAGTATATGCCCATGCTTTGGCCAAACCTTGTAACTGAGGAGGTGCTTTCTCTCCAGCGCCCTGGCTTCCTGTGTGCTCCATGGTCATCCAGTATGCCTCCCAGATCCCCAGCTCTCGCCAGACGCAGCCTGTTCTCCAGTCCCAGGTGGAAAACCTGCTCTGCAGAACCTACCGCAGGTGGAAGAGCAAAAGCCATTCCCTGGGCCAGGGGACAGGGCCCTCAGTTGCTGAGATCCCATGGGACGATGTCATTGCTTTGTGCATCAACCACAAGCTGAGGGACTGGACGCCCCCCAGGCTTCCCGTCACATCAGGTAGTTAGTACTCGGTGCTGTGGGGTCACCTCATTGACTTCCAGGTTCCTGTAAACATTGGGAGGAGCTAGGAATGTTCCAGGAGAACCTAGACCTACCTCCCTGAAATGGGCCCCTAGGCTGGCTCTAAGTTAGATTTTGGTGACTCTGGGTAGTTATACTGGCCATGCCACAGTCTAGACATGAGCCTGTCTGAACCTTAAATGACCCATGGACGTTGGGGCATATTTGGGGCGTGGGAGTAACATAATTGTGTGACTTTAATCAGTAGGGCTTGTCCTTAAATCGGTGTATTTAAGCAGATTTCAAGCAGTCACTTGTTGCTCTTTTGATGTTCTTTTCTCATTTGTTTTTTGTATTTTTTTTTTCAGAGGCTCTGAGTGAAGATGGTCAGATATGTGTATATTTTTTTAAAAACCATTTGAAAAAATATGATGTTCCTTTGTCATGGGAACAAGCCAGAACGCAGACACATAAGGAGCTACATCTGAGTCAGGAGCGGTGAGATCTGTGTCCATTGTATATTTCTGTCCTGACAACCAGCAGAGCACACTGGCTTATTCTCCTCCAAAGTACATGGAACATGAATGTTCTACACACAGATTCTAGCCCACTGCATGTTCTGACAAGTACTCGAACAGATCATTCTCATGCAAGCATGTTATTTATCAGACAGACCTGACCTTGAACTCATAACATAGCCAGGAAGCTGTAGACAAAAGAAAGCTGACATCTCATCTGACTTAAGAACCTGGTTTAAAAGTACTGAATAAAATGTATTAGCGCATATAATCTTTTAGTACATAAAAAAATTCACAATAGGCTTTATTCCAGGATAAATCATGTCAACAGAAATTGACTCATGTAATTCGCTATCATAGCATAAAAACTGATCATTTCAGTAAGTTATTTAAATGCTTTACTTAAAGTTTATACCCTTCCACCCCAGTTTATACTCATTCCTAATAAATTTCTTATCAAACTTGGGTAAAAAAATTCCTTAGCCTGATAAGGCTTTCTGCCATAAAACTACCAAAAAAAAAAAAAAATCCTTCTTGCTAAGACATTAGAAACACGTCAGAACCAGCCTGAGCTGCCCCTGATGTCACAGGTTCACTGTTGTCCTGGAAATGCTGCCCAGTTCAGGGACACAGATAAGATGGCGTAAATATTAAAAGGTAGGAGGAACTGCCATTTCCACACAGTAAAACTCAGTTCAGGAAAATCAACAGTTATGTCCTTAGAAGTTAACGTCCTTCAGAGTTCAGCAAGGTGATCAGACAGATGGGCCTGCAGCGTACAAAAATTGTCATTCACAGCAGCAACAAACCCTTAACATGTGGACATAAACTGACCCAGGAAAGGCATTAAACCCCTGTGAAGGGGACTCTCGGGGCCCTGAAGGTGCAAAGAAAACCTGAATAAATGAGGGACAGGCCAGCTTTGTTGATGGGAAAATGCAGTGCTATAAAGATGTCAGTTCTCAAACTAAAGTCAGGGCATTTCTAATCAAAAACCCAAAAGGATTTATACCCCTGGTCTTGACAAGTTAATTCTAAAATTCATCAGCATGAGAAAATGTGTAGCAGTTACTGAGAAAATTTTGAATTAAAATAACAAGGAGGATCTTCTGTGCCTGATAGCAGAACATACAGCAAAGTTACAGCAGACTAATCAGATCAGGGAATCCAGAAACAACCACATGTGACGAAGCACCATGCCAGACCAGTGAGAAGAGGGTAGCCGTTGGCATCTGTCTGGAGAAAACAGTAGATACCCTTTTTCCCACTGTTTGTGAATATTACTTACACATGGATTTAAGAGCTAAATGTCAAAATAAGAACCTTGCCAGTATTAGGGGAAAGTAGAGACCTTGTTGATAACCCTGGGATGGGAAACCAGACTCGGAGGAGAGAAGCCCGAGCACCGAGCTGCCCAGGAGAGAAGGGAAGCCTCATCCGTAAGGCAGAAGACCCTGTGCCCAAGCCTGACCCCAAGGGAAGCCAGAAATAGGCAAGGTCTGGGACTCTGTGTCTACACCCACACTCCTGATACTGGAGGAACCCCTCTCCCTCTTTCCTGACCATAACCATTTCAAAACATGTACTTACAGTTTGGGGATAAAGTCTTTTCATCCTGCAAACAAGTTTCCGGCTCCATTACTGCACATGCACCGGAAAGGGAAGAGGAATGTGGAGCATGGCCCAGAGGGGCGGGTTCCCAGCACCCAAGATCTGATGTGCGGAGCCTCTGCCCAGGAGCTCCTGGCCCAGTGTCTGTCCCGGAGTCTGCTGCTGGAGAAAGAGGAGAGCAAGAGGTGAAGTCCATTCCCTTCTGTTTATTGTATCCTTCAGGCTTTCTCGTGCTGGATTAGTAAGGATCCCAGTGATGTGACTTTGTTTAAAAAAGGCCAGTCAGACGTGCAAAGTGTAAGCTCTTTGAAGGCAGAGGCAGGGCCTTAGTGTGTCTTAAACTGTTTCTTATTTGAAATCCGTTTCATTTATGTTCATTATTGAGAGTCAGTCCTAAGTTTTCTGGTGGGAAGAAAGTGTGGCTGGCTTCTGGAGTGTCTTCAGTGGATAGTGCTGAATGTCTGGCTGGCACCAGCTCTCTGCCCTTGGCAAGCCTGAGGGTGCTGTTGCATCATCCCACACTGTAGACCCTCCTCTATACCTCCCACCACCATGTTATGGTTTCACTAAGTGAACTAGGAGGAAGGCAGGTTACAAGGTGGTCTGTACCCAGCCCCCACCCCCAGCAGCCTCCCTGGGTCTAGCTTGTCACCAAGGGTAGCCCCTCCCCTTGGCTGGGATTCCATCTCCCACCCACTCAGGACACTCCAGTGAGGGTCCCTCTCTGTTGTGCCCTCCCCCCCCCGCCCCAGCACCCAGACCGGGGACCATCCCTGAGTTCCTGCTCCCTTGACCGTAGACTCCTCAAACAGTGTGGTCCATACTTCGGTTCTCTTTTCTCAGTCTCTCCTGACCCCCTGTCTGCCCGCATGTCGGCTCTGGTCAGGGTCACTGCAGCCTGCACAAAGCTGAACTGACCATGAACCCCAGTCCCCAGCAGTGTCCCATACCTATGTCCTCTCCCTCCTGCCTCCCAGGAGGCCCTGAGTCCCTTTCCTGCCCAGCTCGCAACTCCCCCCAGGACTCTCCTGGTTCTTCCTCACCCCTGCGCACTCCCACCTATCTTCTGTGTCATCTGCGTCCCCACTCCCCAGTGAAAGCATCTGGTTCATGAATTTTTAAATAACATCAATATTCTGACAACTCCAAATTCATATCTCAACCCCTGAGTTCTCTGAAGTCCAGGTTTGAATATCCAACTGGGTTCTTGAAGTCTTCATTAGTCATTTATAGGTTGCCTGATAGCCATCTCAGTGCTAACATCCCAAATCTAATTCCCAATTTTCCCCCAATCAGCTCCTCCTTTGATGGTCTTCTTAGTTGATGGGGCTTTGTCCTTCCAGCTGCCCTGGCCACATGTCTTGGAATTATCCCTCCACATCCTGTTCATCCATAAATCCTATTCTATTAAAAATATATTCAGAATTGGACCATTTTTTTTGCAGTGGGCTGGGGTATAGTCTTGGCAGACCCATTGTGAGCCTTTTAAGTGTTACTCCTTTGCTCATAACCTTCCAGTGGCTTCCTCTCCAATCAAAGGCAGAATCTTTATGAGGTGGGCAGGCCTTACATGATCTGCATCCCATTTCCTTTCTGACCTCTCTGCTCCTTCAGCATGCCAGGCAGCACACAGCCAGGCCTTTGTGTTTGCTGTTCCTTTTGCCTGAACTCCTTAGCCACCTTCCTGACATGCCGTGGCTCACCTTGCACTCAACGTCCAGTCTCTGCTCAATTGTCTGCTTCTCAGGGAGGGGCCCTCCTTACCCGTCCCCCGAACCTTCGGGTTGTATCTCTGCTTTGTCTTTCTCACCATCAGACCACATTTCCCTTACCTTGTGTTCCTGTCTTTCTCCCCTCACTAAAGTATAAGCTGCTTACAGCCAGGCCTTGTGTGTTTTCTTTCATGCTATATCCCTGGTACCTAGAATGGTGCCTAGTGTTTGGTGGGGGCTTGATAGATATGTGTTGGAAGAGTGAGTGAGTGTGTCACGATTTCCAAAGTAGACTTTCCTAGGTCTGTATCATTTAAGCAGTTTGATCAGATTGTTTTTCTTGAAAAGACTAGCGTATAGAGTGAACAGCTCTGAAGTGTGTTAGGTGGCAGTGGGGTATTATTTTGAGTTAATTTTAACTGTAAGCATCAATCCATATATTTGGATAATCCATTAAGAGAGAAGAATTACCAGGGCGCCTGGGTGGCACAGTTGGCTAGCCATCTGATTTTTTTTTTTTTTAACATTTTATTTATTTATTTGACAGAGAGAGACACAGCGAGAGAGGGAACACAAGCAGGGGGCGTGGGAGAGGGAGAAGCAGGCTCCCCGCTGAGCAGGGAGCTCGACGCGGGGCTCAATCCCGGGACCCTGGGATCATGACCTGAGCTGAAGGCAGACGCTTAACGACTGAGCCACCCAGGCGCCCCTAGCCATCTGATTCTTGATTTTGGCTTGGGTCATGATCTCAGGGTTGTGGGACCGAGCCCCACATTGGGCTCTGCGCTCATTGCGGAGTCGCCTTGGGATTCTCTCTCCTCCCTCTGCCCCTCCCACTTACGTGCTCTCTCTCTCTAAAATAAATAAATAAATTTTAAAAAAAGAAAAGAGAGATAAGAATTACTTATAAACACCAAAATAAGGGCGCCTGGGTGGCTCAGTCGGTTAGATGGCTGCCTTTGGCTTGGGTCACGATCCCAGAGTCCTGGGATCGAGCCCCGCATTGCGCTCCCTGCTCGGTGGGGATCCTGCTTCTCCCTCTGCCTGCTCTGCCTGCCATTCTCCTGCTTGTGCTCTCTCTCTCTGTTAAATGAATCAATAAAATCTTAAAAAAAAAAAAAAACACACACACCAAAATAAGCCAGAGAAAATAAACCAAATGAGAGAATTATGAGTAATATTAAGTAACATGCAAGAGCCGTTTTTGAATAAATGCCACCTTTTTCATTAAATCTAATTTGGGCTTATAAATTAAAGAGAAGATTAAAATTTCTAAGAGTATGGTTCTCCTCAGCAGTTGATGTCATAACTTCGTTCTATTCTTAGTAAAAAGCAAAGCTTTAAAAAATTAGAAGTAGGAGCACTTAGCTGGCTCAGTTAGTGAAATATGTGACTCTTGATCTTGGGGTTGTAAGTTAAAGTCCCATGTTAGTTATAGAGATTACTTAAAATCTTTAAAAATATTAAAAATATATACAGGAGAAAAGTGATCGTTAAATGTTTTCTTCCTCATTCTCAAATGCTTTAGGTTTGAAGATCAGCTTCAGCAGTGGTTGTCTGCAGACTCAGGAGTGTTTACGCATTCAACGTCCCTTCCCCTCTACCTTCCTCAGACTCTGGTGTCTCTGCCTCAGACTATTGAACCTGTGATGAAGACAGTGACCGCTACTAGCCCTCAGGTGGGAGGAGAGTACATTTGGCATTTGAATTAGAATTCAAGACTGAGAAAATGGCTGGGAAAAGTAACGTCTCCATTCATCTTACGGTGTTGTGATGACCAATAAATTATCAGGTTAAATAAGATATTTTCCTAAGCTTAATCTGTCAGTGTTATAGAGGCCCAACTAATTCTGTGTTACTACTTGTGAAATGAAGGGAGAGTGGAATTAAAACATGCCTAAGAACTGAACAGAACCCATAACTGTGCTGGCATGCAGTGCAGGCAAGGAGCAGAATAACAAAGGGGACGACAGTGGCTTCTGTTTGTGCACATCATGTCCAAGCCTTGGCATCACCCCGAGCTTCCCTTCTGGGACTAACCTTCCCTGAGGAAAACTAGTGAATGAGGAGGATAAGATCACAGATGTCAGGGGCTCACCCAGGAGTGTCCAGCTGCTCTGTGGCCGAGCTGCTTTTCAAAGCCACACTTGACTGGCTCCAAAGTGTAAGGTCTTTCTACCTCACCATCCTCCTTCAGTGGTAAAAGAAGCAAAAATAGAGTTTTCATCATAGATACATAATGCTGGACAGGTAGAAGGTCTGCTCCTGGACTGGCTTTAGGATGCCCTTCAATAGGGGAGAAAAGCAAATTAAGATGACACACTGTTTACATTTATCAGCTTGGCAGATATCTTCAAAATAGTTGTACACTTTGACTTAACAATTTTGCCCTAAAGAAACTACTATATATAACAAAAATTAATGTTTTTTTCCTGTTTGTTTGCTTGTTTTTTGTTCACTGTAGTGTTAATCATACTGCATAAAAAATGGAAACTGAATATCCAGAGATGGGAGTCTGGCTGTTATTACAGGTCATATGATGGAATAGCTCATAGCCCTCCACAGTGGTATTTTATAAAAATAATTGACACTGAAAGTTGCTGATGATACAATCTGAAGGAAACATTCTATATGCAGGTGATACCAGCTGTATGCATATACGTTAGAAGAGGCTGGAAGGATGTAGGATAGGTGCCAAGAGGCGTGCTTGTTGAGCCCAGTAGGCCCCAGATGAAGTTTCTAATGTGAGCCAGATCTACTGCCAGAGTATATTTGGGTTCCTGGATATCCCAAAACTATTTTTAGGTTCTTTTTTATTTAAATAGAACGAAAGGACAGGGGAGCAGCTGCAGTTGTCAGAGGCAGCAGGCACATCTGTGAGCGAACGGCTGAAGCACCTGGAAAGGCTGATGCAGAGTTCAAGGGAGGAGGAAGTTGCCTCTGAGCTCCATCTCTCTGCACTGCTGGACATGGTGGACATTTGAGCTCCTGGACCTGAGAGAGGGAAAGTCTCCAGAAGATTTTTGCTTTTACTCAAAATAATGTTATTCTCAGATGCTTGATGCACTGTTGGAAATGTGATTATTAATCATGCAAATAAACATTTGAATGTCTAATGAGGCCTTTTCTAGTTTTCAAAATGAAAGGCTCTTTTCTCCTGGGTAGTGTCTTTGATAGTCTTTTTTTTTTTTAATATTTAATTAGATTTATTCCTCAATATTCACTTTTTTTTTTTAAGATTTTATTTATGTATTTGACAGAGAGAGACACAGCGAGAGAGGGAACACAAGCAGGGGGAGTGGGAGAGGGAGAAGCAGGCCTCCCGCCGAGCAGGAAGCCCGATGCGGGGCTCGAACCCAGGACCCCGAGATCATGACCCGAGCCGAAGGCAGACGCTTAACGACTGAGCCACCCAGGCATGTCTTTGATATTCTTATGTTTCATCTCCTCAGACTGTCACCCATCAACGTACGCTCTGAGGGAGTTTGCAGCTTACATTTCTGTGTGTCATTCATTGTCACAGCAAAGTTGCAGCCACTGATGTGCCAGACATCACCAATACAGGGACGAATAAAGCACAGGAACTGTGCTTGCCAGGCCCATCTCACTCACATCTGAGAGAGCCAACTGTATATGTACCTAGGAATCTGAGGCTGTGCATGGGGCATGTCCCTGCACTGGAAGCAGGGGGAGACAAGAGGATTAGGTGGAGGAGAGAGCAGGATTCCTGGAGAGAAGTGCAGGGTGTAGCTGGGGAGAATGTGATGTAGCTGAGAGGATATGAAAACCTGCAGGTGCCAGCTTGGTGGTGCTGCCAAGTGAGGACATAGGCCAGACCTCAGAGACCCTTGCTGCCTTATTCTGCGTGCTATGGGAATCCACGGTTGGAGGAAAGTGGTTTGGTCACATGTTTTGTTTTTTTTCTGTCTACAACAATATTTCTCAAGTTAGATTGCAGACTTTTTTTTTTTGCTTTAAATTTTAAAAAAATTAACATATAATGTATTATTCTTTTCAGCGGTAGAAGTCAGTGATTCATCATCAGTCTTATATGATACCCAGTGCTCATTACAGTTCATTCCCTCCTTAATGTCCAGCACACAGTTACCCCATTCCCCCAGCAACCCTTAGTTTGTTTCCTTTGATTAAGAATCTCTTATGGTTTGTCTCCCTCTCCGATTTCGTCTTCCTTTATTTTTTTCCTCTCTTCCCCTGTGATCCTGTTTTGTTTCTTAAATTCCACATACGAGTGAGATCATGTAATTGTCTTTCTCTGATTGACTTATTTCACTTAGCATAACACCCTTTGGTTCCATCCACATTGTTGCAGAAGGCAAGATTTCTTTTTTTTTGATGGCTGAGTAGTATTCCATTGTGTATATATACTACATCTTTATCCATTCATCTGTCGATGGACATCGAGGCTCTTTCCATAGTTTGGCTATTGTGGACATTGCTGCTATAAACACTGGGGTGCAGGTGCCCCTTTGGATCCCTACATTTGTATCTTTGGGGTAGATACCCAGTAGGGCAATTGCTGGATGGTAGGGTACCTCTATTTTCAACTTTTTGAGAAACCTCCACATTGTTTTCCAGAGTGGCATTCCCACCAGCAGTGTAAGAGGGTTCCCCTTTCTCCGAATCCTCACCAACATTTGTTGTTTCCTGACTTGTTAATTTTAGCCATTCTAACGGGTGTGAGATAGTATCTCATTGTGGTTTTGATTTATATTTCCCTGCTGCTGTGTGGTGTGGAGCATTTTTTCATGTGTCTGTTGGCCATTTGGATGTCTTTGGAGAAATGTCTGTTCATATCTTCTGTCCACTTCTTGACAGGATTATTTGGTTTTTTTGGGTGTTGAGTTTGAGAAGTTCTTTATAGATTTTGGATACTAGCCCATTATCTGCTAAGGCATTTGCAAATATCTTCTCCCATTCTGTGGGCTGTTTTGGTTTTGTTGACTGTTTCCTTTGCTGTGTAAAAGCTTTTTATCTTTTTTAAAAAATTTTAATTGTTATGTTAATCACCATACATTACATCATTAGTTTTGGATGTAGTGTTCCATGATTCACTGTTTGTGCATAACACCCAGTGCTCCACGCAGAACGTGCCCTCTTTAATACCCATCACCAGGCTAACCCATCCCCCACCCCCCTCCCCTCTAGAACCCTCAGTTTGTTTTTCAGAGTCCATCATCTCTCATGGTTGGTCTCCCCCTCCGATTTCCCCCCCTTCATTCTTCCCCTCCTGCTATCTTCTTTTTTTTTTCTTAACATATATTGCATTATTTGTTTCAGAGGTACAGATCTGTGATTCAACAGTCTTGCACAATTCACAGCACTCGCCATAGCACATACCCTCCCCAATGTCTGTCACCTAGCCACCCCATCCCTCCCACCCCCACCACTCCAGCAACCCTCAGTTTGTTTCCTGAGATTAAGAATTCCTCATATCAGTGAGGTCATAGGATACATGTCTTTCTCTGATTGACTTACTTCGCTCAGCATAACACCCTCCAGTTCCATCCACGTCGTTGCAAATGGCAAGATCTGGTCACATATTCTTTGTATTTATTTGAAATAGCGATCCAGAGAGCAGGAGCAGGGGAATAGAGGGAGAGGGAGAAGCAGGCTCCCCGCGGAGCAGGGAGCCCGATGCGGGGCTCGATCCCAGGACCCTGGGATCATGACCCGAGCTGAAGGCAGACGCTTAACTGACTGAGCCACCCAGGCGCCGCCACATACTCTTTTAAAAATGGCATATGGGGATGGTCAGCAGGACAAGGAAGGAATCTTGAAAGGGGTGCTGCAGCCATCTAGGTGAAAAAGGAAGGGTATAGTCCTGAGTTTGCCAGCAGTTAGTTTGAAAGACAGGGATAAATTTGAGCCATCTACAGAGAGAGGCCTTGTTTTTACATTTACTTATTTTTCTACGTTCTTAATACTACTTTACCCAAAACTTTCTGCCTTAAGTGTAAAGCTCTTCTAACACTATCATGTGCATCAGGTAATGTGCTAGTTCTACTTTCTTATGGAGAAACCCACTGGGAAACACCTATTTTTCTGCCACAGCATGGACATTTCCTGGATTCTCAGTCCTGTATTTTCCTCTTCCTTTTCTCGCTTTCTCATTTTGATGGAGCCCGTTTTCTAGCAGCTTTCTGAGCTTGCATATCTTGTCTTTATTTCTACCCTTAATGGAAATGGGATTTTAGGTTGGTAACCATTCCCCTATGTTTTTGTTTTTTGTTGCTGGAAGTTTTACAAATCATCTCTGCCCCTGGTGTTCTTAAATTTCTCAACAACATGCTTGATGCATTGGTCTCCCTCCCCTATTGCCCAAATTGTGCTGAGCACGTAGTAGTGCTTTTCTCTCTAGTGTTACTGCTGTGTGAGAAACTACCCCAAACATACATAGTAGCTTAAATTTGGGAAGGATTTGGCTGGGCAGTTTTCTCTTGGGATTTTTTCATGTAGTTGCAGTCAGGTATTAGCAGGGGGCTGCAGTCACCTGAAGGCTTGACTAGGTTGGGTGTCCAAGACAAGTTCATTCACATGGCTGGCAGGTGATGTTGCACTGTCGGCTGGGGGAACAGCTGGGGCTTTCAACCTGAGTGGCCAATATGTGACCTCACTATGTGGCTTGACTTACTCATAGCCAGGTGGCCTCAGGGTAGTGAAATTTCTTACATGGAATCTCAGGGCTCCAAGTGCAAGGGCCCTAGTGAGCAAAATGCAAAAGCCCAGCTTTGGAACTCATGCAGGATAACTTGCATAGCACTGTATTATAAGCATGTGGTTAGAGATGCAAGGGATGGGACACAGATACCATTTATCAATGGGGATGAATGTTAAGATCATATTGTATAAGAGCATGTGAGATGGGAGATGTTGCAGGAATCTTTTGTTTCAGAGAGAGAGAGAGAGGATGCCAAGCAGGCTCCACGCCTGGCGCAGAGCCTGTTGTAGGGCTCGACCTCACAACCCTGAGATCATGACCTAGGCTAAAATCAAGTGTTGGATGCTCAACTAGTCAACTAAGCCACCAGGGCACCCCAGCAGGAATCTTTGGAAAACAATCTGCCATGCTTTATCAGTCTGGAAAATTATCCACCTATGCTGGAGTTTTTTGAAATTATTTAATATATTCTTCGCCTCCACTGTTTCCCTTTGGAACTCCTAATATTTAGATGTTTGACAACCTGGATTAATCCTCTAATTTTCTTTCTTTCTTTTTTTTTTTTTAAAGATTTTATTTATTTGAGAGAGAGAGCACAAGCTGGGGTGTGGGGGGAGGCAGAGGGAGAAGACTCCCTGCTGAGTGGGAAGCCTGATGCAGGGCTCGATCCTAGGACCTTGGATCGTGACCTGAGCTGAAGGCAGATGCTTGACTGAGCCACCCAGGTGCCCTGATCCTCTAATTTTCTTCTCTCCTTTATTTTTTATATCTTTACTTTTTAACCTCCTACCCTAAAATTTCCCTATTTTATCTTCCTATTCTAGTGACTTTTAAAATCTGTTGCTGTATTTTTTATTCCTGAGTCTTTTTTCTTAATGTTTCTTATTTATTTGAATCCTGTCCATTCTTTTATTCAGTATATATTTTTGGAATGTTTACTATGTGCTAGGCATTATTCCAGGCGCTGGGGATATGGCAACAAACAAATTTCAGCCCTCACAGGGCTTGTATTTTAGCGGGGAGATATGCAATAAACAAGATAAATATGCAAATTGTTTGGTATGCTAATTGGTAGTAAGCAATGAGGAAAATAAGGGAGGGAAAGAGTGTCAGATGGTTCTTGTTTCATGGGTACAACATCCTACCTCTGTGAGGACATGTTTTTGTCAAAGTCCTTTTCCACACCTTGCACCATCTCCATTTCTCAAAATTTCCTTTTTTGGTGTGTTTTGTTGTCTTCATAGAGGCTTTCCTCAAATGTCTGGCTTATGTTCATGATGGGGCTCTGAGGAGCTTGTTGGAAGCTCTGTGTCAATGGTTACAGCCTGCCAGCTGATAGGCTTCTCCACGTATCCACTGGGTCTCAGATGCCAATGTTTGCAGGTGTTTTGGGGCCATTTGCTCCAGAAAAATCCTCTTCTTACTGCCCAAAGCTGTATGGCTAAGTGGAAGAAGCAGGACTGTGCTCCTCCACGAATGTAAGGCTTTTACTCCTACCCCATTTGCAGTGGCCCTCAGCTGTGTTTGGTTCCTGAGTTCACCCCTGCTCTGACTGAATTGTTAGATGTGACAAGACAACTTACTGGTGACTGATAAGAGCAATCTTAGGAAAGGTGAAGAGAAAAGGCTGGTGGCAGAGTTTTCTTTCTTTTTTTTTCGGGGGAAGGGATCTATCATCCTACTGCTTATTCAAAGGTCTTCCATTTTCCGCACCTTCCTTGGGTTCATTAGCAAGAATGGTCTCTTCTTGATGGCCTCACCCCAATATATGGGTTTCAGCTTTCCTCTGGCTTGCTAAGTTGGTTATCCCTCCTTACATCACAGCCTCTAGAATTTTGTTGATCTCTTAGTTTCCTGGTAGCTCCTCTCCTGTTCTTAAACTGTGAGTTATTTTTTTAAAGATTTTATTTATTTATTTGACAGAGAGAGAGAGAGAGAGAGAGACAGCCAAAGCAGGAACACAAGCAGGGGGAGTGGGAGAGGGAGAAGCAGGCTCCCCGCCGAGCAGGGAGCCCGATGCGGGGCTCGATCCCAGGACCCTGGGATCAGGGCCTGAGCCGAAGGCAGACGCTTAACGACTGAGCCACTCAGGCGCCCCTATCCTTTATTACTTGATGTAAGTAGAGCTTGGATGGGAAATGGAAGCCAATGCCTGTGCTCAGTCTGACACGTTCAACTGGAAATTTCACCCTTAAAAAAACCAAAACTCTGCCACCAGTGTTTTGTCTTCACATTTCCTAAGATTCTTCTTATCAGTCACCAGTAAGTTGTCCTGCCACATCTAATCATCAATTCTCACACCTCATTTTACAATCCCTCCAAAACCGCTACACAGACCACCATGTCTTCACTTTGCTTCCCTGACTCCACATTCCTCTGGTTTTTTTCCTGTTTCTCCGGCCACTCCTCTTCTGAACTGGAAACTATTGGTGCCACAGGGCTCATCCTGAAAATCTTTTCTTTGGAATACTCATTCTCTAGTTGATCTTGTCCAATCTTGTTTTCAAATATCACCTAAAAATAGGTAACTCTTCAATTCCTCTCTCTAGCCTTGTCCTCTCTTGAACACCAGCCCACTCCAATGTACCTACTTGCATGTCTAATGATCATCTGTTTTTTTTAAAAGATTTTATTTATTTGAGAGAGAATAAGAGAGAGAGAGAGCATGAGGGGGGAGGGTCCGAGGGAGAAGCAGACCCCCCGCCGAGCAGGGAGCCCGATGCGGGACTCGATCCTGGGACTCCAGGATCCTGACCTGAGCCGAAGGCAGTCGCTCAACCAACTGAGCCACCCAGGCGCCCCGATCATCTCTGTTTTAAATTATCCCCAATCTAAGCTGAAATTTTCCCCAACACCTTCTCTACTTTTGTAAATGACACCATCCTCTGCGTAGTTGTTCATGCCCAAAACTTCAGTCTTTTGTATCCAGTTCATTGAACAAGCTGGAATTGGTAGGGAACATTATTTTCTCCCATGACTGTCTCTAGAAACGCTTACCAGTGAATTCTCAGACGGATTTTTACAATTTTTTCCCTTTCCAAGATACTAAAAAAACCCAAAATTATGACTCATAAAAGGTCCAGTACAGTAAAGTATCAAAACTCAAACTGTGCTCCAACCGGAACCTCTTTCCTCCCTTGGCTTTGCCAGACTCAGGGTTTGAGAGGTCCATGAAGGTGGGGCCCCGATTCCAGCCTGATGCTTCATTCGGAGAGAACTGCCGGCTGTTCCCTACTCCCGGGGAAGGGCGCACTGGTGACCTGGGGGCGCAGACAGGGTCAGGTGTGCTCAGGCGCCTCTGAGTCCACTTTCTGTGCCCCGCGGCCTGGTGGGCTTCCGCTCCCGCACACTTGCTGCACGGCCTGGAGGCTGCGGCCGGCCCGGGGCCGAGAGAGACCGCCTGCGCGGTGGGTGGGCGTCGCCCTCCTGATGGCGGACGTCAGGCGTGGCTTCCAAGCTCGCCTTCTATCCGCGGAAGCCCGGTGTTTCGGTGTCACGTC
>NW_027397160.1:1352882-1369837 GCF_003265705.2 Callorhinus ursinus | reverse complement strand
CCGCTGCGCGGAGGCCCGGTGTTTCGGTGTCACGTCTCCGCTGCGGCGTCGTCAGCGGCCTCCGGGCGGCAGGAAGAGGCAGGCTCCGGAGCGACCACACCCAAGTCCCGGCGTATGCCCTCGAGGGAAGGCGCCGGCAGGCCTGCAGGGACGCGGGCACGACGCCGCGCTGGAGCGCGCGCAGCCGGCCGCCGGGCTCCTGCCGGCCGCCGCTCGGCCCCTCCGCGTCCGTGTGGGCACCGCTTCCTCCGGCAGAGGCTCGCGGCTCGCCGCCCGGCCCGCGTCCCCTTCACGCTCGGCCCCGCGGTCTCCTTCTCTCTTCCCTTCACGTCTGAGCTTTCCTGGCCCCTCCCCCCCCCGACGCCGGGCACCCCCGCGAGCGGCGGAGACTGCCTCCCCTCAGGTCCCCGCCACCGTGCCCGCTCCTCCTCCGAGGAGCCTTCCCACCTCAGCGCCCGGCGGCGCCCTCACCTCCAGGCTCCCGGCTTCCCCTCGCGCACTCGTCTCCAGCGCGCAGGCTCCCCCAGCCTGAGCCTCTCTCCCAGATCCCCCCTGCGCCCGCGGCCTCTTTGTCTTCACATTTTCCTAAGATTCTTCTTACCAGTCACCACTAGGTGACGACCGGCCGCCGCCTCCGCGCGTCGCCTCACGCCGCTCCGGGGCGGACGCGAGCTCCCGGGGTGACTGCAGGCCCCGCCCCGGCCCCGCCCCGGCCCCGCCCCTGGCTACGGTCCTGCCCAGTCCTCGCCGCCAGCCCGGCCCCGCCCCGCGCAGGCCCCGCCCCCGCCCCGCCCTCATGGCGCTGCGTCGTCCGGCTCTCGACCACTGAGGCGGCCGAGCGCGCCCTGGGCCCGCCTTCGCGGCGCTCTGATTGGCTGCAGAAGCATCGGCCCACCGCACCCCGCGAGGTCTGCCGAGGCGAGCGGGCGGGGACCGCGGTGTGGGGCCAGCGGCCTGACCCGGGGCGGCGGGCGGCGGGCGGCAGCGGCAGCGGTCATGACGGAGGGCACGTGAGTCCCCGCGTCCCGCCGGGACCCCCGGGAAGGCCGGGCACGCCGGAGGCGCCGCGGGGGTGGCGGGAACGGGCGCGCGGAGCTCTTCCTCTGTGAGGGGCGTGCAGTGGCGCCCGCCCGTGGGCTGTGGGAAGGGAGCGCGGCGGCCGCGGGGACACGGGTGGGCCGGCGGCTCAGCCGAGCGCCTCGCCCCCAGGTGCCTGCGTCGCCGAGGCGGCCCCTACAAGACGGAGCCCGCCACCGACCTCAGCCGCTGGCGCCTGCGCAGCGAGCGCGGCAGGCAGACGTGGACGTACTTGGCGGGGGCCGCGGGCCCGGGCCGCGGGCAGACGGCGCTGGAGGCGCACTCGCTGGGCCTGGACCCCGTGAGTGCGGCGCGGGGGGCGGGGGGGGCCTGCGGACTCGCTCGGGGGGCGCGGCCTCCACGGCGAAGCCTCGGTCCAGGGCGTCCCCTGAGGGGGCTCGCGCGGCGGCGCCCCACCCCGCGCGCGGGCTCCGGGCGAAGTTGCGGGTCTGGAAGTAGGCGGCGGGGAGCCTTGCCTTCCTCTGCGGAGCGGTGCTCGCAGACTTGCGACGGGTGACCCTCCAGGGAGCTCGGACTCGTGGCCTTGGCCTGGGCCGCCAGCGAGCGGCGCCCGGTGACCCTCCAGGGAGCTCGGACTCGTGGCCTTGGCCTGGGCCGCCAGCGAGCGGCGCCCGGCCCGGCCCCAGGCCCCCGGCTCCCGTCTCTCTGTCCTCCTCGGCAGGGGAGTTACTTCAGGGACCTGCCCGAAGCCGACACGGCCCGTCGAGCGGCTCTGAACGGGATGGTGTTCTACGCGGGGCTGCAGGCTGAGGATGGGCACTGGGCGGGCGACTACGGCGGCCCGCTCTTCCTGCTGCCGGGTAGGTGGCCGCTGCGGCCGCCCTGGGGCATCGGGCCGGGCCCGTGGTGGCCGATGCGGGGCGAGTGAGCCGCTGAAAACCCAGGAGCTGACTTGTGGGAGGTGCCCGTGTTGTCCCGGTGTGGGTGCCGGGGGCGGAGCGAAGGCACTGCTGGCGCAGGGCCCTCAGAGGGGAAGCAGGGGTGCCCTCGTGGGGGCAGGGCAGGGGTGCCAGCACGGAGAGGCAGAGTCGCGCCAGGTGCAGCGCCCAGCCTCTGTAAAGATGCCAGAGATGGGCAGGTGGCGGCTGGGATCCTTAAGTCTCCCTTGGGCAGCCTGCGTGTGCGAATTTGCCTTGAAGGGGTGGCCGAGGGAGCTCTGGCAGGGAACCTGCAGGTTCGGGTGGCGAGCCCTAGGAGGACTGCGTTTGGGCCTCCTGGGTACTGAACTGGTTTGGCTACCTAAAACCACCGTGTTCCCAGAATGTTTCACTAAATACTCAGCTGTGCCAGGTGAGACATTGCCTTCTATGAATTTATGTAGAAGGACTCTTTTCTCTTAGTGGGAGGAGCTTTGGGAATCCGTCATGCTTTTGTCTCCCCTGGGCTGTACAGCACTGTATCTTCTTGTTCAGGGACCTATGGGCCTGCCCTTAAGGGGCTCCTGCTTCCCTTTGGCCGCACCTGGAGCCTATTGAGACTGTTGCCAGAGATCTTCATAGGGAGGCAGTGACACTGCATCTGCCTGCTCTGGGCAAGGTGACAGGACTTCCCTGTGCCTCCAGCACCTCACTGGTGACACGGGGCTGATGAGAATCAGGCTAAGTCTTACATGCCCAGCCCCGGGGACAGCTGCAGCGGTCCGTGCTTGCTACGGCAGCTCTGGACTCCCCCTGCTGGGCTTCCTCCCCAGTGCAGGCTGCAGGCTGGGGCTTTTCCTTCCCCGCTTTGAACTCCGGATAGACCGTCTTCCTCAGGTTGACACTGGTCTGTTCAGAGGTACTGTACAGGGTTTTTCCACGGCTGGCTGAACTTTGACCGGTCCTTCCTTTTCCTGCTTTAATTTGGAAAATGCTCGTGGGGGCCATGATTCTGTATAGACAGTTCCCCATTGAGTGTGGTTCATGTGGCATTGACTATTCCCATGGGTCTTTATGGGAAGGCAGTGACATGGCATTGGCCTGCTCTGACCCCGGGCAAGGTGGTAGGAGCTCCCTGTGCCTTGGCTGCCTCATATGTGATGTGGGGAATCGGATTTGGTCATATGTGCACATATATGCATCACTGTGGTGAGCCCTGACTCTGTTGTTCAAACCCCTGGGCTCCATCCCCTGCCCCACTACCTGGGGGTCTGTGCCTCAGTTTTCTTGCCTCTAAAATGGGAAGATGCTGGCTCTGTTTCTTGCCCATGTGCGTTTCTTTGTCTTGACGGCATCATGACTATAATGAAAAGAGATGGGCTTGATTTGGGATGATTTTTTTCTGTGAACCTCTGCAGCATCTCCAAACCTAGCTGCCCTTCTTCCAGGGTGTGTCTCTGTGTGAGTGTGTCTTCCAGGGTTTCTGATGCCTCTGAGCCAGAGTCAGGCATGTATCCATGGTGCGTTTGGCTGGGGCCTACACCAAGACACACACACCCCTCACCTCCCTTGCAGGGCACCACAGGCATGTGGCTGGGGGAGGAGGGGGTTGGGGTTGAGGATGGCCTGTGAGCAACATATCCAGGAGGGCTAGGCTGGGAAGTTTCTTTTTTGTGGACAATATTTATTGGCTGTTGGCCATCTCCCCCATTTGCAAAGTGATATTTGCTAGGAAAAAAACCTATAAAACAGAAAAACATAAGCCATAAATCTTATCCTATCCAGGGGCGAGCCATTTGGTGTTTCTTCTCCAGCAGGTGTGGACAGTACTGTGGGAGCCTAGAGTGGCTGGGAGGGCTTTGCACACCCCATGTTGTTGCTGTTCCGTGGGGCCTCACTCCCAAAGTCCCTGACGAGGCTGGGAGGAATAGCCTTCTCAGGCTCGTTTCCGTGAAAAACGAGACCACTGGGTCAGCTCCCTGTAGGGTGGGAGGAAAGGGACCTGGGCTTAGCTGTGCTGAGTGCCTGCTCCCAGTGAGGAACATCTTTTCTGCCACATAGGCCTCCTGATCACGTGCTATGTGGCCCAGATCCCTTTGCCAGCGGGATACAGAGAAGAGATGGTGCGGTACCTGCGGTCAGTGCAGCTCCCGGATGGTGGCTGGGGCCTGTGAGTTGTTTTGTTACTGCACATATGTGCATGCTTGTGCACACATGTTCTTGTGTAGGGGATACGCCTGTCAAGAGTAGGGTGACTGGAGCTACTATGGACCTGGGGTGGGTGGGAGGAGAACGTGGTAGGAGGGAGCCTGGCTGGGTCCTGTGTGCCAGCTGGACCCTGGTGTCCTAGGGTTCTCAGGGTAGGTGGCTGCATACTCTGGGCCTCGGTTTTACAGCTTGTGTTGTAACTGGGCTTTATGACTCACACCCCACAGAGAGCCATCTGGCTGTTATCACTAAGGCAGGAGGAAGTTCTTGACTCTGGGATGGCAGCAGGTGGAGCCCGGGGGGCCCGCTGCCCCTCCCCAATTCTCAGTGTGCCTTTCTGACACATAAGCTCACTCTGGGAGCAGGGCCTTCCCTCAGGGGGGTCAACTGCCTGCCCACCCTGGTCATGGGCTCTGGTACCTCTTATTCTACACCCAGGGCTGGGGTTCCTCCTGGCGAGCTAAATCCACACCAGAGGGGTTCTCCATCAGAATTCTTGGAGGACATCCCAGCCTCTGTTAGCCCCTTGACACGGGGGCTGTGGGCCTCAACTTGTCACCTCTAGAGCTTGTTCTGTGTGCTGTCGTGATGAAGGAGCCTGAGTTGGGTCACAGCCTGGGACTGATGTTGATTCAGGTGTGGGAAGTAAGAGGAGGCAGGCAGGTCCTGCACAGGCAGTTTTGGAACTGATCAGTTATGGGAGGTACATGGATTCTTATTGGAAAATGGCAGTTCTGGGTGTTTCTTATGTTGTCATGTTATGTCAGTGAAAGATATTTTAGCATTTTTTATTTTTCTCAGGAAATTTCGCTGAAAACCTTGCTTAATTTCTTAGAAGTAACGAAATATGGCATTCTTTTATTCTATCTCCTACTCCCCAAGGCATGTGGAGGACAAGTCCACGGTGTTTGGGACTGCACTCAACTATGTGTCTCTGAGAATTCTGGGTGTCGGGCCTGACGATCCTGACTTGGTCCGAGCCCGGAACATTCTTCACAAGAAAGGTACTCCTTGCACAGCATGTCCTGGGTGCTCCTTCCTGCAGGTAGAGGCTGTGAATGTCTCACTTATTCTGGGGAAGCCACTGGTTCCACCCAGCAGCTGTGCTGTTAGGCTCTGGAGCCTACTTCTCACCTGGGGTTGGAGGATCCTTAGCACTGTCTTCAGTTCATGCAAGAAGAGGCACATATGATTCCTGAGGAGCTAATTTTCACAGTAAGGCAGATGATATGGGACTTTTCTTTTCTGTAGGTGGTGCTGTGGTCATCCCTTCCTGGGGGAAGTTCTGGTTGGCTGTCCTGAACGTTTACAGCTGGGAAGGCCTCAATACTCTTTTCCCGGAGATGTGGTATGCTTGCCCTTCTGCGGTCGATTTGTGGCTGGGTTGCCAGTGCCTTCCTGAGTCGGGTGACGGGCCCTGGGTGACTTGCACAGATGAGTGGGCAGTCCATTCTGTGGTGTGAGGCTGCATTAGGCTTCTGGTGGAGGCCCTGCTTGGCTGAGTCCTGCAGACCAGTGGAAGGTCCTGCAGACCCCAGTTGGGTAGGAGGAAGGGAGGCACTGTGGGCTTGGGCCATGTGGCAGGTGAGTGGGGCCCCACCAGGCTGGGAGAACCGCTGGTGTGGGGAGTGTGAAGCTCTGGCATTGTTGCAGAAGGCTGTGGTGTGTCTTGTCATTATGGATGTTTGGAGCCTCTGTGGAAGTAGAAACAAGAAGGCAGTAGGCCGTGCAACTCTTGCCAGCCTCAGCACTGGGGTGTGCTGTGCTTTTCTCTGTTCCTTTATCTTTCTGCTGGTGAATGAGAAAGTTAATCCCAGACATCATACGTCAACTGTGGGCACTACGGTGCGTATCTTTAAAAGAGAAGAATTTCCTTGTTAATAGAATCACAATGCTGTTTAAATACTCAGCAGAATCAACACTAATTCCTTATTGTGTGATACTTCTAACTAGTGTCTTAACACTTTGGGCATTTCCCCAGAAAACATTCATATGCATGTAAGTCCCCCAGTGTCACCTTCAGGAGGTGAGACCCCTGGTCAGGCTTGGGTAGAGCCCCTGCTGGCTCCCTGGAGCCCTGTCAGCAATGTCGTGGCCCTCCAGGGAGCTGTCAGGGAGGTTGGGGGGCTGTTGTGTTAGACGACCTCGGTGGAGGTCATATTAGATGAAGGGTTCTGACGCCAGGGTTGAGGGACCAACCTCTGCAGCCTTGAGGGGTGGTGACGGGGGCAGAGGGTGGTGAGGTGAAGTAGTGGGAGGGCTGCTTGGGAGGAGGCAGGGAGGTGTTCTGGGACCATCCCTGCGCTCCTCACTGGCAGCTTGCTGGGGGCACCGTGGACCTGCCCAGTGTAAGGAGTGGGCAGAGGAAGACACTGAGTGGGCGCCAGGGGAGTGTGTGGGTCTGCCGGGGGCACCGTGGACCTGCCCAGTATAAGGGTTAGAGGGTGAAAGTGTGCAGGGTAGGGGACCAGAGATCCTGAGCCACTGCAGCTGCAGAGAAGCTGTAAAATAAGCCCTTTAAAGTGAGTGGGGGAGCCCTGGAGAGTGAGGAAGTGGCCTGAGGCCAGAGTTGGTGGGAGTGGTGGGTACCTGCCCGGCTCATGACTGGCCTGCCCGTGCCCCTCACACATGAGGACAGGAGGCTTGAAGGGAAAGTGGGAAAATAACCCCAGGTACCCACCCACCCGGGAAGCTGGTGGAGCTGTGTATGCTAAGGTCAGGCTAAATGTCTGGGCAAAAACGTGTTGGCGGAGATAACCCTCAAAGCCTCAGTCCTTGAGATGTGCCAGTTCTGAAGCGTTTTAGATCAACTTTTTATTTTGGAATAGTTTTCAATTTCCAGAAAATTTGCAAAGATAGTCCAGATTGCTCCCATAGACCCTTTACCCTATTTCTCCATTATTAACATTTTACATTACTGTGGTACCTTTGTCCCAGCTAAGAAACCCACAGACAGTCCTAAAAGTTTAGAAGTCAAGTTTCCTGGCTTTAGATGTGTTGCAGCTGAACCAGGAGTGGTTATCACTCGTGAAGACTGTGCCCGTCGGCACCCCACAGGAGCGTGGCTGCAATGTGCTGGTGGCCATGCCAACTTGGGCTGGGGCTGCGCGGGTGGTGCTGGAGGGGGCCGGGCCCTTCCGCTGACGTGCCGTTCCGCAGGCTGTTTCCTGACTGGGTCCCCGCACATCCCTCCACGCTCTGGTGCCACTGCCGACAGGTCTACCTGCCCATGAGCTACTGCTATGCCACCCGGCTGAGCGCTAAGGAGGACCCGCTGGTCCAGAGCCTCCGCCAGGTAAGGACTTCTGGGCAGGGACCCCCAGGCTGGGGGTCACCCTCGGGTCTGACTGCGCGTGCCTGCTTGCCTGGGATTGTGCAGAGCTGAGTTCCAAGTCGTGAGGGCGGAGCCTCCACCTTCCCGGATCCTAAGTGACTGCCTAGAGGGGCTTTTGCGGTGGGACGGGCTCAGGGCCCTGGAAGCAGAGTCCACATGGGGAAGCAGGTCCTGAGAGGAGGCTCGGGGTCAGGATGTTCATTAGGGTGTGTGCTTGGGAAGGCAGCGGGTGAGGAGGGTGCTGAGGTGCTGCTGCCCCCAGGAGCTGTACGTGGAGGACTACGCCAGCATCGAGTGGCCGGCACACAGGAGCAGCGTGGCCCCCGATGAGCTGTACACACCGCACAGTTGGCTGCTCCGTGTGGTGTACGGTGGGTGCTTGCTGACGGGCTGGCGGGCCTCCCAGGACTTGGCTGGCACATCAAGTGATGCTGAATCTCCTCCCCTTTCTCACCACCTGTCATTTGGGCCCTGTGGTGACTGGGGGGGCAGCCGTGTGTGCTTCGTGTCAGTGGGTCTGCTGTCTTTGCCCCTGGAGCAAGCCTGGGGCTGGGGCTCCTGGACAGGAGGTTTGGGAGCTGCAGACCTAGAGGGCACGCTCGTTCCTTCTCTTAGGGGAGAAGTTGCAGGCCTCCGTGGGGCCTGGTGCAGGCCCATCTCCCTGCAGGAAGCCTGGTGGCTTGGGGGACAGCATGGGGTGCAGTGTGTGGAATGGTCATGTTCCCTCACTCACGCATCCCCTTGTTCATGTCTTCTGTGCTGGGCCCCAGGGTGGGAGCTGGGACCCTGCCTCAGTCAACACTGAGATGCATCTTGGCTGGATTTCCATTCAGGAAACAAGGCGCTAGGGGCAGGGCAGGGCAGCACGCTAGGATGTCAGGGAGAGTCGGTGGGGAAGACAGGGTAGGGAAAGGCCCAGCTGCTGTCCTGTGCTGATGACTTCACCCCTGCAGCACTACTCAACCTGTATGAGCGCCACCACAGCACCAGCCTACGGCAGCGGGCCATCCAGAAGCTGTACGAGCACATCGTGGCAGATGACCGCTTCTCCAAATGCATCAGCATTGGCCCGGTCAGTGCTCCCACTGCCCTGTGTCTGTACCCCACCCCGTGTAGGGTAAGAAGCTAGGGCGGGAGGCCCTCTTGAGGCCAGTCTCTGGAGCTGGGAGTGGGGGTCTTCCTGGAGGTGAGGTCTCCCACCAGAGCCTGGCAGACAGGACCCCCCATTCTGTCCCCTATGTTCCTCCTGCACTTAGCACTCCCTTCCCTCCCCACCACCTGGTGTGTTTGGAATGCTGCTCCTTGGGCCACCTCTCAAGATCTTTCTGGCCAGTTGGGAGGAATGCTTTTCCTCTGTTGACCATCTCCCCACAGAACTTGCTGTCTGCCCTTGCCTTGTGGGGTTTAGAGTGCTGGGGTGCTTGGGCTCCAGCCCTGGGTTCCTGCTGAGCCTGGTGACTCAGAGCTCTCACCTCTGAGCCTCTGGGCTCCCGACCTGGCTTTACATCGTGAGGCTCTGGGGCCTGGCAGAGGCCTGGCGTGGACACACTTGTAGAGGCAGGTGTATCCCAGGCAGCGCAGGGTTGGGGCTGCCTCACAGCTGTGGGGTGACAGCTACAGAAGACAGTGTTGTTTTGGGCCCCTGGCGGGCCATGATGGCAGCCTTTCTGGGTCAGTCCAGTTGGTGCCATATCACACAGCTCCACTCCCGACCCTACTCGCCAGTGTTCTGTGGGGCTTGGAGCCGTGAGTCATTGCCCTTTCAGCAGCAGTGTGATCCTGTGTGGGCTTTTGACTTAGCGCTGAGTAAGGCATGTCTGACTTGAGTGAGAAGTGCAGTGCTAACGGGATCTTACGAGATGCCAGAGTGTGAGGTTTGGGTCTTTAGAACATTCTAAAGTGGTCCCTGCTCCACAGGTCTTGTCTCTGTCTGTCCCGTGCTCCTCAGGCCATGCCGTTCTCTGTCAGTTATCTGAGGCACGTAGGACGCGGCACATCCCACGGGCCCACCAGGGGCCCCATGGTGGCTGTGCTTGCTCGCCAGCTGGCTCGGCTTGCATTGTCTCTCACGGGATGCCCTGCCTTCTCTCTGTGCACATGCCTCAGGCCTTTCCTGCCTCCCTTTCTGGGGGTGCAACTCTGGCTTGGTCTCTGGCTCTCAGGGCCTGGTGTGCCACGAGGGCTCCGCTTAGGGTGGAAGGCCTTGTCTGGCCCAAAGTGAGGTTGTGCTGGGGGCCCAGTGTATAGTCCTTGTGCTCGGGAGCTGCTGTGGGTCTGGAGCAGGGTCCTGATAGGGCCATGTTTCCCACAGATCTCGAAAACCATCAACATGCTTGTGCGCTGGTACGTGGATGGGCCAGCCTCCTCCGCCTTCCAGGAGCACATCTCTAGGATTCCTGATTACCTCTGGTGAGTAGTGGGAAGGGCCTGGCTGGTCACTGCCACTAGGTTCCTGTTACGTGTGACTGAGAGCCAAGGGCAGACATGCGTGGGGACCTCCCTGGGCACAGTGGCAGGTGACAGGATCCTGTATCTCAGTGTCCTGGCAAGGGTGCTTTGGGGTCTGGAGTAATGCCTGGAACGAGAAATTTCAAAGTTTGTGGAAGATGGTGAGGGTTATCTTTGAGTTGAAAGATCTGCCATGTAGTGGGCACTTCTGGTGATTTTGGAAGGTAGAACTTGGAAGCCTGTGGGCAGATGGGGCAGGTTCTGGTGAACGTCAGGGAAGGCCTCACTGACCAGGACAACTGATCAGTCACGGATTGCAGTGCGACCGTGGTGGGTGGGTGTGTCCCATGGTGTCCCATGGTGGGGAGTCCTGCATTCGAGGGGCCCCTCTTCCCTCTGGTGGTCATGTGGGCCTGCTGCCATAAGTGGGGTGAGCCGGGCTCTGGGTGGCCACCTGACTTCAGCTCTTTGCCCTCTACTCCCTGACCTGGGCTTTTCTCGTCCTCACAGGCTGGGCCTCGATGGCATGAAAATGCAGGTAAAGGCTACAAGGCCACGGCCACTTGCTTCCTTATCAACCATTCCTGCTCTTTGGGTTTGTTAAGATAACTACTCCTCACAGTGAGTTCTGGCAGTGTGTGCTGAGTGGCTGCAAGTATCCCCAGTCCTGCGTCTGAGGGGACAGCCAGTGGCAGGGATGCCGCCAGGCCCCAGGGTTATTTCCCTTTCAGCAGCAGTGTGATCCTGTGTGGGCTTTTGACTTAGCGCTGAGTAAGGCAAGTCTGACTTGAGTGAGAAGTGCAGTGCTAATGGGATTTTACGAGATGCCAGAGTGCGAGGTTTGGGTCACCATTTGGCTCAGTGTGGAAACGTGGAGCCTCCAGCAGTGTTCTTGGATCTTATGGGCCACTGGCCCTTTAGGACGGGTACACATGGACCCAGCACCGTCTAGCGCAGAGTTCACCTCAGCGTCCTTGCCTTACCCCTGGCTCCCTGACTCCCACATGCCAAGAGGAGGAGGAGGTTGTCAAGCCCCACGTGGGCTGTTCATGTCTTCTGAACCCTTCAGTGCCCTAGCTGATTTATTCTTACAGAAGGGCTGTGCTGCTCTCAGTGCCTTGCAGGGTTGATGACAGTCCCTCGTTTGGTTTGGGGCACATTTGTTGGCATCAGGGTTTGAGCCAGGTGGCTGGTCCTCGAAGCCACTTTTGTCCGGTGGTCTGGGCGCCCTTCTTCCTGGGTGGTTGGTTGCTTAGAGCACCCACCTTCTGGATCTGCCTGGTTGTTTCCTCTGTGCCCTCTATTTCCTGCAGTTGGAGGTTAGACTCTGAGGCTTGATCCTGAACTGGGTTCTTTTGGCCAGAAGGCTTTCTTGGTGACAGGTGTCCTTCCTATGTATTGTCCTGCGGGGCCACGGTTTCTGATGCCCCCTCAGGGCTGTCAGTCGGGCCCTGCTGTTGCCAGCCCTATTATCTGAGTGTCCCTGTCTCTGTTTCAGTGTGATTTGGCCACTGGCATTCTCGTGGGACCAGAGTGTTGACTGGTGAACTAGGCTCCTAGGGTGGGATTTGAAGGGGGCCTTCCCAGCTCTTTTGAGGCCTCAATCAGGTGCCACCACCTCCAGGCATACTCAGATATGAGGGGGTGTTTCTGGTCAAAGGCAAGAGCATCACAGGCAGTGGTCGTCCAGATCCTGGAAGTGTCCCGAGAGGGTTCTGTCCTGGCCAGTGGCCTGGTGAAGGCGGTTGGGACTGCCCAACCCTCACCTGCCTGCAGGAACAGCCCCTCTCTGGCCCTCATGGGCTTTGCGGGGTGCCAGAGCATGGGGCCTGGGGTCGGGAGTTGGCTGGGCTCCCACCTCTTTGCAGGAGCTGTTGGGAGCCCCCAGATTCCTCCTCGGCTCCCCAGGTGCCTGTCAGATCCTGGGCGATGGTGGGTGGGTCGGGGGAGCTGCGCTCCTCTAACGGCTCGTGCTTGCGTGCAGGGCACCAACGGCTCGCAGGTGTGGGACACCTCATTTGCCATCCAGGCTCTGCTAGAGGTACGTGGCTCTGCCTCCGTGTTCTTCAGCCTCTAGTTGACCTTCCCGCGTGTCCACTGCTGCTTCCAGTGTGGACATGGCAGTTGCAGACCCTGACTCTTGGCTCACCTGGGCTCCAAGGCCTCTGGTGATGGTCCCACTGAGGCAGTGGTCTTGCCCAGCAGCTTTGGGTAGTAAGCCAGCTGGGAGGCTTCAGGAGCAGGGAGCCTTGTAAGATCTGTTCCTGTGGAGACAGGGCAGGAAGCTTCTAGCAGGGGGAGTGGGCTCTAGGCTTTTCATAACACTCAGACTGCTCATCATGGATACCTCTGAGCACATGCTGGAGAGAAACCAGAAGGTGTTTTTGTGCTGGTGGGATTCAGGGTGGTGACATTCTGGAGAGCCTTGAGAAGGGGTCTGGGCCACATGGGGGTCTGCCTTCGATGGGGCTGGGGGTCCTCTGGACACGGGCCGGGCTGGGCTGGGTGTGGTGTGGACTCTCTTTTCTGTCTCCTTCATTTCTCCATCACATCCTTCTGACTTGTCAGCAGAAACGGAAGAGCCTGAGACTTGGGTGGGTTTGCTCCTGTTTCCCAGTGGTGGCAAGACATCACCAGGATTGTTTGGGAACCAGTTCACCTGTGCAGGCTTGTGCCAGTGAGCGGCTCAGCCTCTGTTGTCTCTTCCAGGCAGGGGCACAACACAGGCCTGAGTTTTCATCTTCCCTGCAGGAGGCACATGAGTTTCTCCGGATCTCACAGGTGAGGCAAAATCTGCCTGTGCCTGGGGCTGCTGGGGCTTCCCACAGGCAGGGGTGCACCTCCTCACCTCTGCCTTGGCACCCCTGCCTGCCCTCTCCACCTTAGGATAGTGCCTGGTCATGTTTATCCAGCAGTGGATGGGGGTTGTGGGTCATAGGCCACAGGGGTGATGCCTTGAAGGGTGCCTTTGGTTCCGATGGTTGAGAGGGCCGTAGGGCAGCGGCTGCGGGTCCCTGCATATTCTGCACCAGACCCTGCCGGCCCCGGTGTCTGCAACTGGCGGTGACGTGGGACCTCCTCTGCTTCCACATGTGCCTCTTGGATGCTGCCCAGGTCCCAGACAGCCCCCCTGACTACCAGAAGTACTACCGCCAGATGAGCAAGGTACCACAGCCAACCCTGTTTGCCCTGAGTCCTGTGCCCTGGTTGGCTATGCTTTGCCCTTTAAGTGGGCTCTTCCCTCGGCTTCCTGGGGCTTCCTGCTCCGATAGACACACAGCGTGGTGTTCCAGCAATGCATCCGAGGTTTTCCTGGCTGGGGAAATGTATATGTGAGGTGGCTGAGCCATATGGGGCTTCCTCATGCTGCCACGTCAGGTACTATACACACACACACACACACACACACCGGTGTGTCAGAGGTGCTTTTAGACGGCAGTACGTGCAGAGAGCAGAGACCGTGTTTCGTCGGAACATGGGTTAGGGTGATGGGGATGCTGCAGAGGGTGTAGGGCAGCTCCTCTGGGTGTGTGGGACTGTGTGTGTGCGCCTTCTCACAGTGGGTCGGGAGGCCCGTCCACGTGCGTGTGGTGTGGAACTGCAGCCGCGCCTTTATGGTGGCCAGGCCTCCGCACTGGTGAGGAAGGGTGCTCTCACCTTGGGAGGTCCTGACGACCAGGGTGCGGGCTCAGCCCTCCACACTGGCCATGACAGGCCCCACGCTTTGCAGGGTGGCTTTCCCTTTAGCACACTGGACTGTGGCTGGATTGTTGCCGACTGCACAGCTGAGGCCTTGAAGTCCATCCTTCTCCTGCAGGAAAAGTGTCCCTTTGTCACCAAGCCCGTCACGCGAGAGCGGCTCTATGATGCTGTTGCTGTGGTGAGGTTCTGGGCAGGGGGCTCTGGTCACGGGGCACTGTGCACGACGGAACCCCGGACTTCCCCACAACACACCCTCAGGTCCGCTTAGCACCGCATGTGAGCTGCGCTTCCCACGGCTTTGGTCTCTGCAAACCCCCAGGGTCAGACTGCAAGCCCAGAGGGGCTTATCCTCTGGTGGTATCTGTGTTTGGGGAAAGCCAAGAGTCCTGTGCTAGAGGCTCGTGGATCTGGCTACTCGCCAGGGAGGGCTGGCATTCTCCACTGGGTATCTGAAGAGAAAACGAGAACTTCTGTTTGTGTTTGTACAGAATCCTTTCAGGACACCCAGTTTCTGTGCATATTTTACAACGGAGATCGTATAGCTTGGCAGTATACATGTGATTTATAAATGGATAGGCAAGTGCATGCCAGGGTCCCAGATGGTCACTTGTGGAGCACCTGCTTGATAAAGTTGTTGCCCACTGCTCTAGGCACTGAGGGTCTCGGTTTAATGTGAGAACTGGCTCCCTGTTCCCTATCCCTGCCCCATGGGTCTTAGCCTTGGGTGTTTCTAGAAAGGTCCACTACAGCTTGTGGGCTTCCCCCTCATGCTCAAGTGCATGGGTGAACTCTCAGGATGTCCTCTCTCTGGTTTTAGTTGCTGAACATGAGAAATTCTGATGGCGGGTTTGCCACCTATGAGACTAAGCGTGGGGGGCACTTGCTGGAGCTGCTGAACCCCTCGGAGGTCTTCGGTGAGTGGTTGGCCAGCCAGGTGGTACACAAACCCAGGGACCCCTGCTGTGAGATGGATTTGCCAACCAGAGCCCTGAGTTGTTTCCCCAGGCCAGGAGCAGTGCCAGCAAAGGTGCTGCAAATGATTGTGGACCCTTTAAGGAGCACCCCTAAGCCTTGGAGTATTCTGTGCTTCTTACCTCTGAAGGTGGCCATAGTGCCTGTGGGTGTGGATGGAAGAGCTGTGGTTTTGTTTCTCAGAGGTTGGTGGAGGAGTCGGTGGGATTCACACCTGGCTCTCTGGCTTGAGCCTGGGCTGGCTCTTGCTGTGTGCTCTATCCTCTGTGGAGACCATCCTGTGTGCTGGGTGCTCTTCACAGAGCCCAGGCACATTGCAGGGAGGTGTCGGTGGGGACCCACTGGCCCTGTGTCCTCCCTGCTGTGTCCGGTCGTTCTAGTCTGCCAGGGTGGCTTCTTTCCCTGAGTGCTGCCCTCGCATGCCCCTGGACCCCTGTTTCCCGGTCTCTGTCTGACTTCTGTAACTGTTAAATGTGGTCTAGTTGGGCTGGGGTGTGGCTCTGCCCTGTACCTCTCCTTCACTCTCCCACTGGCCCAAATGTCCTACAGCCAGATATGGGTCTCCAGGTCACTGTGTAGGTGCCGGCCGCCCTCCCACCTGGTGGCCATGTCTCCTGGACCAGTCACTGGGAACTCTTTCCTTGTTTCCTCTGGAGGATGATCAGGCTCTTGCTGTCCCGTGTAGGCTCTGCATGTTATGGCGCTCTCATTCTTCATGGTTTGGCGTGAGTTGCCAAATTGGGTGACAAGATGAAACTCATATATGCATTGATCCTTCCTTCCCTCTCTCAGGGGACATCATGATTGACTACACATATGTGGAGTGCACCTCGGCCGTGATGCAGGCACTGAAGCTTTTCCATGAGTGTTTCCCAGACCACAGGGCCGGGGAGATCAGGTAAGGGTGGCCTTGGCACAGGGATGTTTGGTCACTGAGCCACGGGTGCTTACCCGTTCAGGAGCCAAGAGCTGGGACGCTGCCACGCTGGACAGGGAGAGCATGTGGTTGCTGGGGTGGGTGGCTCACCGCAGGGAGGGGACTCTGGAATAAAACTCATTTAATAATGGAAGGGATTTCCAGTGTTGCTGAATCCAGTTGTATGCCTCAAAGTACAGTAGACCCTTGAACAACTCAGGGGTTAGGGATGCCAAACCCCTACACAGTTGAAAATCTGTGCATAACTTTTGATTCCCTGAAATCCTAACTACTAATAGCCTACTGTTGACTGCAAGTCTTTCCAATAACATATGCAGTTGATGAACACATATTTGTATGTTGTATTTTTCATATATTGTATTCTTACAGTAAAGTAAGGTGGAGGAAAGGAAACATTAAAGAAAATGATAAGGAAGAGAAAGTACACTTACAGTACTGTACCATATTTATCGGGAAAAATATGCTTATCAGTGGACCTTCGAAGTTCAAGTCCATGTTGTTCCTAGGTCAGTTCTATATCAAATATGTGTACTAGGGGCTCAGAGTATCACAGCTGTAACACAGAAATCAGTTATTTTTCACATCTTAATATTGGTAAAAAAGATCTGTATCCCCGACTGCACCTGTGTCCACATAAACGGTGGTTTTTAAATAAGCCTGTCCTGTTGACATCTGGCACGCGTAGAGAGAGATGCACAGATCTTATGTGTGGTGCCTGATGAATTACTACGAAGTGGACACACCCGTGTGACCACAGCAGGCACATAGATGTTACCAGAAGCTCCCCTTCTGGTTCTCCTCAGGCAGCTGTGATCCTACACTTGGGGGATCCCACAGCAGGACTCGTGGGTCTGGCTTTCTCCATTCACTTGGTGCTCATGAGACCCAGCCAGATGGTCTCGGAGCAGCAAGCCCACCCTCTCCTTTGCTGTCAGCATGTCTGTGGAGTGCAGATGGCATACTTTATTTATCCATTGGTTTGTCTTGGATCCTCAGGGGTCTTTCAGTTGGTCCCTCTGAATCATCCTGCTGTGAACACACTGTGCTTTTGGGGCCCAGGGTACCCATTTCTTGAGGACATGTGCTTAGGAGTGGACTCGCTGTGTTATGGGGTACACTTGTGTACCCCTGTAGGTTCCCCTTCACCCCAGTGTGATCTCGTTTCACGCTTCACAGTAAAGCTGGTATAGACTCAGCTTGGTCATGGTGTGCTTTCCTTTTTAGATATTGCTGGATTCAGTTTGAAAAGTACTTTTTATTTATTTAGTTTTTTTTTAATTTTATTTTTTAATTTTTTTATTTTTTATTGTTATGTTAATCACCATATATTACATCATTAGTTTTTGGTGCAGTGTTCCATGATTCATTGTTTGTTCATAACACCCAGTGCTCCATGCAG
>NW_027397160.1:1346980-1347882 GCF_003265705.2 Callorhinus ursinus | reverse complement strand
GATTGCACCTCATCAATAGCCTTTTTGATTTCGATTTGGTTAGATTTTAGTTCTTTTATTTCCCCAGAAAGGGTTTCTCTAATAACTTCCACGCTTTTTTCAAGCCCAGCTAGTATCTTTAAAGTCATGATTCTGAACTCTAGGTCCGACATCGTACTAATGTCCGTATTGAGTAGGTCCCTGGCTGACGGTACTACCTCTTGTTCTTTTTGTTGAGGTGATTTCTTTCGTCTTGTCATTTTGTCCAGAGGAGAGTAGATGAATGAGAGAACAAAATGCTAACAGGTTTACAACGTCCCCAGCAAATATACTGTATACAAATCAGAAAAGACCTGAAACCAGGGGAAAAGAAAGGGAAAGAAAGGAAAAAGAAAGAGAAAAAGAAAAAAAAAAAAGAAAAAAAAGATAAAAACAAAAACAAAACAATACAAAAAAAGCAGAATATGATCAAATATGATCAGGCTAGTGCATAGATCGGTGCCACACACTAGATTTTGGGCGTATTTTGGTCTGTTAGAAAAAAGTGCCTCCTAAAATTTTAAAGGAAGAAAGACATATATGTACAAAATAAGGGTTGATACAATGAAGGGATGGAAGATGACTGTAAAGATGAAAATTATAAAAGATTTTATAAAAGGACTTGGTAAGATAAGTTGTTTGAAAAAAGAAAGATTTAAGAAAAAAAAAAAAGGAAAAAGGGAGGGAATGGGATCAGGCAGGAGACTAGAACAAAGCCATACACTAGTGATTTAGGGTATATTTTGATCTGTTAGAAGAAACTGTACCTCAAAATTTTAAAGAGAGAACAACTTATATATATATGCCAAAAATAAGGGTAACTACTATGAAGGGATAAAATATGACTCTAAAAATGAAAAATAAAAAATGTTTTTTTTTTTTTT
>NW_027397160.1:1314711-1346880 GCF_003265705.2 Callorhinus ursinus | reverse complement strand
GTTGAAAAAGGGAAAAAGGAAAATAAAAAAAAAACAGTCAACAAAAATTAACTTTGATGAAATAATGAATCATGGTAAAAGAAAAAAAAAAAAAGCCATGAATCTATGTGCAGTATTCCCCTAGCGCTGGAGTTCTCCCATTCTCCTTGATCGATCAACTGGTCTTGGCTTGCTGGCTGTTTGTGCTGATCTTCTGGGGGAGGGGCCTGTTGCCATGGTTCCCAAATGTCTTTGCCGGAGGCGGAATTGCCCCGCCCTTGTCGTCCGGGCTAAGGAAGCTGCTCCGGTTTGTTCTCAGGAGCTTTTGTTCCCTGCAAGCCCTCGGTACAGCTTTGGAGGACCAGGGCAGAAATGGTGGCCTCCCAATCTCCGCCCGGAGGAGCTGAGAACTCGGGGCCCCGCTCCTCAGTGTGCCCCCAGAGAAAAGCAGTCACTTCCGTGTCCCCGGTCTCCGGCCGCACTCCGTGGTCACCCGGCCTGTGACCGAGCGTTGCTATCTTTGGCACCCGACCCCGTGTGGAGTCTCCAAACCCAGCAGATCCCTGCGGTGCGCTCCCGTGGTGCTCCTCCCGGGGGAGGAAGGGGAGTCTCCCCGGCTCTGCTGCTTGTTGGGTCCCTGCTGGGGGAGCCGTGCCCCGACTGGGCTGCAGATCACATTTTATGGCAACCCCGAGCTGAGAGCCCGCGACTCTGCTCCATCTCTGCAGCCGGCTTCCCCGCTCCGATACCTGGGAGCTCTGCCGCACTCAGGCACCCCCGGTCTCTCTGTGACCCCAAGGGTCCTGAGACCACACTGTCCCGGGAGGATTCCACCCCTGCTTAGCCACTGCAGTGACATCCCTCCGCCGAGCCAACTTCTAAAAGGTCCGATTTTGTGCTCCGCGGCTCTATCACTAGCCAGAAGCGGCCGGCGGAGGCCCCTCCCCCGCCGTCTATCCTCCCAAATATCGCCTCGGATTCACTTCGCACGTCCTACCTTCCAGAAAGTGGTCGCTTTTCTGTTTAGAGTTGTTGCTATTCTTTTCTTTGATCTCCTGTTGAGTTCGTAGGTGTTCAGAATGGTTTGATCCCTATTCAGCTGAATTCCTGAGACCAGATGAAATCTAGGTCTCCTACTCCTCTGCCATCTTCGAAAAGTACTTTTTAAAGGATATTTACAACTGTGGTTATAGAGTAGTTTTCCCTTACAGTGTCCTTTTCAAGCTCAGGCTCTCTTGTGAAAGTGATGCAGGACTCGGAGGAGCTGGGAAGTATATTTTCTTTTTAGATTCTCTGGAAGAGTTTGTGAGAATTTGCACTATTTCTGCCTCAAATGTTTGGAGGCTCCATTTGGGCCTGGGGTTTCCTTTGAGGGAAGGTGTTAAATTTTTAATTACAGGTTCAGTTTTACTTGTTCTAGGACTGTATAGATTTCCTTTTCTTCGTGTTTGTATCAGTTTTGGGGATTGTCCCATATTAGCTCCATTTTATGTGGATCTGCACAGAGCTAGCCTGCAGTGTCCTGAAGAGCAGCTCCATCCCCACTGAGTCCTCATTTCCTTCCTGACGTTGGCGGCCTGGGCCTCTTGTCAGTCTTTCTTTCCTTTCCTTTCTTAAGATTATTTATTTTATTTATTTGAGAGAGCATGAGCATGAGCACGCGCATGAGCAGGGGGAAGGGGCAGAGGGAGAAGCAGACTCCCTGATGAGCAGGGAGCCCGATGTGGGGCTCGATCCCAGGACCCTGGGATCATGACCTGAGCCGAACGAAGGCAGACCCTTCACCAACTGAGCCACCCAGGCACCTCAGCAGCTTGTTGGTCTTACCAGGCTTTTCAAAGAAACCATCTTCAGTCTTTGATTCTATCATGGCATACGTTTGTTTATTTTTTTTTTGATGTGTTTGTTTTGATTTTATCAATTTTTGCTCTTTATTATATCTACTTTATTTCTTTTTCTAATTAGAACTTAAATGATTTTCAGGCTTTCTTTTTAAATGTGCACTTAAGTCTACGTTAAGTCTCGGTGTATCATTCAGTTAAAATTACTTTCTGTTTCTGCTGTGAGTTCTTCTCTGGCCAGGAGTTATTTAGGAGTATGTGGCTTTACTTCCAAACAACCGGAGGATTTTGTGGTTGTGTTTTGCTGGTTTCCTTCTGTTCGGGCAGGTGGTGCAGCCACTTGGGGGCACTGTGTTTTGTCCCGCTTCACTCACAAGGGCCTGGGGGTCCACATGCCCTATGCTGCATTGCAGCATAAGCTGTGGTCCCTTCCTCTGGGCACAGCTTGTCCGCAGTGACTGTCATGCAGACCTTTTCCCTTAATAGGTCATCATTTTAGGAAGTTTAATAAAGTGTGCTTCTTGGAGGAGACTTGGAGAATGCAGAAGCAAGTCGCTCTTGGCCGCAGGGAGGAATCTGTTAGGACTGCTTGATCCCACATTGCCGTGGGTCCTATGGAGCTGGTTCAGTCTGTGCTGCCAAGGTGTCTGAGCGGAGGGGACACTGTCCCCTGTCAGGTCGCATTCTCCTCCTGCAGGAGTCACAATGGTTGCAGGTATTTTGTTGTTTCAGTGGCCTCTTGGTTATTTCTAAATTTTCATTTCCTGCTTTTCCTTATTTTAACCTTAATGAGTGTTGTCTTATTAGATCTTATCTGGGACCATTATTTTTCCCTGGAGCCACAATGATTTTGGGGATAGCCTGTGTGGGGAGACCCACTGCCCTTGCCCTTTCCAGATGGTGTGGCCCTGGTCCCAGTCACATCACCCATTGGCCCGGACCGCCCTGCCCAAGGTGGGGGGCAACAGTGTGGGAAGCACAGGATGAATGTTAGTACCATGGAAATCTCTAGACAGTTTGAACAGAAGCGTTTAATCTTTAAATAGATGTTTTAATTTGTGATACTAAATTGTTAAATTTATTTGGGAGTTTTAGAGATAAAGTTTAAGGTAGCCAGGTACTCTGCTTGACTTGAAATTCTTCCTTAATTTCAAACTTACAGGAAAGCTATAAAAATACTATAAATAGTAAAAAGCATTCCTTGGGGCGCCTGGGTGGCTCAGGTGGTTAAGCGTCTGCCTTCGGCTCAGGTCACGATCCCAGGGTCCTGGGATCCAGCCCCATATCGGGTCCCCTGCTCGGCAGGAAGCCTGCTTCTCCCTCTGCTTCTGCCCTCTGCTGGTGCGCTCTCTCTCTTGCTCTCAAATGAATCAATAAAACTTGATGTCCCATCAACTTGGCTGCAGTCTGTTATTTGGAAACAAGTCCCAAGGGGAGGGCTGTCATGGGGGCGGGTATCTGCGCGTGAGGCTCTTGGGGATCACCTCGGAGGCTGTCTTCATACCTTCACTCCAGCCTTTTCAGGGAACCAGTTAGACTTAGGATGGATCTCTCTTCTCTCTGATTTTTGCTTTCTTTTTAAAATTTTTTAAATTTCTTTTTGTGTATTTCCTCAAGCTTGTGTCGCTGACATGATTGCGGTGGAACAGATTCTGTCTGTAGCTGCTTCTAGGGTGGGTGTGTCGCTGACTTCCACTTTCCTCCTGCACTGCTTTCTTCTCACCATGACTTTGCTTCTCCCTCCCGTGTCCTCTCATCCCTTTCTCTCTGACCTTTGTGTTTCTTCTCTCGACCGTTGGCTTCTTTTTACCTATTTTTTATGGGAGACCATGCTCGTTCGTCTGGGGCCGTAGGATGGGAGGAATCGGGGTAGGTGGATTGCTGTTTCCCCGCAGAGTTTGTTAGCATCGTCCTGTGTTCCAGGGAGACGCTCAAGCAGGGCCTGGAGTTCTGTCAGCAGAAGCAGCGGGCTGATGGCTCCTGGGAAGGGTAAGTGAGCTCCTGGTGTGCGGACGTGCCTGGGGTTGGGAGGGCTGTGCTCTCAGTGTGCTCACTTGTGTCCTTGTGCTACACCAGAAGTCTCTGGGAGTGAAGCAGCCAGCAACAGAGTTCTGGTGGACCTTGTTTGGGTCTGAGCACCTGGCCTCATCCCGGTGGTGCTTGCTCAGTTGTTGCTGAAGCAGTTTGACTGAGTGTGTGGGTGGGAAGGGCTCAGTGGCCTGGGGCCTGGTCCGTGTCTGTGATTACTCCCTCCTCTGGGTGTGGATCAGGGCTTATATCCTGTGAAGGCCAGGCCGGGTAGGTCTGTTTTGCTTAGCCTTAAATCCTGAGGAACAAGTTGGTGGCTTGCCGAAGGCCATGTGGATGGTTTTCTTGAAAATAACTCCAGCTTCCCAGACCCCATGATGGATCCAGTTCTCACAAGTCTGGCAGAATTCCTGTTGTTTTCCACACCCTTCTGAAGACACTGAAAGGCTGAGGTCCTCCTTTGTCTTCCTCCAGCTCCTGGGGGGTTTGCTTCACCTATGGCACCTGGTTTGGGCTAGAAGCTTTCGCCTGCATGGGGCAGACTTACCGCAGTGGGTGAGTAAGGGCATCTGCCCCTGGTGGGGTGGGGCTCTTCTCAGCAGGATGCTCTGCTGGGGGTGGGGTGTCTTTTCCTTTGATGTTGGATTTGGGGCGTATTTTGTATTTTTCTAATCAGTGAGGTTCCTGGCTTATGAGCTGACAGTGGCCTAGTAAAGACATTGGGCTGAGACCTTGCCTCACTGCTCTGGGAAGCTTCCGGCTAGTAGCCTGTGTATGAAGGAACACTCTGGGCTCACCTGGCCACCACCCCCAGTGGGACCCCCTCTGGGCTGGGTTGAGAGAAGGGAGGTGGCCTCAGGTCTGAGCTGTCCCCAGCCACCTCACCCAGCTCTGCTTTGTGCTGGGTATTTCGGGTTGGGGGTGGTCATGCCAGCGCGGTATCTGCAACCATGGAGCTTTTCACTATCTGGGAGGAAGGTGTCCCTGTGCCCTTCACATCACATGGTGGGTGGGCCTGGAGTGCAGGCTGCCCTATCCACCCGCTCTACTCCTCCCCATACCCCCAGGGAGGCCTGGCCAGTGGGTGATCTGTCCTGGGGCCTCCCTGGAGTGGTAGTGTCTCCCATCTTACTGGTCTCTGCAGGGCTGTGTGTGTGGCGGTCTCCCAGGCCTGTGACTTCCTGCTGTCCAGGCAGATGGAGGATGGAGGCTGGGGGGAGGAGTTCGAGTCCTGTGAGCAGCGGCGTTACGTGCAGAGTGCCACGTCCCAGATCCACAACACGTGCTGGGCCCTGATGGGGCTGATGGCTGTCAGGTGGGGGCTGTGGGACCCATCCCCGAGTAGTGGGGTTGAGAAGAGGAAGGACACTGAGCCTCGAGCAGGCAGTTCGGGTGGGGTGTGGGCAGCTGAACTCTGAGCAGGGATGGGAGGAGGTGAAGTGTGCAGGGCACGGGCATAGGTCTTTCCAAACGCGGGCTTCCTGCAGAGAGACTGCCTTTGAGAAGAAGACCACCCAAAGTGTCAGCAAGGGAGAGAAGAGGCCCGTATCCACAGGGTGCGGTGAGGCAGGTCCCTGCAGCCGGTCTCTTTGGGCCCTCCTGCCTCCACACATGTGTACGGGTACACGCAGACGCACACAGTATCCCGGTCTGTGCTGCCCTGTTGGCTTCGGAGTTGTTTGGGGAATCTTTCTAAAACCCCCCGAGGTTAGGCTACACCAGTGTGAACAGGAGCAGCCGAGTCTGTGGGGGACCCCTAAGGCAGCGTGCCCCCCACCGCTCCTGACCCCGGACCCCGCAGTCCGTCTGGTGTGTTAGCCCTTGCCATGATGAGTGAGGGTTAGCACACGTGACTTCCGTGGCCCTTAGAGGATCCTGAAGGCCAGTGGGCCTGGGTGGTGGGCATGAGGATTCCCCTCCTCCTGTCCTGGCGTGAGCAGAAGAGCAGCACCTGGTGGCCGGGGCCACTGGGGCAGGTCTGGAGCGGGCAGAGCCCTCATCCAGCCACGTTTGGGGGGCTGCCCACCCGGCTTGCTCACCTCCCCACGTGCTGCGTTCTGTGTTTCTCAGGAATCTGGGTGTCTGGGATTTGGGGTAGAAAATGTGCAGTAGTGGCCTGCCTTGCCAGCTCCCCTAGTGGGCGTGTCATGCAGGGCAGGTCCGGTCATCACACTGGATTTCACATCTGTGCATGCCTGGCTGCGTGAGGGTGAGGATGGAGCTTGGGTTGTAGCCAGAGGCGCTCTCCTCCAGAGAGTGGTGGCCGATGTGTTCAGTGCTTCCTCTTTCCCCAGGCATCCCTGCGTAGAGGCCCTGGAGAGAGGAGTCAGGTGTCTACTTCGGAAACAGCTCCCCAATGGCGACTGGCCCCAGGTATGCCAAGGAGGTTTGAGGAGCCCAAGGCTCCAGCCAACACTGACCTTGATTTGCATGATCATTTTCACACACCTGTGCTGCCCCCAGACCCCTGGTGGCATGCGTGTGAGCTTTGGGGTTTTGAGATTCATAAACACCACCAGTGAGAGCGTGTGTTGGAAGCAGGTCTATGTTTGCAGATGAAGCCCTGGCTCAGGCAGGTCTGGTGCTGGGTGCGGGGGTGGGGGTTCTGGGCACCCTCAGGCTCTGCCTGATGGCTCTGACTCAGCAGGGAGTGCAAAAGCCAGCCTTCACCTGTCCTGCAGACATGGGGTCACAGGGTCACATAAGGCTGACCCCCTCCCTTGGAGGAGCTGGTGACTCAGGCTGGAGGCTTTGCTGCAGCGCAGGGGTCCAGAGCTAGGGTGGCAGCAGCAGGACTGTCCAGGAGCTGCCCAACTGTCTGGCTGGGGTTTCCATTCAGGGAGTCCCTTAGCCACATGGTGGAGCCTTTGTGTTTATTTCCCTGTGTTCTTTCAGGAAAACATTGCTGGCGTCTTCAACAAGTCCTGTGCCATCAACTATACGAGCTACAGGAACGTCTTCCCCATCTGGGCCCTTGGCCGCTTCTCCCGCCTATACCCAGAGAGTGCTCTTGCCGGCCACCCTTGAGGGCGCCTGGCAGGTGGGTGGGTGGTGGGCGCAGGTGTCAGGCAAGTTCCGGTTGGAGCAGCTCGGGTGAGCTGCAGGAGCCCTGCCCAGGGGCCCAGTGCCCGTCACCACCCACTTCTGCATGGCGGGGCCAGGCTTGGGGCAGGGCTGGGGCTGGTAGCTTTAGATACTTGATTTTCAGGATAGGTTTAGTTCTTAGAAGAGCTTGTGGCGCTCAGGTGAGGAAAGGAACAAGCTGAACCATGACCCTGGAGGAGGTGTGGCGTGTTCTGCAGTACCTGGGCATGGCGCACATCCTCGCTATGGGGCTGGGGGTGCTTTCTTGACCAATATCTGAGATCTTGGAAGAGGGGAACCATGCCTCGTCTGTCTCCTGCCAGGTGCTGCCCAAAAGCCAGCTTGGCTGGGCTTGTCCCTGTGTGTTCTGTCTGTGGGGCTGAGGAATGTGACATCTTTTCCGAACAGCCCAGAGGGAGGCTGGTCCTCCCTGTTCACCCAGCCACCCAGGGCTCAGGAAGGAATGGGGACCAGACTTGCCAAGTGTCTGTGCCTGCTCAAAGGGGAGCCAGACGTGGCCGCCAGCCCTGTCCTACACCTCAGGCCCACCCATGCTGCATTACGGTCCTGCTAGTTGTGGGCGCCAGCGTCCTTCTCTCCTGAGTTGATAGCCTCTAGTGTCTGGTGCTGACAGAGGCACAGGCGGGAGGCCAAGCATGGTGAGGGATAAGGGCTCATGAGTGGTTTGGCGGTTAGCACTGTGGGGCACTGCCGTGTGCTGAGGGCAGCAGAGCAGTCCGTGCAGCTGGCTGGACAGCCTGACGTCCTGGTATGTGCTCTGAGCCGAAGTGACGGCCACATTTCCAAGGCAATGCCTCTTCGGTGCTAAACGTTTTAATTCCCTTCTGGCTCTATATCTGTTTGGTTTGATGTGCATGGATTTGGGGCTCAGGCTGAAAAAAACCTGGGTTCTGGACTTGCCTTTGACCTTGGAGAACAAGTGGCTCACATGCTCAGGGCTTCCCCAGGAGTGTGGCTGTGAGAAGTCACCAGGAGCTTTGATGAGAATAAAAGCCAGGCCTGGTGTTGCCCCTAGGGCCCCGGCCTGCTTGCCCACCCCAGTGCCCCGTCTACCTGCTGTTCCTCTGTACCACCTCCTGGACTGGCAGCATCCCCTGGCTGTGCTTCCTTGGCTGACCATCCTCCATCAGACAGCCAGATGTCTGAGTGCTCCCCTGCTCCTGCCATTCACTGCCCAGCTCCCTGGAGGACCTTCACCAAGACTTTGCACCATGTGGCCTTGACCCTGCAGCTCTCGTGGCCTTGAGTGCTGTCCCTGACTCTGCCTGGGACTTGCCTGCTTTGGGCCTTGGTCTAAGCCATTCCTCCACTGACCTCCTCTTGCCCCAAGGTGGTGCTTCTGCTCTGAGCCCTGCAGGCCTGGGTTGTGTGTGCACATAGATGGCCTGCCGGCTGCACTGGCTGCTGTGCTGTGGGGCACGTAGTGGGTGTTCAGTGGATGTCTGTTGAGTGTCAGCACTTTTTTCCAGACAGTTTAAATGAGTGTTTGTTTTGGCTGAAGGAACTGTTCAGATCTCTTTGAAATCTAGTGGGTTTGCTCTTGCACTTCTTTTCTTGGCCCATGTTCTCTACTCACTGGGGCAGCAGGAACCCAGGTGGTGATTTACCACAGTCTGCTCCTCGAAGTGGCCACTGCCCCTGGGAGACTCGCAGCCATAGCCGGATCACTGGACAGAACATAAGAAATGAAAATCTGCTTTTCTACTGAAAATGTTTCACTTCTGTGGCCAGCTACCTTAATAAAAAGACATGTGATTCCCTTAGGCTGAAGCACATCACACTTGTGTTTGATCTCATGTTGGGAACAGTCACAGATCTGGGGTTTTCTGAGACTGTCACTTGGGCACCGTGTTGGACAGTGGGCCACCACCTCATCAGTTTCAGGGGATAAGCATAACTGCTTCAAGATGAGCAGGTATGTCTCCAGTTATTTGAGGGGAAATTATGTGCCTCAGTCTGTTCTCATTAAGGAGTCGATCCCATTTACAATAGCACCTAAAACCATGAATTACCTAGGAATAAATCTAACCAAAGAGGCAAAGAATCTATACTCAGGAAATTAAAGAATGCTCATGAAAGAAATTGAGGAAGACACAAAGAAATGGAAAAACGTTCCATGCTCATGGATTGGAAGAACAAATATTGTAAAGATGTCAATACTACCTAGAGCAATCTGCACATTTAATGCAATCCCTATCAAAATACCATCACCTTTTTTCAAAGAAATGGAACAAATAATCCTAAAATTTGTATGGAACCAGAAAAGACCCTGCATAGCCGAGGAATGTTGAAAAAGAAAAGCAAAGCTGGTGGCATCACAATTCCGGACTTCCAGCTCTATTACAAAGCTGTCATCATCAAGACAGTATGGTACTGGCACAAAAACAGACACATAGATCAATGGAACAGAATCGAGAGCCCAGAAATGGACCCTCAACTCTATGGTCAACTAATCTTTGACAAAGTAGGAAAGAATGTCCGATGGGGGGAAAAAAAATCTCTTCAACAAATGGTGTTGGGAAAATTGGACAGCCACATACAGAAAAATGAAACTGGACCATTTTCTTATACCACACACAAAAATAGACTCAAAATGGATGAAAGACCTAAATGTGAGACAGGAATCCATCGAAATCCTAGAAGAGAACACAGGTAGCAACCTCTTTGACCTCAGCTGCAGCAACTTCTTCCTAGAAACATCGCCAAGGGCAAGGGAAGCAAGGGCAAAAATGAACTATTGGGGCTTCATCAAGGTAAAAAGCTCTTGCACAGCAAAAGAAACAGTCAGCAAAACCAAAAGACAACCGACAGAATGGGAGATTTTTGCAAATGACATTTCAGATAAAGGGCTAGTATCCAAAATCTGTAAAGAATTTATCAAACTCAACACCCAGAGAACAAATACTCCAATCAAGAATGGGCAGAAGACACAGACAGTTCTGCAAAGAAGACATGCAAATGGCCAACAAACACATGAAAAAGTGCTCAACGTCACTCGGCATCAGGGAAATCCAAATCTAAACCTCAATGAGATACCACCTCACACCAGTCAGAATGGCTAAAATTAACAAGTCAGGAAACGACAGATGTTGGCAAGGTTGCGGGGAAGGGGGAACCCTCCTATACTGTTGGTGGGAATGCAAGCTGGTGCAGCCACTCTGGAAACAGTATGGAGGTTCCTCAAAAAGTTGAAAATAGAGCTACCATTTGATCCATCAATTGCACTACTGGGTATTTACCCCAAAGATACAAATGTAGGGATCCAAAGGGGTATGTGCACCCTGATGTTTATTTATAGCAGCAATGTCCACAATAGCCAAACTGTGGAAGGAGCCAAGATGTCCATCGACAGATGAATGGATAAAGAAGATGTGACACACACACACACACACACACACACACACACACACACACACACAATGGAATATTATGCCGCCATCAAAAAGACCCGAAATCTTGCCATTTGCAACGACGTGGATGGAACAAGACAGAGGATCTTAGGGGAAGGGAGGAAAAAAATGAAGCAAGATGAAACCAGAGAGGGAGACAAACCATAAGAGACTCTTAATCTCAGGACACAAACTGAGGGTTGCTGGAGTGGTGGGGGTGGGAGGGAGGGGGTGGCTGGGTGATAGACATTGGGGAGGGTATGTGCTATGGTGAGCACTGTGAATTGTGTAAGACTGATGAATCACAGACCTGTACCTCTGAAACAAATAATACATTATATGTTAAAAAAAATAGGAAGGGAAAAATGAAGTGGGGGAAATTAGAGGGGCAGACGAACCATGAGAGACTATGGACTCTGAGAAACAAACAGGGTTCTAGAGGGGAGGGGGTGGGGGGACTGGTTAGCTCAGTGATGGGTATTAAGGAGGGCAGTACTGCATGGAGCACTGGGTGTTATACGCAAACAATGGATCGTGGATCACCACATCAATAACTAATGATGTATGGTGACTAACATAAAATAAAATTAAAAAAAATCAAGTTCTCAACAAAATAGACTCATAAATATAGACCAAACTGCTGGATGCCAGAGGGGAGGGGGTGGGGGGACGAGTGAAATAGATGAAGGGGTTTAAGAGTACGAACTTCAGTTACCGCAGTCCCGTTGTGTGGTGACGGGGTTACTGTGCTTTGCGTGGGGAGCACTAAGTAACGTACCTAGTTGTCGGGTCACTGTACTGTACGCCTTATGTCAGCTGTACTTCAGATCAAACAAAATCAGGTTCTTTCCTGGGCAAATCGTTAAAGACGTCTTAATTCAAATTATTTTTTGGTACTGGGCACAGATTTTGAGTATTACGCTGGGAACTTTTTGCCATATTAAGATTTCTGTATTCACCATGATGGAAACTTCAGACCTTCCCTTTGAGGAATTCTCTACCTAGAAATCCTTAATTCACAGTGAAAACTCATCTCTGAGAAAGTACTTTTCCTTACTGGACATAATCAGTATTGCTCCATATATTTATGTTTTACTTAGGCAATAAAATATTTCAAAAATTAATGCTATCTCCTGTTGCTTCTTCATTCTTTTCTCAACTCTGCAGATAGTCTAGTTATAGGTTAATTGGTCATTGACCAATTTTCATTTGATTTATTTTCATTTCCATCTGCAATATAAATTTTTATTTATGATTCACTTTGATTGAAAAAGGAATTAAGGGCAGAAACAGGAGGCAAAGGGGAGTCAGTGGGACCTGAGGCACATGCCGGGGTTGGATCCGTTTGCTGTTGTGACCTCAGCTTTAGTGCTCAGCTTTCTAGGAGGTGGCTGGAGCTTATACACAATAGCCCTGTGATCCCACTGGTTGCAGGTGGGTCACAGCACCTCCCTGTAAGGCATCTGCTCGCAGCGGGATCCCATAATAGCCGCCCGCACAGGTGGCAGTGGAAGGAGGTTAAGGATGCCACTCTGGAGAGCACTAGGGCCAGAGGCCCTTCTGTGGTGTGTGACCTTCATGCCTGGCATTTTCACTTGGGATTTTGGGTGCTGTCTCAGAGACACCCTCCTAACCCTTTTCCTCACTCAGGAGGATGAGGGTGATAACTTCAGGTTTTCTTCAGTGAACATAATTGAATCATTAGTTTGGTTTTTGTTGTTGTTGTTGTTGTTAAAGATTTTATTTACTTGACAGAGACACGGGGAGAGGGAACACAAGCAGGGGAAGTGGGGGAGGGAGAAGCAAGCTTCCCGCTGAGCAGGGATCCTGATGTGGGGCTCGGTTCCAGGACCCTGGGATCATGATGAGCCAAAGGCAGATGCTTAACGACCGAGCCACCCAGGCGCCCTGAGCCATTAGTTTCTACACGATGACTGTTGATAGGTGATTTCCAGCCTTTCTCCAGGGACAGTGATGGCCCTGGGGGCTTCTGAAGCCCATGCTTGAGACAGGTGGAGAACAGCTAGCTTGCATGGCCTTAGGCAGCCTCAGACACCTTCCCCACAGCCAGGCCTTCCGGGGGTGTGAGATGCGGTGGGCTTGATAGCCTCTGTCTTTGATGCCCCCTCTGGTTCTTGGGAGGGTAGAGGAGTGGGGGCTGCTCTTGGGCCATTCAGGAACAGGTGAGTGTTGAAACAGCCTATAGTGGCCAGAATACTTAAAAGACAAAACAAACGACCTCTTGGGTGATCTTGAGTGGTCTAACATGCATATAATTGGAGTCCCACAAAATTGGGATGGAGGGAGGCGGAAAACCATCTGAGTAATGGCTGAAATTTTTCCAGATATGAAATATGTAAGCCCACAGACCTGTGAAGCTCAGTAGGCACAGAAGAAGCACTGATTAGCTTTCAGAACTGTAAGAAAAGAAATTTCTATTGTTTAAGCCACTGTGTGCGCTCTTTTGTTAATACAGCCCTAGAAGATGAATACAGCAACCATTAAAGAAATTTTACTAGCTGTAAAGGGCTAAGCACTCAAGTTAAAAGGCAGAGACTGTCACATTGAATGAAAAAGCACGACCCAGCTATGTTGTCCATGAGAAATTTTCAATGCAGAAATACAGGATAAAGGTACAAGTTTAGAAAAATATATAACAAACATCCATAAGAAAGCCAAAGTACTGTCTTAATATCAAAGTAGGTTTCAGGAAAAGGAACGGTACTAGAAATAAAGAGACATTTAATAATAATGTATATGCACCTAATAACAGCTTCAGAATATGGAAAACGTGCAGCTGGAGAGGGAATTCGATAAATACACGAAGTGGGAGATTTCAACATTGTCTCAGCAACTGCAGACAAAATCTTGAGCCAGCTTGAAGTAACGTATTTATGGGACACTTCACCTCATTCTTTTCAAGAGCTTACGGACCATTTACTAAGCCCACATGCGGGGTCAGGAAATGAGTCTCGAGAAATTCAAAGGGATTGAAGCCAGACTGTATTCTCTAACCACAATGGAATTAAATTAGAAATCAGTAACTAAAAGAGATAGAAAATCCCAATTATTTGGAAATTGGACAATACACTTCTAAATAAACAATGGTCAAAAATGAAAGTACAAGGGAAATATTTCAAGCTAAATGAAAACAATGACATAAGAGTTTGTGGGATGTAGCTAAAGCAGTGCTTACAGAAATGGTTGCAGGCTTACATGTTAATGCTGTAAATCAGGTTTCAAACCAGTGATCTAAGTGTCCACCTTAAGAAACCTAAAACCAAAGTAGAAGGAAGGAAATAACCAGATAAAAGAGTGCAAGTTAAATGCTGTAGGAGGCTTAATGGAGATCAGTAAAACCGGAAGTTGATGCTTTGAGAAAATTAACAAGCCTCTGGTCTGATCAAGAAAGAAAGAAAACCTACCACAGGCATAGAAAAGGTGCATCGCCACAGGTCCTGCAGACAAGCTGGCTGTCCAGCCTGGTCACCTCCAGGCCTGCTGCCCTGGTGTGGTCAGCCTGAGTTCGCCATCCCGCCCCCTCTCTGCATCCGCCCACTCCCACTGCCCCGCTTGTGGGTCCTTACATCCTGCCGCACCCATCTGCCAACGCTGCTGCTCCGTGTTCACACTCAGTTTTCTGCCTTGGCCGCGCATCCGTCTGTGCTCAGAGGCGTGAGGCCGCAGAGTCAGTACAGGGAGGGAATGTCATGGGCTGCTCGCCAGTATGCCACAACACAGACGGACAAACTCCCTGAAAGACACAGTTGTCATCTAGGTGGTCATGAAAAGAAGTGGGGAATTTAGATAGCCTCGTATCTATTTTAGAAATTGAATTTGAAATTTAAAGCTTTTCCAGAAGAAAGCTCCAGGCTCAGATGACTTCCCGGTGAATTTTATCAAAAAGTGAAGAAAGCAGTTAACAACCTAACACAAATATCCAGATATTAGAGGAGGAGGGAATACTTTGCAACTCCTTTTATAAGGTCAGCACGACCTTGATAGCAAAACCAGACCAGGACGTTACAGGAAAAGGACATTCAGATCAGTTTCCCTCACACACAGAAAATACTTAACACACTAGTATTAAATTGAATCTAGTGATAAAAGGATGTTGCATCTGCACAGGCAGAGGGTGATGGGCCTGTGGCTGGAGGGGGTGCGGTGTCCAGAAGGTTTTCTAGGGGTAGTAGAAAGTGGCATTTAAATGACACGGGAGGGGCCAGTGTGGGGGGAGGCCTTGCTCTCATCTGGGAGTCCTGGGAGCTCCTGCACACCCTTGCTCAGTGGGGGCTGTCCACATGTCCGCTGTCCTTGTCTGGTGTGAGAGGCTGTGGGTCCAGACACCGGGTCTTTCTCAGGTTGTATAAGGTACGTTTGGGACGTAGAAATCCTCTTTTCCACAAAACCTGACTTGAGGCTTTCTCCTCTTGAAGCAACCTTATGCTGACTTGGCAGTCTGGGGGGAAATAATGACTTCGTTTGGCCTGGAGCCCCAGCCCCTGCACCAAGTGCCCTTGACGCCGCGTGGTGTTAGGGCTGAAGGGGATGGAGGACGTGCTGGCTCCTTGTTTGGTCTATATCTCGTCCCAAGAGGATCAGGAGATGATCCCACTGTTGCCTCACGGCTGCCGTGAAGCTCGACCAAGAACTTCAGGGCCAGGAAACAGTGCTGAGTTCACTTACCCTCCTGAGTAGTTAGTTGGCAGAGTGGGTGTTGGCGTGGGCTCTGCGGTGGTCCCACTAACCAGGGCCTGAAATCCACACCCTGGCAGGACTCTGTGAGCACAGGTCTGCGTGTGATTGGTCCGCACGGCCCTTGTGCCTGGTCGGGGGAACCTTCAGTTAGGTCCAGTAACGGTCAGTGTTCCAGACACTCAGGGCTCACAGCCTTCTTTCCAAGGGACGTGTGGTCAACAGGCGGCCTCCAACTGCCAGCGCCTCAGAGCCCGCCTGGAGTCCACGGGGCCTGGGGGCTGTTGGGGGCACCTGAGCTCATCTCCTGCGGCCCCACTGCCCCTCCTTCCTTAAGTGTGCATCCCAGGGGTGCACCCTGACATCTGTCTGCACACCAGACACTGGCCCAGGTTCTGGGGGACCCTGCTGATCCCGCAGAGTGCGGAGCCACATGAGAACCACGGGAGGGCTGATGGCTCATGGGGAGGGACACCACAAGTCACGCAGAGTGAAGGCAGAGTCCTCCTGAGGCCTGTGCACACCACAGGGCGTGGATGGCCCACCCTGCCCCTCAGCCCAGTGCTCTGGCTGTTCCTAGGAGGGGCTGGAGCATTCCCGTCTCGGCCTGAGCTGCCCTCCCCACAAGCCCCATCCCCCTTTCTCCCATCCGCTCCCTGTGTTCTGCTTGGCAGCCCCCTCGGCCGGAGGTGTCGCTCTGTGGGTGCTGGCCCTGGAGGCAAGGTCTGTGGGTGGAGTGGGTGGTCCGGCGCCGGCGGGGCGGGGGTGGCTCTTTAAGGGCGGGCGACATCACAAGGCCGCGGAAGGCCAGACAGCCGTGGAACTCCAGGACCTTGGGCTGTTTCTGGAGCGCCTGTGGGCTCTGGATTTCCACCTCCATGGGGCCGCAGGCCCACACGTGAGCACGTGAAGACGTGGCCATGGCCGAGGGCAGCGAGCTGATGAACAGGCTCATGAGTGAGAACGCAGACCTGAAGAAGCAGGTGCGCCTAATGAAGGAGAACCAGATGCTGAAGCGTCTGCTCAGTGAGAGCTGCCAGGAGCGCTGTGGTCTCGGAAGCCGAGACCTCCTCTTCACCAAGGTGCCCACCTACCCCGAGAACTGCTCCCCTGGGAGTGCAGGTGAGGCCACGGGCCTGGGCAGCCAGGGCTAGCTGGCTGCGGGGCTCCCGGGAGCCGAGGGGAGGCCGCAGGGCGCAGGCAGGGCCTGGCCTGCTGACGCCGGTGCTCTCGGGCCCCCTTCCTTCCCTCAGGTCTGAGTAAACCAAGACCCAGTTCCCCATTCTGCTGTGTGTCCTCAGGTAAGGCCCTTCTCTCTGGGCCACTAAGTCCACACCTGGAAAACGGGGTGGGGGGTTAGCCCCCATAGCAGTGGCTGCCACCCACCAGCCCCCCGCACGGAGCTCATGGGTGCAAAGCCCTGTGAGCAAGCATGTCCCTGGGGTCCTTCATGGCACCTGGACTCCTTCAGCCTCAAGGGGGACCTTGAAGAGGGAGCTCGGGACAAGCAGAGGGCGGTGGGGGGGTGGAGGTGGTTGGGGGGCTGGCGGGAAGAGGACAATGCCGCCCGAAGGGGCGCCTGGGAAACGCCTACCAGTCCTGAGCTCTCACCAGCTGCCAAGGCACATGCTTGTCACCAGACACTTGCTGAGGATGACTGGCCTCACAGGGCCTTGTCCCCTATGTGACATCCCACAACGGGGGGCCAGGACTGCCTTTTTGGGCCACCGGGGATGCCCTTGTGTGGTGGCTGCCAAAGTCACTTGTCCCCAAGCCTTGTCGGTGCTGTGACTCCTGCCAAGAGTCACAGACCCAGTGTGGCTCCATTGTCCTTTGTCTGGAGAATCGGGTCAGCCTGGGGCCTCCTCCAAGGGCTCAGAGCCACCCCTGCGTCTGCAGTGGCAGGAGCCCTGGGGCCTTCCCCCCTCTCTGTTCCTCCGGCGCCGGGTCAGGAGAGGTGCAGACTCTCACTCAAGCCGGGCTGCTCCTAGGGGGACCCTGGTCGGGGCCCAAGTCAGGGTGGTGTCTCTGGGATGGCAGCCGACACCCCTACCTGTGGGTCACCCCCAGCAAGCCCAGACTTGGCAGGACACCAGTCTTAGCAGGAGCTCCAGCCCCTGGCCAGCCTAAGGCCACCAAGCCTTTCACAGAGAGGCCTGGAGCCCCTGCTGCAGGGTGTGGGCCAAGGTCAGCGAGGCCCCGGCCATCCTTGGGGAGGGGCCAACTCCACTGCAGTCAGGGCCACCCCCATGCCTGGGGCTCTGGGACGCTGCCTGCAGGCCTGGCCCTGGCCCTCAGCCTTCTTTGGGGACTGAAGTTTGGAACTACTCTTGCACGGTGGCAGGAGTTTGTGAACCGAAGGGAGCTCCCCCGCAACAGCTCACGTTTCTCACAGTCCCTTAGCATCTGCCTTCAAAGCAGGATGTGCTTTAAAACCCGTTTTCTTTGTTCAACAACACGTACTCATGGCAAACTTACAAATACCCCAGGAGGATGTAACGTACCAGGCCGGGCCCCAGCTCCTGGCCCCATGCCCAAAGTCAGCCACTGTCAACGTTTTCCTGGGTCTCCCTCTGAAATGTGTGGTGGATATGTTCATGTGCCTGTCCCAGAGGGTTGTTTGGGTTTCCCTAAGCGGAGTTGAGCTGTTGTGCACGTTGACGGCCCCCACCGTTCCCCACCACAGCAGCCAGGGCAGGGCAGACCTGCCGCAGGGGTCATGGTGGGAAACCCTTGGGTCAAGGGCCGGGTGCTGTTGAACTGTTGAGATAGAAACTGCTGGACGCGCTCCGCCAGGCTGTGGCCTTGGCACCCTGCCGGCCCCGGCACCTTCGTGACCCCAGGGCCACACACAGCCACGCTCCGGGGAAGGGTCCCGGGCTGCTAAGTTTCTCAGTGTGTTCTGTTCTGAGTCTACAACTGCACTGTGTGCCAAGGACCATTTTAAATGAGATCGACAGTGTGTGTGTACTTGTTAATTCTGCCTTTGTCTTTGCCCTTGGAACTCTCAGAACCCTGGCATCGGCAGCCAGCGGGTGGGCCTGGGGGCGGGGGACACGCAGGCTGGGCACTGGGAGGACCCTTCTAGTCCTTTCTAAAGAACAAGAAAAATTGAGAACAAGCTTGTCGTGTTCAATTTCCGTGACCCTGGTCCAGCTGGGATGGGGTGCCCTCGGCTGGGGCCCTCGGCCTGCTCCACCCAGAGGCCTCGCGGTCCTGGGCTCCGGCCGGCTGCCCTGGCATCTGCTGGGATGGGGCTTCGCTCAGGATCTCGGGACTCAGTTCCTATGTGAGTTCTGGTTTTGGTTTTCCGTCTGTGGGTTTTCTGTGTGGGGATTTGACATCAGAGTTGTGACCGGTTTATAACCTCGATCAAGCATCTTTTCATTTTTTTTCAGTGTTCCAACCTTGTTCATGTGGCGTAGGGATTAAGAATCATTTGGAATCTGAAAGAACTTACTGTCACCCCGGCAGGCCCGTGCCCTTGGAGCATAATGGTTTTGTAACTTCTAGATTTTTCTTCTTTGCTTATTGGTCCATTTAGATTTTCTGCTTCTTACTGAGTCATTTAAAAACACCTTTCGGCGAGAGCTCTCCCATGACTGTGATCTTGGTGACGGGGCGGCGATTCTCGCCTCTTCCCGGCCTTTCTGATGTTGCTTTTCTCATTCCCGGTTTCATCTCCTCATGTTTTCTGTTTCCCCATAGTCACTGTCCGCAGCTTTGCGGTCTTATTGACGTTTCGTGGAGCTGCTTCCAGGGTATTCCTGCTGTCATTTCCACTGTTTCTAGATTTTCTGTTTCTTAGGAGCTCCTCTTCATGTCTTGATCTGAATGCTTATTTTTTTGATGATTTTTAAAAAGTAATTAAAGCATTTAAATCACTAATTTCAATCCAAATACAGTTTTAAATGTACTCATGTACATGTGTTCTGATTTAAATGTACATAGTGTTCTGATTTTCATTATTTCTCAATAATCATTTTTTCATTTCTTCCTTGATGTGATTGCTTTTACTTCTGAGGAATGGAATTTTGTGCCGATGCTTGTTATTCATGTATAGTTTCATTAAAATGTAGCCTGCAAATGTGCCTACTTTTTGGACTTGACTGAAGATTAAACATTTTTGTTTTTTTAATGTTAACACAACTTTACTGAAGGCTTGTGAGTAACAGAAGGGAATCACAACTCACTAAATAGGAACAAAACAAAGCCCAAACCCAGCTGAGCACAACAGAAGTCCCTCTAGCACAGGCCCTTGCCCTCTGTGGGGAGGCCGCCTGCCCTCAGGAGGTCTGAGTCCCGAGCCCTGGGGCAGCCAGAGGTGCTCTCGTGTTGCATTCTTGATCTCTGGAAGGGTGCTCCGTGGGCCGTTTCTGGACTGATCAGGACACCGTGAGGCCCCTCAGCAGGCCCACGGGAATGGCCATTTTGGTCAAGTGGGCAGACAGGAGGCAAGACACATCCTGATGGCTGTTCTTTTTTTGAACATTTTTTTTCCTAGGAAAACATTGCTGGAGGTAGATTCATTGGTTCCTGAGGAGGTATATCTTAGGATGTAATTTTTCTTTTTTTTCACATTTTATTTATTTAAGTAATCTCTACCCCAACAACCCTGAGATCAAGAGTTGCATGCTCCTCCAACTGAGCCAGCCAGGTGCCCCTATAATTTTTCATTATAACTCTTAAAAAACACTATTTTTCAAGTATATATTTGCCTTATTGCTAGGAGAACAAGTTTGTCATATGGGAACAGAAAAGGATTATTTTAAATCACAAAAAGAATCAATAAGTTAAAATTGATTACATTATAATTTGAAAAATTCTGCATGACAAGTCACTATAAAAGAGATTAAAATATAAGCAAGGCACCCGATGGAAGAAGACATTTACAACACTTTTCATCAATAAGGAGTTAGTATGCAGGAGAAAAAGAGCTGCTACAAATAATTTTCAAGACTACTCACCTCCCCCCCGCCCCCCCGCGCTCTCCCCCAAAATCCTAAAACGAACAGAGAAAAGGCAAAGATAAATCACCTAAAGAAAACCTGAGGGGCTAGTAAGCATATATGACAGGATGTTCAGCGTCACTGGGGATTAGGGAAAAGCCATGTGATGTCATCAGCCTGGTCTGTGCTTAACCTAGGACTGGTGCAGCTACTGGAATGTTCTACATTCTACTAATGTAGATCACAGAGAAAGTTTGACAGGCACATACCTGAGCCCAGTGCAGATGGTGGAGGGTGCTCACTGTGAGCAAGGAAGCATATTATGGGATGCTGATTATAGCTTTTTCAAGGAAACCAGGAATAACCCTCATGTCTATCAACAGAGCAACGGGTATGAAAATTGCTCTGTGTGTGTGTGTGTGTGTGTGTGTATCACACATGTGGCATGAAACAGTTAAATGTGTCAGGTAAGCTACCAGACAACTCAACATGGATAAATTCCCAAAAAAGATAACGCTGCAGCAAAAAGGTATGCGGCAGAATAAAACATGTATAGGATGATACCATTTATGTAAAAATGTAAAAGCATGTACAAGTCCCTCGGTACTGTGTGTGGAGGCACGGGTGGGTAGGAAGCGCATGGAGGCATGCACGCTTGCCTTGCTCATGAACGTGAGGCTGGTGGCTTCCTTGGATGGGGTGGGCACCCACAGTGCCATCTTCTGTAGAGGGAGGAGGAAGGCTCTGAAGCACGGGGTGGGGTGTCACAGCCTGAGGCTGGGCATGCAGGTGTTCTTCAGTAATCTCTCCCTCCTTAGGGATGTTTCAGGAACAGAGCCTGACTTCCCCTCCCTCCCCATCCCAGTTGCAGACTTTGGAAGGTTCTCCAGTGCCCCTGATGCACCCTCCCAGCTGCAGACGTCCTCCCTGGAGGACCTGCTGTGCTCGCACGCCCCCATCTCCAGTGAGGACGATGCCTCCCCTGGCTATGCAACCTCCACCCAGGTGCCCGTCAAGGCTTTCCTCAGTCCCCTCGAGCTGCGTGTACCCCGAGGCACTGACAGGAAGCTGTCCCCACTCCTGAGCCCCTTGCAGGACCCGCTGGCGGACAAGACCCTGCTGGAGCCCAGGGAGATGGTCCGGCCCAAGAAAGTGTGCTTCTCGGAGAGCAGCCTGCCCTCTGGGGACAGGACCAGGAGGAGCTACTACCTTAACGGTATGGCCCAGCAGGGGGTGGGCACCAGGGTGGGCACCGGGATGTGGTGGCGGGCAGCCGGGGAGGGTGGGCTGGTGGCCAGCTGGCCAAAGCGTCTCCATTTTCCAGCAGAGGGTAGAGAGTGTGGCTGGGAGGCCAGGGTCTGGGGTTTTTCTGTTAAATTTTTTTGCCTATTAAAAAAAATTGAGTTGCTTATCTTCTTATGATCCAGTTGTCAGAGTTCTTCATATATTCTGCACACGAGTCCTTTTCTGGGCAAATGTTTTGCAAATGTGGTCCCCCAATCTGTGGCTTTTCCATTTGCATAAGTGTTCTTTAAAGAGCAAAACTGTTTCATTTGATGAAGTCCGGTTTATTGATTTTTTTCTTTTATGTAGTTCATGCTTTTTGTGTCAGATTTAAGAAATCTTTGTCACACTGAAGGTCACAAAGATTCTCTCCTGTGTGTTCTTCTAGAAGTTTTATGGGTTTAGGTTTTACATTTAGGTTTCTGATCAATTTCAAGTCAGTTTTTGTACATGGTATGAGATTCACATTAGATCGCTACTTCTTCCAGAATCAGTGTTCAGAAAGATTATTTTTTCTCCATTGAATTGCCTTGACACTTTTTTTTAAAAGTTCATTTGAGACACAGAGATACAGAGAGAGAAAGCATGAGCAGGGAGAGAGGCAGAGGGAGAAGCAGGCTCCTCGCTGAGCCAGGAGCCCGATGTGGGGCTCAATCCCATGACCCTGGGATCATGACCTGAGCTGAAGGCAGACGCTTAACCATCTCAGCCACCCAGGCGCCCCTGCCTTGACACTTTCATCCATATCTGTATAGGTGTGTTTCTGGATCCTCCATGCTATTCTATTTATCTGTCTGTGTTGATTCCAATGCACACTGTCTCGATTACTGTAGCTTTAAAGTAAGATTGTTAATCAGGTGGTATATGTTCTTCAACTTTGCTCTCCTTTTTCAAAGTTTTTCTGGTTATTGTAGGTCCTTTGCATTTCCATATGAATTTTAGAATCAACTTGTCTATTTTATTTTATTTTATTTTATTTTTTTGACAGAGAGAGACACAGCGAGAGAGGGAACACAAGCAGGGGGAGTGGGAGAGGGAGAAGCAGACTTCCCATCGAGTTGGGAGCCCGATGCGGGGCTCGATCCCAGGACCCGTGGATCATGACCTGAGCCGAAGGCAGACACTTAATGACTGAGCCAACCAGACGCCCCTGTTTTTTTTTTTTAAAGATTTATTTATTTATTTTAGAGGAGGGGAGGGGCAGAGGGAGAGGGAGAGGGAGAGAGAAACCCAAGCAGACACCCCACTGAGCACAGAGCCAAATGTGGGGCTTGATCCCAATGCCCTGAGATCAGACCTGAGCCAAAATCAAGAGTTGGACACCCAACTGACTGAGCCACCCAAGTGCCCCTCAACTTGTCTGTTTTTACAAAAAATCTTGCTAGGAGTTTGGGATTGCCCTGCATGTACAGATTGATTAGGTTAATTTTCAGGGAAATGACACTTTTAACAATATTGAACCTTTAGATCCATGAATACTGTATATCTCTCTGTTTATGTAGTTGTTTAAAAGTTTCTCTCAACAATGTTTATAGTTTTCTAAGTTGGGATCTTGCACATTTTTGTTAAAGTGACCCCTTAGTATTTTCACTTTTAATTCTATAGGAAATACTTGCCTTTATCATTATCAATTTCTGATTGTTCATTTCTAGTATATGGTAGCACAATGGGTTTTTGTATATTTATTTCTGTGATGCTTAATCATATTTGTCAACTTGACTGGGCCATGAAGTACCCAGATATTTAGTCAGACATTCTGGGTGTTTCTGGGGAAGCGTTTTGGGTGAGTTTAACATTTAAATCAATAGACTGAATAAGCATTTTGCGCCCCCTGCTGCCCAGTGTGGGTGGGCCTCATCTAATCAGTTGAAGGCCTGCATAGGACAAAATTATCCTCCTCTACCCTGAGGAGGATAGAATTCCTCCTGTCTGACTGTCTTTGGACTTGACCTGAAACATCACTTCTTCTTGAGTCTCAAGCCTGCAGTACTCTGGACTGAAATCACACCATTGGTTCTCTTGGTTCTCAGACCTTCAAAGTTAGGCTAGAGCAACACTTTCAGTCCCTCCAGGTTTCTACTTGCTGACTCACCTTGCAGATCTTGAGACTTGTTAGTCTCTGTAATCACATGAGCTGATTCCTTACTCCCCACCCCCAACACATACACACACACACACACACACACCATATTGATTCTGTTTCTATTTCTCTGGAGAACCCTCACAAAACACGACTTTGTATCTTGCAACCTTACTGAACTCATTTACTTGTTACAGTAGCTTTTTGTGGATTCCTTAGGATATATGATTGTGTCATTTGTGAATAAAGACAAGTTTATTTTTTCATTTTTAGTTTGTATTCCTTTTATTTTTTTTCTTGTCTTATTGCATTGGCTAGAATTTCTAGCACATGTTGAATAGAAATGGTGACAGTGGACATTTTTGTCTTTTCCTAATTTAGGAGAAAAGCATTCAGTCTCTCACTGTTGAGTATGATGTTAGCTCAGGTCTTTGTAGGTACCCTTTATCAGGTTGAGGAAGCTCCCTTTAATTCCTAGTTTTCTAAGAGTTATAATGAATGGATATTGGATTTTGTCAAGTGCTTTTTCTGCATCTATTAGGATGAGTATTTGGTTTTTATTTGTAGTCTATTTCTGCAAATATGGTTAATTACATTGATTTTTTAAAAAGATTTTATTTTTAAGTAATCTCTACACCCAATGTGGAGCTTGAACTTACAACCCTGAGATCGAGAGTCACATGCTCTACTCACTGAGCCAGCCAGGCACACTGCATTGATTGATTTTTGAATTATAAACCAACCTTGCATTCCTGAGATAAACCTCACTTGGTCATCATGTATTATACTTTTTTGTATTGTTGGATTTAATTTCCTAAACTTTTGTTGAGAATTTTTACAGTCTATGAAGGATATTGGGCTATAGTTTTTTTAAATGTCATTTTCTGGTTTTGGTACCAGGTTAGTGTTGACTTCAGAGAATGAGGTGGAAAGTGCTCCATCCTTTTTAATTATCTAGAAGAGTTTTTACAAAATTGGTATTATTTACTCTTTAGACATTTTGTAAAACTCACCACTGAAACCACCTGAGCCTTTAATTTTCTTTGTAGGAATGTTTCCCCTGCTGAAAATTCAATTTCCTTAGTTGATATACGGCTATTCAAATTATCTATTTCTTCTTGAGGGAGTTTTGGCCTTCACTCACAATAGTGAATTTTTGTGTTTTTTAAGGAATTGGTCCATTTCCTCTATCTTGTCAAATTTATTAGCATAAAATTGTTTCTAATGTTCCATTATTATCCTTTTAACATCTGTAGGATCTGCAGTGATACCATCTCCATTTTCTGGTAGTGGTAGTGTTTGTCTTCTTTCTCTTTTTCCCTAATATGTCTGGCTAGAGGTTTGTCAATTTTATTGACTTTTTCTTTGAAGAATAGATTTTGGCTGGATCTTGGAAGGCCCAGGTTGGACAAGAAATGATTTCTAGAACATCTTAGGTGTATATCACTTCTTCCATCTAATTTATGTGTTAAAGACAGGGGTGAGAAGAGAGGCTGATTCCTGGTGAGAGGGGTGTATTAATGTAGAAGGGAGTTTGCACCCTGCACCTCTGTGCCCCTCATGTGCCTTGATGTGTTGCTGGTCAGTGAGTCTGGTTCTCAGCCCTAACTCCCAGGTAGCTGCTGCAGCTTTGCAAAGTGATCAGGGAAGGAGCACACTGAAACTACACTGCACTGCTGAAAGAAAGTGAAGAGGACTCGAATAAGTGGAAAAACATCTTGTGTTCATGGGCCAGATGACTTCATATTATTAAGATGGCAGCACTCTCCAAATTGATCTGCAAATTCAACACAAGTCCCTGTCAAAATCCCAGCTGGCTTCCTTGCAGAAATTGCCAAAATCATCCTGAAATTCAGGTGGAAATGTAAGGGACTCAGAAGAGGCAAAAGAATCTTGAGAAAGGAGAGCAAAATTGGAGGACTCACACCTTCCAGTTCTGAAACTTACTATAAAGCTACAGCAATGCAGACAGTGTGGCAGTCTTAAGGACAGACGTACAGAGATCAGTGGAGTAGAACTGAGAGTCCAGAAATAAGCCCAAGCATTTATAGGTTTAATATGCAACAAGGACACCAAGACAATTCAATGGAGAGAGAACAGTCTGCAACAAATGATGCTGGGACAAGTGGACAAACACATCCATGAGAATGAAGCTGGCCCTCACACCACAAACAAAAATTAACTCAAAATGTAGAAAATCTAAAAGAGCTCAAGACATAAAACTCTTAGAGGAAAGCACAGAGATAAAACATATAACCTTGGATTTGGCAAGAGATTTTTAGATGTGACACCAAAAGCATGAGCAACAAAAGGAAAAGTATACAGCCTGGGCTTTATCAAAAGTAAAAACTTATGTATTTCAAAGGAACACATTTCAAGAAAATGAATTCAACCCACAGAGTGGGAGAAAATATTTGTCAATCAGATGATAAGGGACTAGTATCCAGGATATATAAGAACTCTCCACAACTCAACAGTAAAAAGACAAACAATCCAATTAAAAATGGGCAAAGAACTCAAAGGAACATTACCTCAGAGAAGACATACAAAAGGAGAATAAGCACGTGAACAGATGCTCAATATTATCAGTCATCAGCAAAATGCTGATGACACCACAATGAGACACCACTGCATGCCCACTAGGATGGCTTTCATAAAAACGAGGGACAAACACAGGCATTGGTGAGGATGTGGAGACATTGGAACGCATATATGTTGTTGCCGTGGAAACAGTTTGGCATTTCATCAAAAATTAAACACAGAATTACCATGTGTCCCAGAATTCCACTCCTACGTATATATCTAAAGCAATTGAGCACATTTGACCACACAAAGTTTTTTATGTGAATGTTCATGGCGGCATTATTCATAATAGCCCCCAAGCCGGTCAGCGGACAAAGGGACAACCGGAATGCGGTCCCTGCACACGATGCGGTGCTACTCAGCATAGGAGCTCAGCGCTGACGGACCTCAGGGACAGCAGTGTGGGGCCAGATGCGGGGCTACGTCCTGCGTGACGACGCTGGTGGACATGTCCAGCATAGGTGCGTCCACAGAGACAGGACGTACGTTGGTGTTCGCAGGGGCTGCGGGAGAGCGTCGTGTGACTGCTAGCGGGTACAGGGTTTTGTTTGGAATTTGGTTGTGGTGACGGCTGTACAACTCTGTGAATACAGAAAAACATCTGAATCGCATACTTGAAGAGAGCGAATTTTATACTATGTGATTATGTCTCAGAAAAAATTTTAAGTTAGGTCCAAGGCTGTGCTGGGGGCCATGGCCTGTCCTGCAGCTCTAGCTCCGTGGCCCCGTCTCCCCAGCATTTCACACCAGCGTTTCTCCTCTGCCCTCAGGAACCTGCTCTGCCTCAGCTCATATCCTGCTTCCCCCACCCTGTGACCCTTCGGCCTCGGGCCCCGCCCCAGCTCCAAGGCCCTCATGGGGTTCTATGGGGGAGCATGTGGCTCTGGGCCACGTGTGGCTCAGGCGGGGCCGTCTGCCTGGGGCATCCACACCCTTGCGGCCCCTCCTGCTCCCCATCCCCACCTGCAGAGCCACGCTCCCTGTTCAGCGCCCGCAGTGCTCAGTGCCCACAGTGCCCAGTGCGTGGTGCTCAGTGCCCGAGGTGCGTGCCTGAAGGAGCGAAAGCACAGTGCCCCCCGGGCCTATCCTCCGTGGCCATCTGGTGGCCCTATGTTAGCGGCCTGCCCTCAAAGGAGCTGATAAGCCAGTGCTGACGGGCTGTTACGTGCTGACGGGCTGTTATGTGCTGGGAGGGGCCACCGTCCTCCTGTGGTGTGAGTGACCTGGCAGCTTTCTGGGTCGAGTGGTTAGGTGGACCCAGGCACAGGATGGGGCCGAGGAGGGCAAACGCCTGCCCACGGCCACAGGCACAGCTGGTCCTGGAGCCCTGCAGCATTCACGGCACAGACGGCTATGCAGGGAGTTCTCCGGGGCTGCTATGGGGTGTCCTGAGTGTTGGGTCACCCAGCCCAGGCATGCACAGCCTGCCCACCAGATGGACCCCGCAGGCTGCACCCAGTCGATGCCCTGGAGGGTTTGCATCATGCTCAGGTTCAGAAAAGCCCCAGGGGCTTTAGGAAAGTCTCTGCAAATGGGGCTGTTCCTGTCTCTCGTGGGGATGAAAGAGCAGAATGTGGAGGTAGCCCGAGTCTGGGGCGCCGTCGGATGGAGGGTCTCCAGTGCGGAGGCTCTGCCTGACTCTGACGCAGGCTCAGCTCACTTTGGATCTCTCACTGTCAGACGCATCTGACCAGGGGTTTTCGGAGAGCACATGGTTCCGAAGGGTGCTGGTGCATACCTGCTGTTTGATGCATAGAGGCTGCCATGGGGGTGCAGGTTGGGAAGCAGGTTTGGGAGGGGAGGGTGAGTGATGTATCTGGTAACGTCAGGGAGATCATTAAAAACAGGATCTCCTGCCAACCCAGCAATCCTCTCCACAAATGTGGGGAAGACTTTCATTATCAAGTACCCATGAAACCAGCCTGCAGTGCACGGGCTGCCAAGACAGCCAGGCAGCCTGGACTCCTGACCTGGGGGCGGGGTTACTTATGCATTCCCAAGTTAACTGGCACCCCGCCCTCAGGAGGGGAGGGGACACGTCTGGCCCACCTAACGTACCTGGTCGTAGGGGTGGGGACTGTGTGATAAGCAGGGGTCACCCTTGACCCAGGTCCCTGGGCGGACTCCCCTGGGGCCGGGGGACAAGACAATCCCGGGCTGTAAAAACAAGCTTTTAAAGACGTTTCTGTCCGTCTCAAAGGGGCAGAGAGAGAGAGGACGTAGGCTCATCGGTTGCTCAGGTTGCTCTAAGAGGGAGAAGAGGATCTCTCTCCCTTTTGGCAACAGAAAAGTCAAAGTTTTCTTCTCCATTTGTATTTACCCTCACCGCTGGGGGTAGGGGAAGCAATGATGGGGGGAGGGCCCCAGCGGCATCACCCCAAACCTGCAGGGGCCGCGTTTAGGTTGGTCCTTTCCCTAAAATGGATCCCGGGGCGCCAGCAGGGGGAAGGCGGGTGGCCCCTGACCGTCCCTGTCCTGGGCCCCGGGGCCCCTCTCACTACCCCCGCCCCTCACAGAGATCCAGAGCTTCTCCAGCCCTGAGAAGGATGGGCGCATCGTTGGGGAGATTGCCTTCCAGCTGGACCGGCGCATTCTGGCCTACGTCTTCCCGGGGGTGACCCGGCTCTATGGGTTCACCGTGTCCAACATCCCCGAGAAGATCAAGCAGGTAGGCCCCTATGCCCTGGGGTGCGCTCCCTGCCGCAGGTTCCCTCCCTGACGTGGGGGGCGCCTCACTACCCCGGGGACCCTCCCTGATGCAAGTTGCCCTCCCATCCCAGGGTCCCCTCCCTGCTGTAGCCCCTCACTACCCTGGCACCCCTCCCTGCCCCGGGTCCTCCCACTGCCTCCAGGGCCCCTCCCTTGCCGCGGGGCCCCCCTTGCCGCCCTGGGGGAAGGGTGCCCTTGCTGCCCCGTCAACTGTGGTGCTCGCACAGCTGAGGACTGTGGAGGCCCACGTGTGACAGAGGGTGATGAGCCCACTGCCGGGAGCGTCTCTGTTGGCACCCAGCCGCTCTGTGGCCTGGGACAGTCTCGGCCGTGGCTCCCGGGGCCACAGGGCCTTGTGCGTTCCGGCCTCTGCGCTAGCGGGGGAGCGCCCGGCTCTGGTCCCGGATACTGTCTGCTGGGACCCGGGACACTGCGCTCTGCCGGGCTGGGGGCTCGGCTCTGGGCGCGCGTCCCTGTGTCAGCAGCCTCCTTCACGGAAACCTGTTCGCTGTGTCCCCAGACGTCCATCAAGTCCCTGGACGGGTCGGTGGACGAGAAGAAGCTGCATGAGCTGACGCACCGCTACCTGACGCTCACGGCGCGCCTGGAGAGGCTGGGCTACAACCGGGACGTGCACCCGGTGTTCAGCGAGTTCCTCATCAACACCTACGGCATCCTGAAGCAGCGGCCCGACCTGCGTGCCAACCCGCTGCACAGCAGCCCGGCCGCGCTGCGCAAGCTGGTCATCGATGTGGTGCCCCCCAAGTTCCTGGGCGACTCGCTTCTGCTGCTCACCTGCTTGTGCGAGCTCTCCAAGGAGGACCACAAGCCGCTCTTCGCCTGGTGAGCCCGCCCCGGCGCGCGCCGCGCCTTTCCTGCAATAAACGTGTTTGTTCCAATCCCGGGGGCCGCGTGCCTCCTGCGTGTCCCCTCCAGCCGGGGGAAGAGCCGCGTCCGCCGACGGAGCGCCCAGGGCCGCAGGCGCTGGAGCAGGCGCCTCTCTCGGCCCGGGCCACGCACCCCAGGCGCCCAGACCGCCCGCCGCCCACACCTGCGCGGCACTGTCGCACTTTATTAAAATAATCTATTTACCTGTGTACCTTTGGCTCTTTGAGGGCATGGAGAACACCACAGGAGGTGCCCGCCGGTATTTGTGGAATGAAGCCTGGACAGAGCCTTGAGGGGAGAGGCTGGGGCTCAGGCTGGACTCCCAGACCCTCCAGCCCTCAGACCTCCCCCCGGAGGTCTCGGTCTCCTCCCCTGAAGGGGACAGCAGCTGGTTTCCCCAAATGCAGAGCCTGAGGCAAGGATTCCATACGGGCAGGACAGCTATAGAATCTGCAGAGTGTGGTGCAAAATGAAAACACAGATCCCTTGTTCAAAAGTAGGAATTTCAAGATAGCCAGGGCAACACGTTGGATAGAGAGGAGCGCCCATGCAGCTGTGTGGATTCCGGGGAATCTGTTTATTTGGGAGATGATTTGATGCACACACACCCCCTCCCCCCAATGGAGCCATCAGGTCGAGCTATCTCTCCTGAGGTCTTGAGGACAGGTGACCTCCTGGGCCCCCAATCAGGACCAGGGCCTGGCACAGGCACGTTCCTGGGCCTCGGCTGTGAGTGGAGGGTCTCTGGTCACTTCTCTGCTGTGGGTGTGAGGATGAAAGTATTGGGGTGTCTGGACCAACTTCAGCTGGGGCAACCTATCCCTCGGTCCTCACAGGCCCCTGTGTCCCAGAGGCCCCAGCACCTTAGGATACTCTTTCGTCAGCTTGGGCAGCCAGAACGTGCACCACAGAACAGGGTGGTTCAGAGGACATGCTGGAGGCTAGAAGTCGCAGGTCAAGGCGTTCACAGGGCTGGTTCCTCCTGAGGCCTTTCTCCTGGGCGTGTGGATGTCGTCTTCTCCCTGTGTGCTCACATGCTTGTCCCTGTGCATGTCTCTGTCCTGCTTTCCTCTCACTATAAGGACACCAGTCAGAGGAGATTAGGGTCACCCTATGACAGACATAATTTTAACTTTATTACTTTTTTTTTCCAAATAGATACTTTTATTTTAAAAGGCTTTAAAATTCATTGTTAATGACTGTTAATTATTTTTTAAATTTTATTTTATTATGTAATGTTAATCACCTTACATTACATCATTAGTTTTTGATGTAGGTACTTAAGCTCCGTAATACCCATCACCGGGCTAACCCATCCCCCCCCCAGGACCCTCAGTTTGTTTCTCAGAGTCCATAGTCTCTCATGGTTCAAAGATAGTAGGAAGCGAAAAATGAAAAGGGGGGAATTGGAGGAGGAGACCAACTTTATTACCTTTTTAAAGACCCTGTCTCCAAATACAGCTGCATTCTGAGGTGCTGGGGATTAGTGCTTCCACATATGATTTTGGGAGTGGGCACCATTCAGTCCATAACTGACTCCGTCCTCCCCTTCCAGCCACTGGACACCAACCTCCAGCTGGGGGACTCTGCCACCCTGGGGGCCTGTGGAGGGTGCACAAATTTGGTGCTAGGGCTGCTTGTTGGAGGAAGGACTGGTGGGCACTCCTGGGCACCGCTGGGATGCAGGCTCTCTGTGCGTGAGCCTCGGTGCTGGACCCAGGTTTGGAAGAATGCTTTTGTTGGGCCTTTGCTGTCTGCCAGGTCCTGCTGAGGCTCCCCAACCCCGCTGTGGGACCTAGAAGTGGAATAGGTGTGATCGTGTTCTCCCAGGGGAGCTGGCTGGAGAGGACCTGGCTGCCCCCAGCCTGCGAGGGTCTCTGGGCTTCTCTGGCTGCTCCAGGGGTGGGGGCTGGAGGGGTGGGGCCCCAAGGCCCACGCAGCCGGGGGTCTCCTCACCTGCGCCCTGTGGCCGCCCCTGACCTGCCGTGGCCGTGTGGGTGCCCGTGTCGGGAGGATGGCAGGCGGGGTCTGGCCTGCCTCTGGGAGGGCGCTGCGGGGTTTTCGAGTGCCCTGAGAGGTGGGGCAGTTGAACCTCAGGTCTGAGGCGTCTGTGCACTGCTGGGGTAGCCACGTGACAGGAAGCTTGGCAGACTGGAAGTGCCCGACCCATTCAAGACAGTGTTGATCCGGCTGGGCTTTCTGGGTGCAGGGCCCTGGGCTGCTGGCCTGGGCACATCAGTCCTTTGTGAGGAGCCACTGGCCTCGGGGAAGAGCAACTGGGAGAGCTGGGGCTTCATCGTGACCACTTGCCCTGCAGGGCCAACCACGAACAGCACAGACTTGACCCCTCCCCACACTCTCCTGCCTGACCAGGCCGGGCTGACCTCTGCCGAGGGCCAGGTCCACCGATGGGGCTGCACACACGACCTCTCTTGTCTTCCTGCTACCTCAAGCTCAGAAGTTGACACGAAGAAATTTAGCAGGTCACCGGGAGAGTCATATGGAGGGTCACCTGGAGGGTCACTGGAGGGGCACATGGAGGGTCATTGAAGGGTCACATGGAGGGCCATGGAGGGTCATTTGGAGGGTCACATGGAGGGCCACAGAGGGTCATTTGGAGGGTCACATGGAGGGTCACT
>NW_027397160.1:1284479-1314701 GCF_003265705.2 Callorhinus ursinus | reverse complement strand
CATATGGAGGGCCACAGAGGGTCATTTGGAGGGTCACATGGAGGGTCCCTGGAGGGTCACACGGAGGGTCACTGGAGGGTCACTGGAGAGTCACTTGGAGGGTCACTGGAGGGGCACTTGGAGTGTCACAGGAATAACCACCAGGAGGCCCTGGGCCAAGCTGGGATTGGAGCCTGGGCTGACCTGAGTCCACCCCCTGCCCCCGCCACGGGGAGGACTTTTACCCCCTGAGGGCCCTGGTCACATGTGCTGCTTTCAGGGGAGCCGGCCCCCAGCTGGGTAGGGGATCCCTCCTCCTCCATTGTCTGGCTCACAGGGTCTGGCCCCCTTCCTGTTCTGCTCTGTGTTTGCACAGGGACCACAGCCTGTCCCTCCTTGCCATGACCGGTGGTTAATCAGCAGCCCGGCCACCATGGGAGGGCCCTGGTGGGTGGATAAAAGCCCCACCAGGCACCGGAGGGCAGTGTCCCTCCTCCCCTGCGTCCACCCTGTGAGAGGAGTGTCAGGATCAAGGCCCAGACCATGTCCCAGCTGGTGGAATGCGTTCCCAACTTCTCAGAGGGGAACAACCAGGAGGTGAGGTGCAGGGGGCTAGGCAAGGGGCTCGGGGCAAGGAGAAAGGGGTGTGCTTGGTGTGGGGTTGGGGAGTATCTTCTCTGAAATGGAACCACTTCCTGTCGTCAGCCCACAGGGAGGTGCCGCATGAGCGCAGGGACTCAGAGTGGCTGAGCAGGGGTGAGGAAGAGGCTGTGGGCTGGGCAGTCAGGCAGGGGTCCTGGCCCTGGAGCTGGGCCATAGGGCTGTTGGAAGGTCCCCAAACCTTGTCAGTGGGCTCCCCATGTTACCTATGAGGACACTGAGGCATAGGGTGTGGGTGCAGGCCACTGAGGGCCACGGAGCCCCTGCTGCCTCAGAAGGTTCCGGGACCCTCATGCCCCGCCCCTAGTGCAGATGCTCCCACTAGGGACTGCTAGGGCCCTGACCCTCTGTGACATTGGCCTCTAGGTCACCTTCTTGGAGCCGCAGCAGTCCCTCCACCAGGGTTTTGATTCCTGCCTCAGTTTCTCCTGGAGGGTGCCACCTGTTTCCCTTTTCTTGGTGACCACGGCCCAGTGATGGGCCTCCCTGGGCTTGCGCTCTTTGGGGAATTCCCAAATGCTCAATACCAGCTCCTTAGGCCCGTGTTTGGGTGGTGGTTGGGGGCGGCAGGAGAGGCATGGCCACCTCTGAAGCTCCTGTTCCTTCTTCTAAGTGGGGAAACTGAGGCACAGGGTCGGGCTTTCGTCCCCAGGTGATTGACGCCATCTCTCGCGCCGTGGCGCAGACCCCAGGCTGTGTGCTGCTGGATGTGGATGCTGGCCCCTCCACCAACCGCACTGTCTACACGTTCGTAGGGCAGCCCAAGGACGTGGTGGAGGGGGCCCTCAATGCCGCCCGGGTTGCCTTCCAGCTCATTGATATGAGGCAGCACAAAGGTGAGGGGTCCCCCACAGGGTGTGGGGGCTGCCTGGACTGCAAGCTTGCCCTGGGAGGACCCCAGAGCCCCCTGAAGGGTCTCAGGCGCAGCCCGCAGAGGCTGCTGTGCCAGGCTAAGGTCCGTGGAGACCCCCTCTGTGTTTCAGGGGTTCCCAGGAGTGACTGGCAGTGAGGCTCAGGCATCCTGTGCAGGCCTACGGGGTTTGGGGGGGCAGGGAAAAAAGACGCAGAAACCGGCCGGGCAACAGCCCTCAAAACCAAACACATCTGCTGTGGCAGGCAGGGTCAAAGGTTGGTGGACACGCCGGGGACAGGTCAAAAGGGCAGGGGCTCTGGCTACTCACAGCGGGGGGGTCAGGCCCATGTGATTCCAGCTGGTAGAGAGTTAGCAAGCCAATCTCAAAGCCAGAGCTCCCAGGGGGAGTGGAGTGGTCAGGGTTTGAGAAGGACGCTCGGTAAGCTGCGGGGGCAGGGAGGGTTGGGTAGTGGGAGCTGGTCAGGACTCCGGCCGCTCCGCTCGGCAGGCAGTGCTGGGCAGTGCGCTCTGTGGCTTAGGAGACGGAGGGGCTTACCGAGGCCAAAATACTTGGCTGGCTGCTTCTCCCGGGATCCCTGTGGTCAGTGGGACCAGCGGCGTGTGTGGATGGAGGGCAGGGTGGGGGCAGGGAGGGCGGGGTCCACGAGCCCGCTGAGCCCACGCCCACGCCTGGGCCCCCCTGGCCTCCCCTTCGTCAGCCGCCTCTCTGTGTAGGGGAGCACCCTCGGATGGGCGCCCTGGACGTGTGCCCCTTCATCCCTGTGAGGGGCGTCAGCATGGATGAGTGTGTGCTCTGTGCCCAGGCCTTCGGTCAGCGGCTGGCCGAGGGGCTGGGTGTGCCAGGTGAGTGCCCCGAAAGGGACACCCCAGGGCAGGGGCTCCCCCTCACTGCACTGCCGCGCCCTCAGTTTCTCTGCAGATAGAAGCCGGGTGCGGTGTGCGCTGTGCCTGGCCGGCCGTTTGGGAGCCGGTGGACGCCGCTTAGCTGCTCCACAAAGTCAAGTCCGTGCTTCCTAATGGAATAGTTTCACCTTGGGGAATTAACCAAATCAAGAAATTATTAACCTGAGACAAATGGGGGGCGTCTACACTCGTGGGGCACGGGCTCAGGCAGATGGGGTGTGTGAGGGCAGGGCCCAAGCCCCACCCCCTGCGGGTACAGGCCAGTGTGTTCCAAGCTCTCACCATTGTCATGGGGACATTGGGGTTGCGGTGAGTTTTGTTTTCTTTTCTCTGTGTTTCTTAATTTGTGGGCCTATTTATTGTACAATGAAAATACACTTTAGAAAGAAAGGTGAATATGCTTCCATCCTGAATGTCTACTTCTAACTCTTAGCATCTCGGTGATGGCTTTTTCGGGGGGCATCTGTGCAGGGGGAGCAGTGGCGGGGGCTTCCCTGGCCCTGGGTGGGCAGAGGAGTGTCCATCAGCGATGAGGCGCAGGGAGATGGGAGCCAAGGGAGAGGGGGGTTGGTCCTCCAGGCTGAGGCTGGCAGGAGCGGCTGCCTCATTTCTCCTCCAGGAGTGGGGTTCTGGGCGGCCCACCGGCTGGGACCCTGACCAGCCCAGCCCCCTTGCAGTGTACCTTTATGGGGAGGCGGCGCGCACAGCCAGTCGCCGGACCCTGCCTGCCATCCGGGCTGGGGAGTACGAGGCCCTCCCTGAGAAGGTGCGTGTCTCCTCACCAGGGTGGGCAGGTGGAGGGGTAGACCCTGCAAGGGTGGGTGCCCTCCTCCTTCCCTGACCTTGGCGGGGTGTCCCTCCTGTGAGGGACACCGCAGCCTAGGGTGAGTCTCCCCACAGCTCAAGCAGACCGAGTGGGTGCCTGACTTCGGCCCCAGCTCCTTTGTCCCCAGCTGGGGGGCCACTGTCACGGGGGCACGGAAGTTCCTCATTGCATTCAACATCAACCTGCTCAGCACCAAGGAGCAGGCCCACCGCATCGCCCTCAACATTCGGGAGCAGGGGCGTGGGAAGGACAAGGTGAGCAGCCTCCTGTCCCCACGGGGGCTTGGCACTGTCCCTGAGGAATCCTGAGGGGCTCACGGGAGAGAGTCAGAGGTGGGGTGGTGCTGTGGTGTGGACCTGCTGACCAGCCCAGCCTTGGTGTCCATGACAAGTGGGACGAGGCAGGTGGGGTTCCAGTGTTTGAAGTGGGGGAGCCCCTACTTAAAAGACCAGGGCAGCAGGTGGGGTAGAGCTGCTGTTAGAGTATTGCAGTCCTTCCATTCTTCTAGGAAAACAGCTCCTTCTGAGCCCCAGGTGCTCCCAGCACATGGTGTGGGCGAAATGCTGGCCTGAGCCTGGTGCCCTGTGAGCAGGGGCCTCAGTTTCCCTGTGGTGGGCGGGACCCTCTGCAGCTGGCTCAGGGGAGAGCTCTGGAGCGTGAGGAGGGCCGCCAGCCAGCCGTCCAGGCAGCACTGCAGGACCTGCAGGCCGTGGTGTCTGTGGGGGGAGGGAGCCCTCCAGCCATCTTACGGGGCGGGGGTCGGGGGGTGGGTGCAAGTGGCTTTCAGTGCAGGTACTAGGAGAGGCTGGGCAGGGCCCAAGCTGGGAAAGACTTTTCCTTTGCAGCCAGGACTCCTGAAAAAGGTTCAGGGCATTGGCTGGTACCTGGATGAGAAGAACCTGGCCCAAGTGTCCACAAACCTCTTGGACTTTGAGGTCACAGCACTGCATACCGTCTACGAGGAGACCTGCAGAGAAGCCCAGGTGAGCAGGGCGTGTGTCCCCTGCTGGCTGGGGTGAAGTCCCACCAGGTGAGCAGGGCGGGTGTCCCCTGCTGGCTGGGGTGAAGCCCCTGCAGGTGAGCAGGGTGTGTGTCCCCTGCTGGCTGGGGTGAAGTCCCTGCAGGTGAGCAGGGCGTGTGTCCCCTGCTGGCTGGGGTGAAGTCCCTGCAGGTGAGTAGGGCTGGTCCCCAGGACACCCTTCAGGGCATCTCAAGTCCTGCTCCCCTGGACATTGATGCCACTGGACCTCTGCAGGAGCTGAGCCTGCCAGTGGTGGGCTCACAGCTGGTGGGCTTGGTGCCTCTGAAGGCCCTCCTGGATGCTGCCGCCTTCTACTGCGAGAAGGAGAACCTCTTCATCCTGGAGGAGGAGCTCCGCATCAGGCTGGTGAGCCGGGCTCCGGGTGAGGGGCCAGTGCGGAGGCGGAAGCGAGCCTGACGCTCTGGGAGCAGGCCCGGGGCACCCTGTCTGCCAGCAGGGCCCCACTCCTCCTCCTCCTCTGTCTTAGTGTCTGTGCTTAGATGGCGTCATGCCATTATCATATCAGGGAACTATGGGAGTTTTTCCTTGTGATCTAGAAGATGTTCAGTCTTGTAAAAGTCCCTCGGAGAGGATGCACGCCACTTCCCCTGTCCCTTCTGGTGTCTGTGCTGGAGGCGCCGGGTTGTGGCGGATATGCGTGCACTCCCGTGTCAGCCCTGTGCCCGCCATGGGGTGCGGGCGTGTGGACCATCCACGAACATCGATGGGTTAGTTAGAAGCTGGTGCCACTGTCCCAAGTGACAACTTTAGCTGGAAGTCCTCCACAATGAGCACATGAGTGGGTTCTCTGAAAGTGTTTGTCTTTGCTAGTTGGGTTTGTATCTCCTGATTCCGCAAATACATCTGGACTCCTTGCCCTGTTTTCAGGTCTGTGGGGTGTTGGGCGTGGTTCCTTCCAGTTTAATGGAAGAGTCTATTTTTTAGGTATTCTAGTGATTACCTTTATAACTTAATACACTTACCCCTGGTTTTGATTTGTTGGTTTTAAAATTTTACCCAAATTTTCAAATATATAATTTGATTTATCAGTTTTTATCAGTACACTGATAGCCTGCTATGGAAGCGAGAAAATAAACCTACTTAGCATTTACTCACATCTTTTCTTCCTTCTCTATTTCCTGATTTTTTTTTTTTTGAGTTACAGTAGTTTTTAGTGGGGGTGGGAGTTCTTTTGGTTGTTAATTTTTTTGAATGTTTTCTTTTGTAGTAAAATACACAATGTGAAATTGGCATCTTAACCATCTTTTAGGTATGCAGTTGGCGATATTAAGTACATCATAATGTTATGCAGCCCTCATAACCCAGGATGGGCTTTTCTGTGTCTGCAAAGAACACCATTAGGGTTCTGATAAGGACTGCACTGATTCTGTGCGTTGCTTTGGGGAGTACAGCCATCTTAACAGTAGTAGTGTTCTAATCCATGAACATGGGCTTTCCATTTATTTACATTTTCTTTATTTCAGCAATGTTTTGTAGTTTTTATTGTACAAGTCTTTTAATCCTTGGTTAAGTTAATTAAGTCCTAACTATTTTATTCTTCTTGATGCTATTATAAATGGAATTGTTTTTGCAATTTTTTTTTCAGAGTGCTCATTGTTAGTGTATAGAAACGCACTGACTTTTGGTGTTGACTTCATATCCTGCTTCCTCGCTGAATTCATTTATTAGTTCTAGGTGGTTAAATTATTAAGTTTAAATAATATACTTAAATCCTTTTGCTCTTTATCCCTGTTAGACAGTGTCTGTTGGCTCTTGGTGAAGACGGACAAGAATATTAGTGTGCTCCTGTGAGTGGTCATCATCGCTGCTCTTGATTTAAATTGTTATTCGCTATTTTCACGTTGTCAAATTTATGACATTTACCTTCTGTAAATGTTCCACATGTCTTAAATACCCACAGATATTTAACCTTAGCTCTGTACACAGGTGAAGTCATCTCTGTTCCTACTTGTCTGTCTGTTGCCCGAATCTCACAGTCAAGCAAATTTTTTAAAGAAAGGCTCATGGTGCTTTACTCTGTGGGATATGGCATGTCTGGCCATGTCTTTCTGTGAATTTATTCTTTCAAGATAGTTGGAAAATCAAAATTCCAAGTCACTTGTTTTCACCTGAGAATATGGCAAACATATCTTTTTTTTTTTTTTTTAAGATTTTACTTATTTATTTGTCAGAGAGAGCACAAGCACACAGCGGGGAGTGGCAGGCAGAGGGAGAGAGAGAGAGAGAGCACGCACACGAGTAGGGGGAAGGGCAGAGGGAGAAGCAGCCTCCCGCCTGAGCAGGGAGCCCGATTCGGGGCTCAATCCCAGGACCCTGGGATCATGACCTGAGCCGAAAGCAGACGCTTAACCGACTGAGCCACCCAGGCGCTCCTGCAAACTATCTTTACCATCTTCCGAAATCACATGTCCCTTGGGGAGGTCTAAGTCGGCCTGGTTATCTCCCCATCTCCAGGGACTTGTTTTACTCCCTGATGCCTGAAGTCCCCTTGTATTCACTGTGGTTTTCTCCAACCTAGCTTCTAAGTGACTGATACAGTTTATGGCCAGGTCTGTTCTCTTTCTATCTGTTAGAAAATTTTGTGTAATTTTTTTACGTTGATGTACACAGCAAAGGTGTAGGAATGGTCCCAGGAGCCTCCTCACGAGCTCCAGATTCTCCAATTATTTGCATCCGCCCCATTTGCTATATCATTCCCTCTCTGTATCCACGCATAGTCATATATTTTTTTTGGACCACTTCAGAGTAGGTTAAAGACATTGTACCATTTTACCTCAAATTTATTCAGGTTTTATTTCTTAAGAACAAGGACATTTCTTTTGCACAACCCTAGTACAATGATCAAAATCAGGAAATTCAACATTAATACTGTTCTAGTATCTCATCTGCAGGCCATAATCAAATTATGCCAATGTCTCCGTAATCCCCATTATAGCCACTTATCCTCTCACCCCAGGGTCCAGTCCGATGACAGTCCTTTTCTGCCATGTCTTCTATTGCCTTTAATTGGGAGCAGCTCCTTGTGCTCTTGCTCTTCAATGACGTTGACATAGTTTAAAAGGACAGGAAGTTGTTTTGTGCAGCATCTCATGACTACTGGGTTGTGGGCTTCTGACGGGAGCAGGGCACACGGGACGTGCTATCCTCAGAGTGCGGGGTCGGCGGGGGGACACTCTCCCTGTTGCCTGGGGTCCTTGGTTCAAGCTGCTGTTATTCGCTGCAATGTTTTTCCTTTTGTAGTGAGTGCTGTGTGGGAGGTACTGTAACAATATGTAGATACCCCGTTTCTCTTGAAATTCCAGCCATAAGTTTTAGCAGCCTGTAACGGGTTTCTAACTTTACCCTTTTTCTTTAAGAAAATGCTTTCATTTTTTTCCCCCTCAGGAAACAGAATTTATTCACAAAGTTTAAAAAGTAATGTGTACAAGTATTAACCAATGCATATTTTTATCTCTGTTACAAATATTAAAAAATGCCTTAACTAGTTTCAATGCACTGTCTTTACAGATATGTGGCTTTTTAAAAATTCTTTATTTAAATTCAATTTAGTTAACATATAGTGTATTGTTAGGTTCAGGGGTAGAATTTAGTGATTCATCAGCTGTGTGTAACACCCAGTGCTCATTCTATCACAGGCCCTCCTTAATGCCCATCACCCAGTTACCCCATCTCCCCACCCACCTCCCCTCCAGAAACCCTCAGTTCGTTTCCTATGATTAAGAGTCTCTTATGGTTTGTCTCCCTATTTTCATCTTATTTTATTTTTCTTTCCCTTCTCCTAAGCTCCTCTGCTTTGTTTCTTAAATTCCACATATGAGTGAAATCATATGGTATTTGTCTTTCTCTGATTGACTTATTTCACTTAGCATAATACGCTCTAGCTCCATTAATGTTGTTGCAAATGGCAAGATTTCATTCTTTTTGGTGACTGAGTAATATTCTATTGTATATATATATACCACATCTTCTTTATCCATTCATGTGTTGATGGACATCCGGGCTCTTTCCATACTTTGGCTATTGTGGACATTATTGCTATAAACATTGGGGTGTAGGTGCCCCTTCGGATCACTCATTTGTATCTTTGGGGTAAATACCTAGTAGTGCAATTGCTGGGTCATTGAGTAGTTCTATTTTCAACTTTTTGAAGAACCTCCATACTGTTCTCCAGAGTGGTGGCACCAGCTTGCATTCCCACCAACAGTGTAGGAGTGTTCCCTTTTCTCCACATCCTCGCCAACATCTGTCATTTCCTAACTTGTTAATTTTAGCCATTCTGACTGGTGTGAGGTGGTATCTCATTGAGGTGTTGATTTGTACTTCCCTGATGCTGCCTGATGTTGAACAGTTTTTCATGTGTCTGTTGGCCATTTGGATGTCTTCTTTGCAGAACTGTCTGTTCATGTCTTCTGCCCATTTCTTGATTGGATTATTTGTTCTCTGGGTGTTGAGTTTGATAAGTTCTTTATAGATTTTGGATACTAGCCCTTTATCTGATAAAACATTTGCAGATATCTTCTCCCATTCTGTCGGCTGTCTTTTGGTTTTCTCCACTGTTTCCTTTGCTGTGCAAAAGCTTTTTATCTTGATGAAGTCCCAATAGTTCATTTTAACTTTTGTTTCCCTTGCCTTTGGAGACGTGTCTAGCAAGAAGTTGCTGCCTGTTTTCTCCTCTAGGATTTTAATGGTTTCCTGTCTCACATTTAGGTCTTCCATCCATTTTGAGTTTATTTTTGTGTGTGGTGTAAGAAAATGGTCCAGTTTCATTCTTCTGCATATGGCTGTCCAATTTTCCCAACACCATTTGTTGAAGAGACTGTCTTTTTTCCATTGGACGTTCTTTCCTACTTTGTCAAAGATTAGTTGATCATAGAGTTGAGGGTCCATTTCTGGGCTCTCTATTCTGTTCCATTGATCTATGTGTCTGTTTTTGTGCCAGTACCATACTAAAAAAAAAAAAAAAAAGAAAAGAAAAGAAAATCCTTTCATCTCTCCCACATTTATTTATTCCTTATTAATGTGTTTGATGCTCTCCTGTTCTTAACATGTTGTTTTATATTCTTTATCTGAAAGTTCTGATATCTGCCATCTCTGAAGGTCTGATTTTGCAAATTGATGCGTCTGTTGACTTTCTCATGGTGACTTGCTTCTTCACGTGTTTTGTGATTTTTGATTGTACATGCATGTTCTTTGCAAATTGATCTGTGGTAATTCTTGGACACCTGGGTTTAAAGTTTGGATTTGCCTCTGTTAGGTCTTGGGTACATGATCACACAGGGCCCCCCAGACTCAGTCTTTTGCTTGGAGCTTTAGAACTATACAGGTAGAGGGTTCTATGTGAACTGTGGCCCACATCCCCTCAGCGTGGCTTGTGGTTATATTTCCAGGAAGGGTTTCTCCTGCTTCACCAAAGGGAAGGCAGAAACTGAGGAGTACCCCAATTACATCTTTCAGTGTTTTTTGTTTTTTTAATCCTAGTTCATCCTTGGAAAGGTCACCTTTCAGGGGCCTGCAGTCTGACCCTCACTCTTCAGGACTTGAGATCTCCCTGCTCATGAGGGGCTGCCTGAGGCTCTCAGATGTCCCAGGGTGGACCCAGCATTAGGGTGAGCAGGCCTGTCTGGTTCCCTTTCTGGTCATTTCTGGCCTTAAATGAGCACCTTTACTTCCTGCCAGCTTAGCCAGGCATTTAAATTCATGTTTAAATTTCTGTTTGTCTTTCTGAGGTCTTCTGTGCCAGGAGGGCTTTGCTTTATTGCTTGCTGAAGACTCTCAGGTGGGCTCTCAATTTTAGTATATGTGCTGCCGAGGCGAGCACTCAGGTGGGCTCTCAGGAGGCACTTTTGCCCATCTCCATGTCCTCGGGGAGACCTCTCGGCCACCCCCACCCCCGGGACTCTGCTGGCTTGTTTCTGTCAAGGACCACCTGTCACTTTCCAGTTTTCTAGAAAGTGTCAGCCTGCTTGGCTCAGAACGCGCTGGATTGTGCCACTGGCACATAGCACCATAAAGTGTTTTGAGTATTTTTTGGTGGAAAGAATTCTAATCTTAAATGGAGATTTTTTTCCAACTTTATTTTGAATTTAAGTAAAATCCATTTTGCCTCATATATGTTTAGGTCAATCAGGCAGCTCCCGGGCTTTAAAAGTTGTGAGAACTGACACCCAAAGAATTAGGAATCTTGTGCAAAGGTGTAGTTTTGTGGGTCCCTTTCCGTGATGGGCTCAGTGTGTGGTGGTGTCTGTGGGACGCATGTGGCTTAGAACGAGGGCACCTCCTCTCTCTGGGTCTCGGTTTCCCTGTGGGGGAAGATGGGTGGGTGGATGTGTCAGGGAGTCTGTGGGGGGCCTGCTCTGGGCTGGGGGCTTTCCCAGAAGCCAGCAGTCACAAGCTTGTGGTGGGTATGCGGCCAGCTATGCCTGGCTCCCCACACAAAGGTGGGTCAGAGCAGGGACACCACCGTGAGCTCAGGGGGACCCCACCATTCAGTGGCCTGCCTCGGGTGGGGGGGCCGAGCTGGCTCATCATCACCAGCCCCTCTTTCCAGGTGGTGAGCAGGCTGGGCCTGGACTCTCTGTCCCCCTTCAACCCTAAGGAGCGGATCATCGAGTGAGCACCTCCCCTACCCCCACAGAGACCTGCCTCAATCCTTCCAGAGCCTTCTGTGTAGCCACTTATTCGTCAGTAAAACCAGGGTGTCTGTGCCGGTCATGAGGCTGGGGGCCAGTTGGGGGGACACAGTGAGACCCCAACAAGGTCCCACCATATCGTCATGGGGGCTTCTGTGTGGTCAGGGCCACTCTGCACACTGGGACTGTGTCCCCTCCCCCGTGTGTGGGGAGAGGGCTGGGGTCAGCGATCAGGGTCTGAACCAGCCCTGCCCTCACAGCCTGGCAGTGGTGACCCTGGACCCTGCCCTCCATTCCCTGTCCCCCAAAGCCCCATCCCCTGTCCCTAGCCCTGCACAACCCAGGATGCATCCCCTGTCCTGGCCCTAGGGCCTCCCCGCCCCGAGCCTCGCTGAGCCGACCCCTCCCCACAGGTACCTGGTCGCTGATGCTGGGCCTGGGCAGAGCCTGGTGGACAAGCCCCTGCGTGCCTTTGTCCGTGAGGTGGGCGCCCGCTCCGCAGCCCCAGGGGGTGGCTCTGTGGCAGCGGCCAGTGCAGCCATGGTGAGTGCGAAACGAGAGGCAAGGGGTGAGGACAGGGCCGAGGGCGCCTGGCCTGTGGTCCCGAGTCACGTGCACAGCACATCTCTTGCCCAGGGCGCTGCGCTGGCCTCCATGGCCGGCCTGATGACCTATGGGCGGCGGCAGTTTGAGCACCTGGATACAACCATGCGGCGCCTGATTCCGCCCTTTCATGCGGCCTCGGCTGAGCTGACCAAGCTGGTAGACGCTGATGCCCGGGCCTTCCAGGCGTACCTGGTAAGTGCTCAGAGGGCCCACCACCAGCCTGTGGACAGCCCCGAGTGAGATGGGGTCAGCAGACAGTGGGGGGCGTCCTGGGGAGAGAGAGCTCCCCCAGGGTCATAGGGAACTGGCACGGAGGGTAGGGGCTGTTGCGAGCTCAGGTGTCTGGAAAACAGGGGAGGTTGGAGGGAGGGGATGGTGGTCTGGCTGCTATGGCCCCCTTCCCTGACTATGTAAGGCTGAGTTCAGGGGTTCTCAGGGTTTGGCCCAGGCGTGGCCCCACGCTCACATCCACAGCAGCGGGAGTGTGGGGTGGGAGGGAGAGAGGGTCCACCCAGGCTCAGCACCCCTGCCCCAGCTACCCTGAGTCTTGGAGTTGGGTCGGCGCCCAGACCTACAGATGCTGGAGGAAGGCCAGGTTCCCAGAGAAGGGCTCACATCCAGGACGGACAGGCCACAGAAATCCTAAAAGAAGAGCCAGTGACTGATGGTCTCAGAGGCTGGAGAAGACATTCCAGCCAGAAGACAAAGAGAGGACCATGGAGAGAGCTGGGAACTCTTCACACGATGTGACAGGCCGGTCAAGTTGGAATCGGCTCACCCACCCAATAGGGAGTCTGTGCATCAGACGGTGGGCGCCAGAGAAGGGGCGTAGCTCAGAACCGAGGGCAGGGGATGGAGTACTCGCAGGAAGATCCGAGACGTGAGTCCAGACCAAGCCCTGCTGTGCGTCTGTGTCCCAGAGCAGTTCATGGTGGAAGGACCAGGTCGATGCATGAGCTCACAGCCACCAGCCACCCCACAGGCTTCAGGGCAGAGCCGCCTCGCGGGCCGGACTGCGTTGAAGGGAAGTCAGGGCTCCGACGACCACCGGTGGCCTCCAGGGCACGCCGTGCACCTCCGAGTGAAGACTGTATCCAGATGGGGACAATCAGAGTCTCACCTAAATAAGTTACCATCTGGAGCTAAAGTTCATGTCCTCTGGGCGGGAGGTATAGATACTGGTCATCTTTTTCCATGTGTGTTTTTACACTTAAATTTCATTTATTTGCTATTTAAAGTAGGTAAAACCTTCAGGCAGTTCAGAATTCACAGGACAGAAGAGTAGTGGGTGAGAAGTCTCTGTGCTCTGCCCCCCGCTATACCCCTGCCCATCCCAAACAGGCACAATTTCTAGGGCAAGCATCCGGAGATGTTTGTTTATATTGGCGTAGATCCAATTTTCCTTTTTCTCCTCATTTCTTACACAAATGGCATCATATGTGTTCTTAGTTTGCCTCTTGGGCTCGTCCCTTGACGTTCTATTAGAGATCTTTCTACATTGGTGCACACACCCCAGTTGCTAGTACAGATCTGCCCTGACTTACGGTGGAGTAATGACCGACAAACCCATCGTAAACTGAAAATACTGTAGGTTGAAAATGCATTTACTACGCCCAGCCGGCGGCACCTCACAGCTTAGCCTGGCCCGCCTTCAGCTGCTGAGCACACTTGCGTTGGCCGACAGCCGGGCAGAACCACTCGCACACGGCCTGTCTCACAAGAGAGTGTTGAATAGCTCCTGTAACTGACCGAATACCGTACCCAAAGTGACCAGCGGAACGGCTGTGCGACCGTGGGCCTGCGCAGCCCCAGGACAGGGCCGCACACCGCTAGCCTGGGCAGAGACCCACACCCCACACTCCAAGCACTGGTTCCCCTGACTGCATGTCCCTTTCACACCACCACGAAGTCAGAGTATCTGATGTCGAACCCGTGTAAGTCGGGGACCGTCTGTACCGTGTAGACGTCTGGATCGCAGCACCTTTGGCCAACTCCACGGGGGGATCGTAGGCCTCTTCGTCTGCACCTGGGATGCCTCTGTGTGAACACCTCTGGTGTCCGTCTCCAGGCATACGGTGGGCAGCCTGTGGGAGTGATTCATAGAAGGACTTGCTGCCAAGTGGCCCTTGGAGGGCTGCATGGATGGGGCTCCACGGTCCAAATCTGAGGGCTCCTTCCCGGACTCCGTGCCATGGACGTGGCAGTCACACGTGGTCTGCGTCTCCGAGCTGCTCCCTGTGCGCGGCAGGGAGCGTTTCTCAGGCTCCGCACAGCGGTGTTGTGCGCCTTTCGGAAAAGCAAGGCTCCCCTCCTTCCCGGAGCTCCCGGACTGCAGGCTACACTCGGAACTCAGGCGGGCAGCTTCTGGCGGAGGTCGTGCCAGTTCCTGACGGAGCAGCTTTGAGTTTTCCATCCTTGAACCCAGAGTCTCCCAGCTCTTCCCCGGGGCTCGTGTCTCAGTTTACAGGGCCTCCTCCGGTAAGTTACTGAGCTTCTCCCACGGTGCTTCCCAGACTCCTGTGCTCTGATGACCTTCAGACATGGAGGGGCTTTTAGGGGGGAAGCATCAGTTTAAGTATAAACACAGAACATTTCAGGCTAACCACTAGAGATTAGAAATAAGGCGAATAAGTAGAAAACAACTGGAAGGAAGTAGAAAAACAAAAATCTAATCAGAAGGCAGGGGAGAAAAGAAAGATGACCGGCAAAGGTGTCTGGTTCAGAGCCTGAGATGCAACTCGGAGACGCACCGTCGGAAGCCACACGCCTGAGGGGAGCGAGGTGCTTTACCCTCTGAAGAAGGAAGCATCCTCGTTCTGGGCCAAATCGCTTCCCAAACGAGGAAGCGATTTCCAGCTGGGGAAAAGCAAAGCTTGCGATAACCTAACTGCAGGCGGGCGGGCTCCTCTGCTGGGTGCAGCCGTGACCATGGGAAGGACGGGCCTGACTGAAACCAGCCCTGTTCCGCCTGGCGGAGACCCCGAGCACCCGGTCAGGCTGCCTCGCGGACAGGGCGAGTGCCCCCCTGTGTGAGGACTGCTGTGGGGCTGCGCGCGCGAGACTGGGGGGAGGTGTGCGCCGCCCCAGCGGCCCAGGCAGCCCCTGGGGAACTTGGGATGGTTTCGTCCACCAGCAGGAGTAGGGGTGCTGACCCGGCGGGCTCAGGCGGGCCGGGGCCCCCTTGCTCTCAGGCATGCTGACAGAAGCGACTTTTGGATGGAGATTTAGCCAAATCCAGGATGGACACATTCCCTACCTGGCCAGGCCCTTGGCCCTTGCAGGCGGGCAGGGTGGGGCCTGGGTGTGTGAGGGACAGGCCTGGGCAGACGCAGGGGCGCGGATGGGGGGCTGTCCAGGGCAGCGACCAGCGTGACCACTGTGGAGGGGGCCCTGAGCTGGTTCAGGCGGGAGGGGGAGTGGGGCACACACCCCTAACCCCGAGGCCGAGGGCTGTGTCTTGTGTCACAGGCAGTGCCTGGAGCCCGTGCTGTATGAGGGGACGCCCAGCCCCTGGGTGTGGACACTGCCCAGACTCTCCATGTGGCCCCGGGGTACGGCCACTGCTCACCCCACGTTCTGTGATTTCTTCTGGCAGGAAGCCACGAAGCTGCCTACCAACACACCTGAGGAGAGGGACAGGTGAGTGCCACAGTGGCCGTGGGGGAGGCGCCACCCCAGACGGTGGACGCCCAGGCATTTGACCTTGCAGCCATCTAACCCACCCTGTGGGGGTGTGTTTGTCCCTGTTGTCGCCCCGCTGTTCTGTCTGCTGGGGTGGAGCTGGGGGGGGCAGTCCAGGTGGCCCCTGGGTGCCCTGGGCTCTGACCATCGACCTGCTTGGATTCAGGCGTGCGACAGCCCTGCAGGAAGGGCTGAGGCGGGCGGTAGCTGTGCCCCTGGCGCTAGCAGAGACGGTGGCCTCGCTGTGGCCGGTGCTGCAGGAGCTGGTGCAGTGTGGGAACCTGGCCTGCCGGTCGGACCTGCAGGTACGGGAGCGGGGGCTCGGCCTCCTGCTGCAGGGGGAGCAGCGTGGAGGGTCCGGGGACATTTATGGAGCCAGCCCAGACAAGAGCGCTTGGCAGAGGCCTTGGCCAGTCTCAGCCAGCAGAGCCCATTGGTTTATCCCGTTTTAAGAGTGGAAAGTAAGGATTTCATTTAAGCTTGCACGGCAGAGAGGCAGAAGAAACTCAACCGTACCTCGAGTCCACCCCTAAGCCCCGTCCCCCAGGCCCTCCTGGCGACCCCATCTCCTCCCGCTCCCTTGTTCTCTCCTCTTCCCTCCTGCTCATGGCCCCTCATCCTTCGGAACACCCCTACACCAGCTCACAGAGGTGCACCTGTCGCCCTGTCCATAGCCCGTGGTGGAGGGCTCAGGGTTGGGGACATGGAGTGGGCGCTGAGATTTCTCAGCCCATCCTGATCACTGCAGCTGTAGGGCTTTACAAGAAAGACACCTGTTCTCAGTGTCTGTCCTGAGGCTCTAGACAAGCGTCCCCTCCTTCCCTGGGGAGGCGGCCATGTGCCGTCTTGGGCACAAACGGCCTGCCGTTCTGGGTTCGTCCCTGAGCCCATGCTCCCACCTGCTCTCCCCACCCTGTGGCCTGCATGTGGGAAGCCAGGAGGTGACTCAGGAGCATCGGCTGTAGGCTGGGCCCGAGGCTGGCGTGCCGGGAGGCCTCACCTCCCCCAGGGCTTCATTTTCTGTGCTCAGAGGTGGAAGGCTGTGGTTGTCCTCTCTGTCTGGAAGGGCCAGGCCGGAGCCCACCCTTCTGCACGTCCACTGCTGGGGCCTCTACAGACAGGCTGGCCCTGGGCCTCCTGGGGACCCCCGGGTGCTCAGTGCACCATCCTTACTGATGAAGTGTGAGAGGCCCTGGCTGTGGCCCTGGGTGGTGGAGAGGGCAGTGTGAGCCACCTGGGTCACGGATGGCCAGCTCCGCTCCTGGCACCTGTTGCAGGTGGCGGTCAAGGCCCTGGAGACGGGCATGTTTGGTGCATATTTCAATGTGCTCATCAACCTGAAGGACATCACCGACAATGCATTTAAGGACCAGGTGAGCAGGAGGCCCACAGGGGCCGGGCCCTGCAGCGGGACCCGGAGGTTGCCCTCAGGGCTATGGTTCCACAGTGTGCGCCTGGGGGAAGTGTCCATCTGCTGAGATGTTCTTTGGCCTCTGCGGTGGCTGTTGTCCTCCCAGGGAGTTCTGGAGTTGGGGGGCTAGGCATCATCTGTGCCTCCACCTTCTAATGGCTGGGGGGCTGGGGAGCCATTGGGATTGGGGACCCCCGTGCCCTCGACCCTGAACCTGCCCGCCATGCTCACCTGCCCAGCGGGGCCACCCAGGGCTGGGGCACCCAAGGTAGGCCCTTACACTGACAGCACGGGGCCTCAAAGAACAGTCGCCAAACCACGAAATGACCTTAGCTTCAGCATTTGTTATAATTTCATTGTCACTGCTATCGAGGTAAATTTGAGGAATATACAAGTCACCATTTTAGAGTGTACCACTCAGGGCATTTTGCACACTCACGATGTGTGACCAACCACCTCTGTCATGTTCCAGAACATTCTCATTGTCCCAAAGGAAGCCCCCCACCCATTAGAAGACCCCCGTTTCCCTGCCTCCAGCCCCGGACACCACCCATCTGCCTCTGATTCTGTGATAATCTTTAAAAACTAACAGCTCAGAATGAAGGCCTTTTCAGGGACTGAGCTTGGCCCCTTAAGGGAAGTCACTGTCTACCATGTAACCACATGTGTGTTGACTTAAAGGATAGGCTGCATGAACCCCCTCTGGGCTCAGGGCCACAGTCCTGCCCTCTGCAGTTGTGGCTAACATGGGAAGACCAAGAGGGTGGGGGGCCTGGGCCTGGCTGTCCTCAAATCTCAGGACAGACAGAGGGACTCTCTCATCCTTGCTGAGAGGCCTGCAAGGAGTTAGGGGTCCCCAGGTCAGGGGCTTGGGATCACCCCAGAGAGGACAGGCAAGGTAGCATGGCCAGAGGGCACAGGGAGGTGGCAGGGGTCCAGGGTTGGTGGGGGTGGGCTGCAGGGGCAGACTGATGTCTGGGCCTGTGTCTGTCAGACCCACCAGCACATCTCCAGCCTCCTGCAGGAAGCCAAGACCCAGGCAGCCCTGGTGCTGGAGCGCCTGGAGGCCCGGCAGGAGTGACGGCAGGTGGGGAGACCGCGCGGACTCCACAGCCCTTGGTGCCCCTCCCCCTTCCTGGCAGCCTCCAGACACAGTCCCCGTGGGGTCCAGAGTGGGCTGGGGGGGGTCAGGGGTCCGCTTGGTGGCGGAGTCACACCCCCATCACTTGCAGCTTTTAGTAAAGTCATGACCCACCAGTGCCTGTGTAGTGTGTTTGGAGCTGGAAGAAGGGAAGGGCCAAGCTAAGTGGGCAGGATGGGGGACTCGAGATGAGTGAGCATGGGGAGAGGTGCTCAGAGGAAATGGGGGTGCTGCGTGGGGGTGACACACTGGTTCCCGGGTTCCACAGATGTGTGTGAGATGCCCCTGGAGCCTGAGCCGGGCCACAGGTCACTGGGAGATGTGGGGGCTATGGGTAGGGTTCGGGGCAGGCGTCTGGGGTTCAGTGGCCTGGGGTCATGCATGGGACAGAAGCCCCACACCAGATAGCAGGGCTCCTCCATCGTGTCTCAGGAAGGAGGTGTGGCCGGTACTGCCTGATGCTGTGGGGGTGGCCAGGCAGGTGAGGATGAGGAGGAACAGGGTGCCGGGAGTTCCTGGGGAGGGGATGAGTTCCCTTGATCTGGCTGGGGGGTGACAAAGCATCAGACCCAGGGGTCCCAGGAGGGATGGACCCTGGCCACAGACTTCTCTCACAGTGGAAGCTCAGGGGGCCGAGGCTCAGTGATGGGGGTCTCAGGAGGACAGCTCCCCCATCTCCCAGCCCACAGCCCCCCTGCCTGCTACTGCATCTCCCCACAGAGCCAGGTGGCGAGGGACAGGGAGGGGGTGTGGTGGAGAGCCCCCCCGACAGACAGCCCCAGATTCAGATCCTGCTGAGCCAAGCGTGACCGCGGTGGCTGAGGGAAGGCCGTGGGGTCCTGGGTGGGAGCTCCAGAAGGAGGAAGGCAGCAAGGCTGTGGCGGGCATGAGGCTGCTGTGGTCTGGTCCTACTAGGGGCACCAGAGAGGCTGTGCACAGGTGGCCGTGTTCCCCAGGGGATGCCACCCTGGGGGCTCCGAGCCTTGAGTGAGTGCACATGGGCTCTGCCACAGGCTGAGGTTTTCCCAGTTTCGTCTTCCAAAATAGGGAATGAGTTACGTGCTCCAAAACTGGAGTGACATGGGTTCCGTGGGGAAGCCTCACCACCCCGTTCCCGCCGGGCCCCCTTCACACCCTCCTCAGAAAATCACTGTGTTCTGTTTCATACCCACTTCATGCCCATTTAAGCAAACACAAACACATGCGAATATATGTTCTTAATTCTTCCTTCAGTGTGTAAAGAGAACAGGTTACATGCTGGATTTCGAGTCTACTTAACAAGAGCACCTTTCTTATCGGTATTTAGAGAGACTCCTACTCAAAATGGGTTTTATTCACTCATCCTTTCCCCCTATTTTCTTAACCATTTTATGGTGAAATGTAAGAAACATTCAGAAACCACGACCAACTTCTCAAGGGTTTGTGACCATATCCTGGGTGACCCTCTCCTGTCACAGAATACCCCTGACTCCCACAACCCTACTCTAGGGTGACTGGACCTGTTTTCCTGTTGGTCCATCTGGCAGAAGCAAGCATGGCGGTTTGCTGACCTCAGAGGCCATCTGGTCCAGTGTGTCATTCAGAGCCCTTGTTTCCTTGCTGATCTTCTGCTTAGATGATCTGTCCATTGCAGTGAGGGGGGGTGTTAAAATCCCCCGCTATTATTGTATTATTATCAATGTGTTTCTTTGATTTTTGTTATTAATTGGCTTATATAATTGGCTGCTCTCATGTTAGGGGCATAAATATTTACAATTGTTAGATCTTCTTTTGGATAGACCCTTTAATTATGATATAGTGTCCTTCTTCATCTCTTATTACAGTTTTGATTTAAAATTTGATTTGTCTGATATAAGGATTGCCACCCCAGCTTTCTTTTGGTGTCCATTAGCATGGTAAATGGTTTTCCACCCCCTCACTTTCAATCTGGGGGTGTCTTTGTGTCTAAAATGAGTCTCTTGCAGACAGCATATCGATGGGTCTTGCTTTTTTATCCAATCTGATACCCCGTGTCCTTTGATTGGAGCATTGAGCCCATTTACATTCAGGGTAACTATTGAAAGATATGAATTTAGTGCCATTGTATTGCCTGTAAGGTGATTATTTCTGTATATTTTCTCCGTTTCTTTGTCTTTGTTCCTTTTGGGCTCTCTTCGCTCTAAGGATCTCCTTTAATATTTCTTGCAGGGCTGGTTTAGTGATCCCAAATTCTTTTAGTTTCTGTTTGTCCTGGAAGCTCTTTATCTCTCCTATTCTGAATGTCATCCTAGCTGGATAAAGTATTCTTGGCTGCATATTTTTCTCATTTAGTGCCCTGAATATATCATGCCAGTCCTTTATGTCCTCTCAGGTCTCTGCTGCCAGTCTGATGTTTCTACCCTTGTAGGTTAAAGACCTCTTGTCCCAAGCTGCTTTCAGGATTTTCTCTTTGTCTCTGAGATTTACAAGTTTCACTATTATATGTTGAGAGATTGACCTATTTTTATTGATTTTGAGAGGGGTCCTCTGTGCCTCCTGGACTTGAATGCCTGTTTCCTTACCCAGATTAGGGAAGTTCTCAAGTATAATTTGTTCAAATAAGCCTTCTGCCCCCCCCCCCTCCTTCTCTTTTGGGACCCCTATTTTTCAAATATTATTTCACTTTAGGTATTACTGATTTCTTGAATTCTCCCCTCGTGATCCAGTAGTTGTTTCTCTCTCTTTTTCTCAGTTTTCTTATTCTCCATCATTTTGTCTTCTATGTCACTGACCCTCTCTTTTGCCTTGCTTATCCCAGAAGTTAGAGCCTCCATTTTTCACTGCAACTCAATAATAGCGTTTTAATTTCAGCCTGATTAGATTTTAGTTCTTTCATTTCTCCAGTGATTTCTCCTCTGTGTTTTTCAAACCCAGTTAGTATCTTTCTAATCATTGTTTTGAATTCTGGTTCTGACATCTTACTTATGTCCATATTGATTAAATCCCTAGCCATGAGTACTGCCTTCTGTTCTTTCTTTTGGGGCAAGTTTCTCCATCTCATCATTATATACAGAAAAGAATAGACGAAAGACAGAGAAGACAGAAACAGCAACAACACCACCAGAAAAATACAAACAAAACAAAGTAAGAAAAAAATCAAGAAGTAAAACAGAATGAAACAGTAAACTAGATCCTGGTGTACTTTGATCTGTTAAAAGAAACTAGATCTCAAAATAGGAAAGAAAGAAAAACTTATGTATATACACAAATAAAATACAATGAAAGGAAACCAAGAATAAAAAAATTTATATAATGTATGTATAAAAATTAAAAAATTAAAAAAAGAATGGATAAAATAAGAAAATAACTGAAAAAAAAAACCTGAAAGACTCAAGAAGGATAAAAGCACGAATGCTACATACCGTTTTCCCCAAGAGCTGAAGTTGCAGTTCTGTGTGATCGTGAACTTGGTGTTTGCCGGGTTCCTGCGAGTCTTCTGGGGCGGGACCTGTTGTGCTGGTTCTCAGGTGTCCTTGCCCGGGTAGAAGTGCACCCCTACAGGGGGCCTGGCTCAGTGTAAGCAGCTCTGGATCGCACTGTGTGGCCCTGTGTGCTCCCTGAAAGCTTTCCGCACCTTCCAGAAAGGGGTCACCTTCTTAGTTATAGAACTGAAGCAGTTCTTTTCTCAGATCTCCCATTGATTCTGCAGGTGTTCTGAATGATTTGAAAACTAGCTAGCTGGATTCCAGGGACCAGGTGAAATTAGGGTCCCCTACTCCCCTGCCATCTTGACTCCTCCCCCCAACAAACATTTTTAAAGCACTTCGGCTTAGTCTGGGGATAGAGGGGGACTTCACTGATGCAACAGCATCCTTCTCAGCTCAAGGCCAGCTAGACAAGGGCGGATTCCAGGGTCAAGGCTGCCCGGTCTATACACTTGGGGTGGTGTGGACGGCCAGTGCCTGGAGTCAGAACCTGCCCCAGGAGAGTGGGGCAGGGAGGAGCACCATGATCAGTCCTGGTGGCACATGAACGGTCTGAATGTCTCCTTAGCCACCACGGGGGTCCCTGGTGGGCACAGAAATAAGGAGGCTGAGAGCAGGAGGCAGCTGAAAGCCTTTATTGTACTGGGGCATGTGCATACAGGAATGTGCACGGCCTGCTGTCACGGCTCAGTCTGGGGTAGGTGACCTCCAAGGGCCAGGCAGAGACCTCAGAGCAAGCCCAGGAGAGCTGGTGGGGCCCACCGAGAGCCTTTGGAGGGCACTGGAGGGGCTGAGGAGTCCAGGGATGAGGCTGGGCTGAGGAAGGCCAGGGGAACTGCAGACCATCCATGAGGGTCTGCAGCACTGGCCACCAGAGTGCACCCTGCAAAACCTCTGGGATCCAGGGAGGGCATGGAGGGGTGTGGACCGACGGACAGGAGTGTAGCGTGGTGGCACGCTCTGGCGGAGCTGGGGATGGGCGGGGGTCCTCTTTTCCTGACTTCACACCCACACCTGGAGATGGGGTCTGCAGCATGCGGGACCTCTGGGTGAGTCTGAGTAGCACCACGGATAGAGGACGGTGCCCGCGGGGCTGGGGCGCCCGGGGCACGAGGCTGAGTGCACAGGCAGGGCCGGGGGCGGAGGCAGGGCGGCGGGCTGGGAATGCGAGATGGGGGCTGGAAGCCGGGGCCAGGGGCTCGAGGCTGGGGGCCTGGGCGTGGGTCTGGGGGCGAGGGGCAGGAGCGGGGGGGCGCTAGCAGATCCAGCGGATGAACCTGTCGAAGAAGCCGGGCTGGGCCAGGCTGTCATAGTCCTTCTCGCGGAAGACGGCGGTGGTGTCACCCAGGCTGATCTTGGATAGCACGTCTGTGTCCACGTCGCCGCCCACGGCCACCACGGTGGGCACCACGTTCTGCTTGCGCATGGAGTGCACGGCCTCCTCCAGGCTGTCGTTGCCCGTGACGCCGTCGGTGAGGAACACGAAGGCCAGCTCGGCGTGGCGGCGCGCCCCCGCCCGCGCGCCGCGCACCACGTGGTTGATGGCGTGCACGATGCCCGCGCCCACGTGCGAGAAGGAGTTGAGGTAGCGCGCGCCTTCCAGTGCCTGGTGGATGACCGTCAGGTTGGAGGTGAGCGGGAATTCCACCTGCTGCTCACCCGGGCCCCCGAACTGCAGTAGGGCCACGCGCGCGTTGAGCGGGTCGTCGTCCCTGCGCGCCAGCGTCAGCCGCCGGGACACCTCCTCCACGAAGCGCCGCGCCTTGTAGAAGTTCTGCTCGCCCAGCCGCTCGGAGCCGTCCAGCAGGAAGACGATGTCCACAGGCCTCTGTGTGCACTGGGCCACGTACAGCTCTGGGGGCAAAACGGGGTGGTGGGCAGGCGACCCGGGTGAGGCCCCCCCCGCCCCCGCCGGCAGGGCCCTGCGCTGGCCGCTCCTCCTGGCCACTCCAGGCCCTGGCACAGTCTGGTTCCCGGCCCTGGCCATGCCCTGCACCCATCTCTGTGCACACCCCTCCCACTGGAGCCCTAAGAACCACCGCGGTTGTCGGATTGCATCCAAAGGCACGCATGGCCGGGAGACCCCACCACAGTGGGCCGGGGTGGGCCCCATTTTCTGGAACCTGTCACCGTCTTTGCTGGTTTTGCCTTCACCAGGAAATGTCCCCAAATCTGAGGACTGAGGGGTTTATTTCCACCCTCCAAGCACCATCTCTGCTCAGTGGCCTCCTCCAGGCCCTTCTGGGGCAGGAGGGGGACCCCAAAAGGGCCTCAGTCCACAGTAGGGGTGGGAGAGAGGATCAGGGAGGCTGTCTCTGTGTTGGTAATTGACAAAAATGATCTCATAAAGACCTCCAGCCCTGAAAACCCCAGGAGGCAAGGACCCACATCTGTCATGTTGTCCCAGAGCTGCCCAATGCTGACTGGGCCACGTCTCTCCCAGCTTTGGGAGCAGCGGAGAGAGGAGCCTGTGTCCTCTGGGACTGGACATCTCTCTGGTAGGCCCTGAGCACAGGGTGGCCAGGCCCCTGCAGCCTCTCCAATGACTCACTATTACCTGAGGAGAGCCCTGCTCCCATCTGGGTGGTCACCAGCCCTGGACTTGCCAGACAGCTTTGGGAGTGAGGCTGCAGCCAAGGCTGAGGCCAAGCCTCTGGGGGATGTGGGTGCCACAGCACAGGCCGAAAACCCACGCTTCACATACACGGGACGTGGTCCACCCTCCGCAGACACGCAGCCAGGCCCCTCTGCCGTGGCCTTGCTGGAGACTTCACCTCTAACCGTAGCTGGGGCTGGGGGAGGACAGAGCTGGTCCCCCTGCTTGCATCCAATTTCTCAGCCCCGCAAGCCCCACTCTGGGATGTGGGTCCAGGTATGCTGACCCCTGGGGCCAGGAGTGTGGGGATCCCATCAAGGAGGAGGTCCTGACTCCTGGCACCGACGAGCAGGGCTTCAGCCCAGGCTCCAGCCTTGGGGCAGTCCTGCAGGCACCAGCCGCCCAACTATGCAGTTGCCCACTCCAGACCAGTCCCCAGCCACAGCATGTCACCCCAGCACATCACGTGACCACAGCAATGCGTTCACACTCTTTTTCAGCTTTTATAGAATGTTTAAGGTGTGCTCACAGCACCTGAAGGTCGCTCCCTGGGTGTGTCACCACGTGGTGTGGGCGCCAGGCTACCCGCAGATGGAACAGCTATTTCTGGCAGGCGGGAATTTTTTTTTTTTTTTTTTTTGAGCTTATATTAATGATGTAGCTTATTTTGGTGGCCATGCAGACAAAAAGCAGCTTCTGCCCTAAATCCACGTGGCCAGAACTTGCTGAAAAAGTCTAGCAAGCAGTCTGGGTGCCCCTGCGCTCCCAAGTCACCACCAGCAGAGACACACATGGGGGGCAGCTGGCTTGGGGAGTTTTCCTCAATGCACCAACCAGGGAGGCCGAGAAAAATGCATAAGGGGTGGCGGCAGGCACAGAGGCTGCAGGGGAATCGAAGAGTTTAGGGATTATGAGGCTCTGCTCTTCTCTCTTCTTTTCTGGCCAAGTAATGTCTCCCCCAAAGATGCCCATGTCCTAATCCTGGAGACTGTGAATATGACCTTACATGGCAAAAAAAGACTGCAGGTGGAATTAAATTATGAGCTTGAGACTACTCTGGACTCTCCAGTGGGCCCGAAGTGCCACCACAAGGTCCTTATAAGAGGGAGGCAGGGGGGGTCAGGCTCCAAAAAGTGTGGGCTCCGTGACCACAGAGGCAGAGACAGGAGCTGGAGGAGACAGGAAGGGTCCTCCCTGAGCCCCCGGAGAGAGCGTGGCTCTGCCACACCTGGATCTTGGGTTTTCGGCCTCCAGACTGAGAGAGAATAGACTTCTGTTGTTTTAAGCCCCTTCTTGTGTGGTAGGCTGCCCCAGGGAGCTAAGAGGTCTGGGTGGGGGCAGCTCTGGCCAGCCCTGCATGCAGGCGGCCTCTGCAGCTTCAGCAGAGCGCCAGCACGGTCTCAGGGTCCCCCACGATGTCCCTGTGCACCAGCTTAAATGTGTCAATGAACAGTTCCATCCAGTCCTGCCGCTCGCCTCCTGTGGCGAACTTGGCTCGCTCGGCGGTGTAGACCAGCACGGCCACCAGCCTGGAGTAGGCGGCCGGGTCCTGCGTGAACTCCGTGGCGTTTAGCAACTGTTGGATCAGGGGGATGGTCCTGGGGAAGGAGGCATCCGGGCCCTCTTCCGTGCGGAGGAAGGTGACCGGGGGCTCGCCGCCAGGCCGCGGTCCATCTGCAGGGGCATCCAGAGAAGGCTTTAAGGGACTAAGTTGGCGTGAGTGGGCCTCCAGCCGCCCTCCTGGGCTGAGCGTACTGTGAGAGCCAAGGGCCTCTCTCCTCCGGGATGACTTAGGACCAAAGCGAGGAATGGGTGTTAGGCTCAGCAAGGGGGTCGGATGAGGAGGCTGCGGGGGGGCTACAGCGCCCCCATGTCAGCACGCGGGTGCCTAAGCTCACAGTGGCGTGGGGAGCCAGCAGCAAAGCACGTTGCCGAGGAGACGGGGAGTAGAAGCACCTTTGGGGTTCCCACAAGACTCTTGGCACAAATAGTGGCACTGAGACTTGACCAGTCTCGGGGGTGGCTTCTAGCAGCTCAAGGCTGTGCCCCTGGACCCCCCTCAGAACAGCTTCCAGAAAGCTTGCGATTCTAAATCCTTCTCTGCGCTTTGAGATGCCCATTGTCCGCCGCCCAGAACTGTCCCCTCGAGGACCCGGGAGTGGCCGTGCTGCATACACTTGGGGCTCCGCTCTCCCTCCCAGCCCCCCTGGGAGGTCAGGGCCTGACCCCGCGGGCGCCTTGCTCCGAGTGCACCACGGCCTCTGTCCTAGGGGCCTGGGAGTTTCTTTCTCCTCTGGGAGGTGCCAGGTAGCCAACCCAGGTGACCTGGTCGCACGGGCCCCCCACCCCGGCACACACACCGCCCTCTGAGCCTCTCCTCTGCACACCCGGCCCCGGAGAGTCTCCCGCGTCTATCCCAAGGAAGCGGGGCTCGGGTCACACTGGGGCCCCTCCCTCCTTGCAGCAGCTCTCCAGAACCAGCTCAGTCTTTGCCGCCTCAGACCCTGGCCAGCTCTGTTGCTCCCTGAAACCCTCATAGCTCTGACCCAATTGAGCAAGCTGCCCCCTGGTTGGGTCCAAGCCTAGGATAGTGGGCCTCTGGGTGGATGGGGCCATGTGGCCCAGAAGGTCAGTGTCATGCCCCAGCCAGCAGCATCCACCCAGCACCCTGTTTGGGGCCTTGAAATGCTGAACAGCACACCCAGCCCCTGGCGTGTCGGGTTTGTAAGATCTCATCCCCCAGCGACCTCTGCTTTCTTCCTCTCTGGTCACAATGTCTACGACACTTGGAAATCTTCATCACTTTAAAGGATAAGCTTGTGAGTTCAGCAGAGAAGGTAATGAGTTCAGCAGAGAAGGTAACTGGAAGGAGAAGGGACTCCTAGGGGGCCACACCCTTCCACTGCTGGGTCTCGGAGGCACAGGGGAAGCAAGGTCACCATCCCACCAACAGCAAAACCACACGGAGACATCACAAGAAAGGGAGCTGTGGCCGGATAGCCCTCATGAACACAGATGCAGACATCCTCAGCAGAATATTAGCAAACCAAACCTAACAACACATAAAACGATTTATACACCGCAACCAAATGGGATTAATCCTGGGCCGGCGAGGTTGGCTCACCATCTGAAAATCAACGTCATCCATCACATCAACACGGCAAAGAAGAGAAACTGCCGAAGCAGCCTGTGACAAAGCCCCACACTCACTCAGGATGAAGTCCTCAGTAACTAGGAGCAGAGGGGACCATCTCAACTTGACAAGGCGCATCGGTAAAAAGAACCTCGGCTCACTTCGAACTCAGTGGTGAGAAACTGGAAGCTTCCCTGCCAAGACCGGGGCGAGGATGCTGGGTCCCTACTGGGCCCTGACACCAGGGCTTGGGGTCTGGAGTCTGCCCTCGAGGGGCCAACCTGACTGTGGGACCCACTGCAGGATGACTGTGGTGCCCTGCGGGCAGGCAGAGGCACAGCCTGTGGGGTGCTTGGCCACTCTGTGTGGCCTCTGGCAGAGACTGCGCTGGCCCAGCTCTGAGGCCGGCACCTGGGGTTTGGGCAGCTCTGGGCACTGCGTACAGCCGTCCCCAGCGGACTTGAGGGACCCCAGGCCCAGGTCCCCAGAGTGAAGCCCAGAGCTCACAGGCAGCCATGGTGTGGTCAGGCTACCACCGTGATGACCATTTCCTGGGAAGCTCTCTGTCAGACAGTGTGGGGACCCCTCAACACAGTTCCTTCCCTTGGGCCGCCTCTGTGCCTTCGGACCTGCCCAGCGGGCCCACCTGACACTCCATGAGGAGTACGCACGCAAGCCCAGGAAATGCTGACTTGGCCCAGCAGAGGAGGGTGTGGATGCGGGCCCCACGTTTCTTATCTGTGTCCTCTGTGGGATCTGCCAGCACAGCCCAGCCTGCCCGCTTCGGCGGCCCCCGCTACACCAACTCCTGGGAGGGTATGGACCTGCTGCCTGCGTTCCCGCCGGAGGGCCTGGTGCTGGTTCCGGGCCCCCGGCTGGCGGGGAGGCTCACCCAGGCACCTCTGCGGGCTCCGTGGCCCCAGCCGGAGGGGTGTCCTGCCCTTTCCCTGGCCCCGCAGGCCCCCCTGGAACAGCTTCTGTGTGTCCCCAGCACTGCAGCCATGTCGGACAAGGGGCCTGGGCCCCCAGACACAAGCCGGTGTCTGCTTCCTGAGGCAGGAGCTCAGGGCCGTCGGGGGGGAGGGGGGCCAGCGCATCAGCCCGAGGTTGTGTGGCCGCGGCTGTTCACACCTCCCGGACGGTTGTAAATCGGCCACTTTGTTTACTGCATCTGGGGCTCCCGCCTGGGGGAGCTGAGATGGTTCTGGGTGTCTGTCCCTCCAGGCGCAGTGGTGGTGGTGGGGGACCACAAGGTGCCAAGGCTGTGAGCCTGCGTTCCAGACCAGAGCCTGCCAGACACGTGCAGGCCTAGACAGGAGCCCCCCACAAACCCCCCGAGTGTGCGAGCTGGGTGGGCAGGCTGAAGGGCTCAAGACGTCAAACCTCACCCCCAGCCCCTCCTCAGACGTGCCAGGGTCCTGGGGTTGAGTCGCCCATCTGAAGGTTTCTTGCCAGGGAGGGCTCCCGCAGCAGCCCCTCCTCCCCAGCCCTGGGCCGCTTGTGAGTCTGGGGTGGGGGGCTTGGCAGCACCCCGAGTTACCTGTCTGGCAGGGAAGGTCCGGGCACACGATCTGAGGGTCTAGGAGCAAGGAAAGAGGCCAGGCGTCCCAGTCAGTGTCCACTGGCCGGGTCAGGGGCTGGACTCCCTCAGCGGCCCTTGGATGTCCCGGCCGCTTCTGGCCCGCCGCACGTCCTCCTCCCCCCGCGCGGACCCGGGCTGGGCGGGCCGCCGCTCACCTGGGCACAGGACGTCCTCCATGTCGTCGATGAACTTCTCGGCCACCAGATCAGAGAAGAGGGTCATGTTCCGCACCTGCTGCGGCTTGTCGCACGCGATGGAGTAGAGGTTCTCGCTCTCGTGCCTCTCGTGGAACATGTCCCCGATGCCGATGGCCGTCACCGTGACGTCATGGTTGCACAGCGCCCGCAGGTTCAGGTCGTCGTCCCGGGGGTCGTGGCGGCCGTCCGTGATGACCACTGCAAACACGCGGGTCTTCTGGCGCCGGCTCTCCTTGATGAGCTGGTTGTAGGCGAACTTGAGGGCTGAGGGCGTCCAGGTGCCGCCCGCGATCCACTCCAGGTTCTTGACGGCCTCCTTGAAGCTGGACAGTGAGTCGATGCGCTCATCGTCCAGCTGGATGGCCTCAAACGTGCCCTCGTGACTGTATTGCACCACGCCCACGCGGGTTCCTGCGGTGGCCGGGCCGGGCGTGAGGTGCCGCCGCTGCCCCCGCCCCGCACGGCCTGCCACCCTCAAGCGGGGACCTCGGCGGCTCTGGGCAAAGCTGACACCCGTCCCTTGAATGTCTGTCCGCCGCCTCCCGTGACGGGGCCTCGGGACATCCCATCCGACCGGCCTCCCTCCCGCCGGTGCGTGGGACCTCCCACCTCCCCTCGCCCCACGGCAGGCACAGCTGACCTGTCTCTGACTTGGGGTCCTTGGCAATGGCCCCCAGCCTGTTGACCACGTTGATGACGAAGTTCTTCTCCAGGGTGAAGTTGGTGTAGCCAATACTCTCGGAGCTGTCGATGACGAACACCACGTCCAGGGCCCCACACCGCTTCTCGCAGTCTGCCGGGAGGGGCAGGGTCAGCGGGGGGGGGGGCGGCGGGGGGCAGGTGGCTGTGTTCACTGACCCCGGGACCTGGGAGACAGGCCCGAGGCCCACAGCCAGGTGCACGAGCGGGAAGGGCATGACGCAGGCAGATGACCCTGACCCCTGGACCAGAGCCCTCCAAGGACACTGCAGTCCTAGTTCCTCTGCCACGTGGGGGCCGAGACTCACCGCAACACCCGCACGTCTCCCTCACGTAGGTCATGACATCACACTCCTGCAACACAGGGGCATCAGTCCCGGCCCGAGAAAGCGAGCTCCATGAGGGGCCGAGAAGGGGCTCCTGGGAAGTCTTCAAGCAAGCTCCTGCTGACCTCTGACCTCACCCCTGCTGCCCTTGCTTTCCCATTTCAGGAGGGAGGGGAACACGGATTCCATCCCTGCCTGACACTCACCGTGAGGCCGGGGTCTCCAGGGGGGCCGGGCTCTCCCTGGAGGAAGGGTGACAGTGAGAAGAGCCCCGGGGCTGGGCTGAGGTGGGGCAGCCCCCACACCCTGTGCACTGCCATGACCCTGAGGTTCGGGGTGGCCCAGGGCTGTGACCTGAGGGCCGGAGGCCCCAGCAGCTGACCTACCTCGGGTCCTGGGGATCCTCTCGGCCCCCGGGGGCCGGGCTCACCAGGGGGACCGGGATCTGCCTGAGGGGTGAGGAGGGCAAGTGGGCGGTGGCCTCAACCTTGGGC
>NW_027397160.1:1159242-1284079 GCF_003265705.2 Callorhinus ursinus | reverse complement strand
TGCGCCCCCCATGCGCCCCCGCGGCCGAGTACTCACAGGCTCGCCCTTCTCGCCTTTCCTCCCGGGCTCTCCTTTAGGACCAAAGTCACCTCTGCCCCCCTGAGACACAGGACACATGTCAGCCCGGGCTGGGGAGCTCGGCATGCCCCCCCCAGCCAAGACCTCCAGGGGGCCTGCCAGGGGTACAGGTGTGCTCTTGTCCGAAGAGCCTGTGCCTGGCGGTTGGGTGGGTTACGGGGCAGCGTTTCGGGAGAGGCGGGGTTCTTGGCTGGAGAGTGGCGAGCAGGCTCAGAGCCCAGCACAGGAAGCTCGCTGGGGCCCAGTGGGAGCTGAGGGGCATGCAGGCTGCCCCACGGTGGGTGCGGAGGAGGCCTCTCTACATACATACCTCAGGGCCGGGTGGGCCAGCCTCGCCTTTCTCTCCCTGGGAAGCAAGCACAGGTCACCGTAACTCAACACAGAACCCGAAGGGCTGTCCCTGGGGCAGGAAGCTGGCTCTCCGGGGGACCCAGAGATTTTTGGAAGACCCCTCCTGCCCCCTTAGGGTGGCCTCACTTATACAATCTGTGTGCAACCGTGAGCGCCGTGGGTGAAGGCCACACCACCTGCCCTGTGTCTGGGACAATTCCTGGGGGTCTCTGCCACAGACGAGTGACCCTAGGCCCACTCGCCCTCGCCTCGACCCCCAGGAGGGAGGACCTCGCAGGAACTGGTGGGAACCTTCAGGGCCTCCCAGGGCCCCCCGACTCCTGCCAGGACTTACGGGTGTTCCTCGGGGTCCCGGGTAGCTAAATCCAGGCCTGCCAGGGTCTCCCTGTGGGAAGGGGGGCTGGTCAGCGAGGGTCCAGTGGGAAGGGAAGAGGCTGAGCTGGCATGGGCTGAGGGTGAGGGCGGACGGGGCTGGGCTGTTGGTCTGGGGGCTGTGCGTGCAGTGCCAGCCTTGGGACGTGCTCCCCCCGAGGGAGACACAGGAGGGGCTGCCCGGCCCCCGCAGGTCCCCCACGCCAAGGGGGCTGGCCGGGCATGCTCCTGGCAGCCTTGCTCGGGAGCTGAGAAGGGGCTCAGGCCCCCTGCGGCCAGTCTTGCCCAGCAGGGTAGGGGACATACCTTGGGACCAGGCTGTCCTGACTCTCCACGGGGACCAGCGTCACCGGGGTCTCCCCGAGATCCCTGAGGGCAGAGAGAACACGGAGTCAGTACAGGTAGGGACTGACCACGTCCGGCAACACTACCCTTCTCCCCTGCTGCCCTGTGGGGACCGGGTAGCCGGGGTTCACTTCTGCCAGGTGCCCCATCCTGGCTCCCAGGCCCCGCACCCTGCCTCCCCCTTGCTGCCACCTGCCTGATACGGCCGGACCCCTCAGGGCGGGACGACCGTGGGAGGTACGGGGTGCCCTGCCATGCTGCTGCCCGAGCGTGTCATGGGGACCATGTCCTGAGGGCAGGAGACCCAAGCAGCACTATGGGGGCGGATGGTGAGATTGAAGGGCAGCGAGGGGCCCGAGCCCCAGGGCCACAGGGCCCTCCCAGGTGTCCTGCTACTGACCTTATTCCCGGGTTCGCCCAGAGCCCCCTGAGGGCCTCTGGGTCCAGGCAAGCCTCGGTCTCCCTGGAAAGAAGGGACACCGCTCTGCCGATCACTGAAGATTAGGCGGGAATGGGGGGTGCCCCTGCTGGGCAGGGGGGCAGGGGGGCCCCAGTTACCCGCCCCCAACCGGGGAGCTGGGTGCCTGCCCCAGGAGGACGAGTGGCCTCACTTACCTTGGCTCCTTTGTTGCCAACCTCCCCAGCCAGACCCCGGGGACCCTCAGGGCCAGGGTCTCCCTGTGAGCAGAGAGGACAAGTCAGGCTCGGGCATGTGGGGGCGGGTCACTTAACTCCCTGGAGAGGGTGCTACTGGAACTCAGCCCTGCCCACTGAGTCTCATGCACCAGGGAAGGGACTGCCACCCATTTCTCGGAGGGGAAGCCCCTCCTTCAAGCCCTTGACCCACATCTTGCAGGGAACTGTCAGTCCTCTGATTTGCCACAAAGACGTCCTGAGTCAGCTCCAGGTGTGTGTGTGTCTACGGCGGGAAGCCGCCGGGCGGAGCAGTGCACGGCACTCACGAAGCTGGCCCTACCCTGCCCCTGCCCCTCGCAGGGAGCGTGGATGGGGATCGCCTGTCTGCCCCTCCTGCTTTCTGAGAGCCTGCAGGGGGTGCCTCTGCTCCCGCCAGCGGCCGGTACCGGGGGTCACTTTTTTATTTATTTGAGAGAGAGCGAGAGCAAGAGCGCGCACAAGCAAGCGGCAGGCAGAGGGCGAAGCAGGCTCCCCGCTGAGCCGGGCCTCGAGCCCAGGACCCCGGGACCATGACCTGAGCGGAAGGCAGACGCTTCACCCACTCAGCCACCCAGGCGCCCCTGGGGGCCACTTTTGTTTTCCCTGGTGGACCGTGGTGGGGGGGCTGTTGGTTGTCCTTTGTCCCAGGGCCCTGTTGGCCCGTCGGTGAGACCCCGGTGCAGGAACAGACGCGGCCAACGGCTCCCCCTCTCAGACACTCACCTTCTCACCCTTGGGGCCGCTGCTGCCCGGGCTGCCCTTGGCTCCTGGGTCCCCCCTGCGCCCCTGCAGAGAACAGGTATGTAGGTGGGGGGCCTGATGGTGGGGCCACGTGGGGACCCCCTGCTCTGCTCTCCTCACTCAGGCTTGGGGGCAGGGGCCTGGTCCTCTGCCGCGTAAGATTAGTTGCAGTCAAGGATTTAGGAGATGAGGGGCTCCTGGTCAGCATGTAAGACCAATTAGGTCAACTAGGAGTTTTAGTTGATGTGACTGGGGCCCCGCCTGGACCAGCTATCAGCATGGTCACTTGGTCCACTTCCGGGCCAGGCCGGGCCTCGGGATGTTTCCCCTTGAGGGCCAGCCCTGCCGTGAGGCACAAGGGGACAGGCGACATGGGGGGGACAGGAGGCAGTTTCCAGGCAGGGGTGCAGCCGAGCCCGGCCCCGGCCAGCAGGGGTTCTGCCCTACCTGGGATGCTTCCCCGGTGGTGCCCAGAGCAGGGTGTGTGCAGGAGGGGCGAGACAGGCAGGCCGGGCCCAGAGGGGACAGCCCACCCTGGCCAGCAGCCACTGAGCTCTGGGCGCCAGGCACGGGCGGGGTCGGGGGGGGACAGAGCATGAACTCACAGGCTCGCCTTTGGGTCCTCGGGGCCCAGGTCCACCCTTGGCTCCTTTCTCACCGGGACTTCCTGGGGATCCATTGTTGCCTTGGTAACCCTGCAGAGAAGAGCCACGTCGGCCCCACAGGGGAGGGCCCTGCAGAGCGCCCTCGCCCCCAGCCCGGCCGCTGCTGGGTGGGAGCAGGTCTGCCTCAGGTCGCCCAGCAGCAGGGCCGGAGGGCCTGGCAAGGGTGCCCGTGCCTCTTACTGCCCTTCTCCCGTCTGCGTCAGTGATCACAGCTGGAGTGTGGCTGGGGGGCGGGAAGCAGGGACCCGCCAGGGGCACTTGCCTTGCTTCCTTTGGCCCCGCTGTCTCCTGGGGGTCCTCTGCGCCCTGGGCGACCAGCATCTCCCTGGAAAGGTTGGAGAAATCAGCCTCGCGTCCCTGAGACGTTGGCAACAGGCCCGTGCGGCTGCACAGGTGAATCCGTCAGATAGGTGCCCCGTCCGAGGGGGCTGCCTTCTTGGGAAGGGCGGTCATTCCTGCTCCTCCAGAGGCCCGGGCAGCCAGGCCTGTGGATGCAGAACAGCCAGGGCGCCCGAGAGCTTGGCAAAGGGGCCTGCGAGGCCTAGGGGGACAGTGGCTTGGTTGCTGGGGCCACTTGGCACTGCAGAGCCGCCTGACTGGACACACAGTCCTGAGCTAGCCAGCCACACACTGGCATTTTGGGGCAAGGCACCCCACACCCCCGGGCATGAGCGCCACGACCCCTCAGGCAGGGCACTCCCAGGCCTCCTACCCCCAAGCGCCAGTTTGCAGGGACAGGCTCTCTCTGCCGGACTTCTTGGCCGGGCTGCCCCCAGCACCGCCCCCTCCCCCCCAGGGGCCTGGCGCTGCCCTCGAAGGCCCATCACCTTGGCCGGGCTGCCTACCTTGGTGCCCTGGTCACCTTGCTCCCCAGGGTTGCCGGCTTCCCCTGCGTATCCATCGGGGCCCTGCAAGACAGGGTGACAGGGCTGTGCTGGGCTTTCCCCAGGAGTCCAGATGAGCAGAAGCCTCGTCTGGACTGAGGTTCCGCCTGGGTCTGGGCTTCCAGAACCCACCGTCAGGACTCCCAGGAGCACTGTCCCTGACCTGCCCCAGAAGCCCCCAAGAGTATTTCCTCATCGTGAGACCACAACTCTGGCTGAACCCTGGGTGGGGGTCAGAGGGGCAGGGAGAGGCTGAAAGAAACGTCCACGCCAGGTGACTCCCAGTTTCCTCACTGCAGCTCGAGGGGCTGGCCGCCACCCTGCCCACCCCCACCACGACCCTGCATCCCCTGGAGCTGGGGTTGAACCCCAGGAGGAGCACCAGCTAGCCTTACCCGACTCCCAGGGTCTCCCTTGCAGCCTGGAGGCCCGATGCGCCCCAGCTTGCCCTGGAGGAGAAGAGGGGGCAGAGGGTGGGTCAAGGTGGTGCGCCAATGACGGGCGAATGTGCAGGGCGGTCCCCTCCGCTTCACACCCAGTGGGCACCCAGCTGTGTGTTTCAGGGCCTGGACGGTATGGTGGCCTCTCTGTGGGTGGCAGGGAGTCCCTGGGATGCAGCAGCAGCATGCGGGTGGCCCGCCAGTCAGGCCAGGCTGGGGAGTTCCCACGAGCTGGACCTCAGAAGCACACATCCACTCTGGCTAGGTGCCAGTGGGGGCCGTCCAGCCACAGGCTGTGGGCAGGGGCTAGGGGGGGCCCAGGGGCCCCAGGTAGGGACCCGAGGGTCTCGGGGAGGCTCTGCTCACTCCTACGTCAGAAACGCTGACATGCACCCGGCCCGGGGAGGGAGCCCGGGCGAATGAACTCTACCTTCTGTCCATCGGTCCCGTTCTTGCCGGCCAGGCCAGGGGCTCCCTGGAGGGAGAGGTGTAATCGTCAACCCGAGGAGCAGCAGGAAGGTGGGGTGCCCCGCCTGCCGGCCAGCACAGCCCGCTTACCTTCCGCCCCTCGGCTCCAAATTCACCCTGCGCAGGAGGAAAGCGAGGCCAGTTAGCTTGGCGTCCCAGACACCACTGCCTCAGGGCCCAGGTCTGCCTCGGGCCGAGCAAGAGGCCAGAAGGACCCGAGAGAGGGCTGCCCCCCTGTGGGACTCCTGTGCCCCGATCAGGGCCACGGACTCGCTGACGGACGCAGCTGGGGGCTGGTGCTGAGTTGGAGCCGCGGCCACGTCACGGTCTCACCTTCTCTCCCTTGAAACCAGGAACGCCCTGAGGTTGGAAGGAAGGGAGGGGGCGTTACTGCGATGCCCACCGGCTCAGGGGACAGCAGGGCTGGTGGCCAGCCTCCGGGGAGGGGCATGACCAGTACTCGGCGGGGGGCGCGGTTCAGGGACAGCATTCAGGGTAATGAGGCTCTTGGCTTCTCGCATGGGGGGGGGCAGGCTGGAGACACCCTGACCCTGTGGCCAGCCCCACCTGGCCCAGGCAGCCCTTGGCTTGTCCCCGGTACCCCCCCAGCCACGGGGGGCAGCGACTTGCCTTGGGTCCTGGGAATCCAATGGGGCCTTCGATGCCTGGGTCTCCCTGTGGAAGAACGAAGAGCCGTGGCTGAACCCCAGTCCTGGGGAACCGGGGCCAACGGGCCAGGGGTGCAGAGGGCACTCACCTGTCGTCCCTTCTGCCCGGGCTCTCCTGGCTCGCCCATGTTGCCCTTGGCGCCCTAAACGCAGATCATGGGGAAAGGGGTAAACTAAGGTAGGAAGCGGGCAGGGGCTTCTGAATGTCCTCTGTGTCCCCTCAGATGCCGCCGTGGGCGCCCCTCACCCCACGGGGGGCCACTGCAGTGAAGCTGCCTCCGTGGGCACCTCCAGCCCGGGCCGTGGTGGGTGGCAGTGCCACCGAGGACGGGGCGCACGGGAACATCTGGCCGGTGACCCGGTGGACGGGCATCTACAGTCCTGCTGGTCTAGACGGCTCCTTCCAGATTTAGAAAGGGAAACAGGAAGCCGTGTAGCTCATCTTCCCTTCCCTCCTCTGCCTTCGCGTGCGGCCTCTGACCAGAACTACTGGTCGTCGGACACCCCGGCAGCGAGTGCGTAAGAAGTGGGTGCTCCTAATGGATTAGCAGACACCTGTTTCAGGTTCCTTGGAACAGGTGTCTGCTAATCGAGCTTCCTTGCTTTACCAGAGCGCTGCAGTGGGCAAAGCTATAATAAAAAAGCATCCCTGCTTTTCTCCAAATGCCATTTAAGAGGGAGATAAAAACTGAATTTTAGTTTGTCCAGGATCAGGAGGGCTGAGGTCATTCCAGGGGCACGCGGCCCCACGTCTGGAGCTGAAGAGAGGTTGGGGCTTCCTGGCAGCTGACCCCGGGGGCGGTCTGGGCGGCTTACCTTCTGTCCACGGTAGCCCTTGGGGCCGGGGGGCCCGGGGATCTCCAGACAGCTCACCTTGTAGCACTGAAACAAGAAGCAAGTGGTGTAGAGGAAGCGGGCGCAAAGAGCCCCAGGTGGGGGGCCGAGGACCCCTGGGTGGTAGGCCATCGGGAGCACAGGGCTGGATGGAGGAGCAGACTCGAGAGGTGCCCAGGAGGCCCCCGAACCCACAGGCACTCTGGCCGAGTCTGGGAGAACCAAGGTTACACAATGGCCGAGTGTAAGAAGGATGGAAGAGCCCTCGGCCAGGCCCCACAAATGCTCGTGTGTGGCACCGCCTTTGTAGGAGCCTCGCTGAGTGGGAAGAGCTGGGGCCGGGGATACACAGGGACGGGGGATGCGAGGGGCCCTGAGCTGAAGTCCCGAGCTGGGTGCCACCTGTGCTGTCCTCCTGGCCCGGAGCTTGGAGGGTGACCCCGAGCCTCGCCCCTCATCCACTTGGTGTGTGCTGGGTGAGTGACCCTAATGCCGACCCCTGGGTTTAAACAGCCTGGTTTGGGCTGGGAGCCCTTCATCCAAACGTAGGCTCTCAGGCCTGACATGGAGCAGAGGGGTCTTGCTCCCTGGCCTCCTCCCGTTTGTCCTGGACCCCGGGGAGCAGCGGGGGCGCTGGTGCAGTGATCATCTCTGCTGGGTCAGCGCCTCAGAGGCCTAGCGAGCAGCCCCCGGCCAGGGTGGCAGGACCGGAAAACGCCTCTCACCTCTCCATAGGCTTCATGTTTCTGCAGAAAAGACCAAGAAATGCTACTTAGCTGGAGCCGGAGATTTGGGTGAGAATGCCCAGGCTTACCCTCACAGAGGGGTAAACTGAGGCCCAGAGCAGGACACTGCCCACTGCCGTAGTGGGGGAGCGGGCTCCAGGGCTCTGGCCTCCACCCTCCACTCCTGGTGCCCAGTGGGCGGGCGTGGCCCCGGGAGCGGCTCACCATGACCTTGATGATGCGGTTGATGGTGTCTTGGTCAATCTCCAAGTCGGGACGCACGGTGGCATAGTTGTTACGGTAGAGCTCAAGGGGCATGCTGGCCATGTCCCGCAGACCCTGCTCGTTCGGGATCTGGTCGGGGGCCACGGTGAAGATCCGGATGCCTTCCTCACGGGCCCGCTCAGCCTGCAGCTTGATGCCCCCGCACGGGCTGCCGGTGACGTAGCCGTCGGTGATAACCACCGCGAAGTGGACCCCACCCTTGCTCTTGAGCTGCCGGATCTCCTGGGTCATGTTGGCCAGCGCGCAGTCGGTGAAGGTGCCCTTCCGGATGGAGACGATGTTCTCCAGGCTCTTGGTGAAGGAGGCCCGGTCGCTGTCCGGTGGGCTGAACACCTTCACCACGTCGGAGAAGTGCAGGCCGCCATAGCGCCAGCTCAGGGCTACCTGCTCCAGGTAGGTCTCGTCCTGCAGCTGGCTGATGAACTGGCGCACGAACTGTCTCATGTGGTAGAGCAGGCTGTCGATGGGGGACTGCATGGTGACGCTCTCCGAGGTGTCCAGCACGAAGTACACGTTGATGGGGCAGTCGGCCTTCTCTGGGGGGCACGGGACGTATCAGGGGCCTGCCTGTGTGGAGGGCCTGCAGCGCGAGCCCGTCGCCAGGCCTCGTGCATGTGGGCGATTCTGGGCTCTGCCCCCACTGTGGCCCTGCCACGCCCCTTTCCTACCCACACCGAGCCGCCGCCCCCACGGCCCCTACCTGGGCAGCTGTTCCTCTCAGAGGCGCCGGGGGCGATGATCTGCTGCTGGGCACGGAGGGCCCCCAGGAGCCCCCAGAGCACGAGGGCGGAGCAGGGGCCTCGGAGCATCTTGGCAGCACCCACGCACCCTGACGTCCTGCAACAGGGAGAAACAGCCACTGCAGACAGCACCCAGTGCCCCTCCGGGACCCCAGAGCCCCCTCCCCAGATGGTAGGGGCAGCCAGGGAGACACCCTCTTCCCTCGCCCCAAGTGGGGCCCAGGAATACTCAGTGGACGCACAGACCGCAAGCTTTGGGCTTGGTTCTGGGTGAGTTTCAGATGTTCGTGGCCCGTCCCTGCCCTGTGGGGGCTGAGTGTGCTGAGCAGACAGGTGCATTCTCGGAAACTGAAACGCCAGTGGTGGGTGCTGGTGGCAACAGAGCCCTGCGTGGGGGGCTCAGTAGGTGGTGACTGGGGACGGGTGCCGGGGGCGGGGGAAGAAAGGCCCAGGCTGGGGTGGGGTGGGCCTTGGCACTGGATGTCAGCCATCCACGTGACCCCATGCTGACAGACTGGGGGAAGGACCTGGGGATGCAGTATGGGGGCTGGGATGCAGACAGGCCTCAGGGGCTGGTAGGCAGCGAGTGCCAGGGTCCTGCTCGGATGGGGGGGGTCCTTCCCCAGAGGGGGTCGCCGTGCCCTGACACATCTCTGTGAGAATGGAGGGTTCCCTGCTTCTGGCTGCCTGCCTGGCAACCAGATGGGGGGAGAGGACCTGGGGCATGGGGACAGGGGCTGGGCAGGCACTGGGGACGAGGAGGGACAAGAAGGGGCTTGTCCTGGTGCAACTCTTTGTTCACACAAAGGCCTCACGGCTTCCTGGAGTCCCCAGAGCAGAGGAATGGAATATAGGGACGCACGGCCTGCAAGTGGGGCATGCAGGTAGGCTGGGCCCTCAGGGGACTGGGGGGGGAGGTGGTGTCTGGAGAGCTTTGGGGGAAAGCAAAGGAATGGGGGCACTTTGGTGCCATTTTCCTGGTGATGCCCCTCAATGCATTTTTGAGAGGAGGTGGATGGACTTTGGGGGGCAGATTTAAGGTTCGTATCACTTGAGTTTAAGGTGAGAGGAGCTGGTCCTGGCATCGTTAGGGGTGAACAGGACATGGCCCTGCCTCCCCAGCCTAGGTCATGGTCAGGCCAAGAGGCCATGACCCTGCAGGTAGGGGCTGTGACCCAGCAAGGTCGTGACCGTTGCCCAGGCAAAGCAAAGCCCAGTGGGTGTGCCAGGGAATCCAGGCAGGCTTCCCGCAGGAGGCGATGGAAGTGTCCAGACTGAGGGGACTGGCCAGAGGAAGGGGAGTGCCTGAGTCAGGGAAGGTTCATTCAGGGAGAGCTGGGATGGAGCAGAGAAGATGGCGAGGGGCAAACCAGGGGCCCCAAAGAACCTGGGAGCCAAGAGGATGTGGGTGGCAATGGTCAGAGAAAAGAGGTCCAGAGCCATCAACCCCGCATGCCAGCCAACGTGGGGACTATGGGAGCTCGGCAGGGCGGGGCGGGGGGCTGGTCAGGGCTGAGCACTGGGATGTGGGTGCAGCTTTGCCCTCCCCCGGCCCTCCTCCTGCTGCCCCGCAGTGGGGGAGCCGCGAGTCCCCTCTGCTGTGGGAGGGAGGGGGCTGCCGAAGGGCCAGGGACTCTGCACCCACGTTGGCACCATTCCCCGTGCGTGTGCACACACACCAGTCACACACATCACACACACCCTCACACACACAATCAATTCAAAGAGGCCCCCATACTAAAGTGTACTGCTGGAAAATGCCACTCTCGAAGGAAATGAAGAATTCTAAAAATAATTTACACAGGAGAAAAACACAAGAGCAGCAACAATATATATATATATATATATATAAACAACACCTAAAGGGAAGAATGATTTTGGTGTCATGGTGGGCAACCCCCGAGGTGGGCCCAATTCCTCCTGCTTCCTGCTGCCACCCTCTCACAAAATCCTCACACACTCAGCTGTCACTGGCCTGCCTGTATGACCAACAGCTCAGCACACAGATGACGGTGTGTGCCTCCTGAGATAAGCTCACAGAAGACATCATGGCTGCTGCCTGGCCCTCTCTTGGGGTCCTCACTGGGAGGAAGCCCACGGCTGTCACATGAAAGCACTCATGCAGCCCTCCAGAAGCCCAAGAGGGAGGGATCGAGGCCTCTAGCCAACAGCCAGGTGAGTGAGCTATCTCAGCTCAGTCAAGACACCAGCTGAGCAGAGCCCTGGCCAATCCCCCCGACTCTGGCTGCACCTCATTAGGGACCCTGAGCTAGAGCCACCTAGGCAAGTCATTCCTGACCCGAATCAATTAAGACATAGTAAACGCTTATGGTTTTAAATTACTAAGTTCTGAGGTAACTTATACATAGCAATAGATAATTAATTCAGGCATCAAAATTTCTCTCCACAATATTTTATACAGAAAAACAATGAGACAGTAACTGGAGAATTTTGAGGGCAAAATAAAATGACCCAAGGATGTCTGCCTAGTCAACTTAGATTTCATGTAAAGGATAAAAGTCTCAGATGTAAAAGGGCTCACCTACATACCATTCTTAAAAAAAATTCTGCAGACAACAAAGGAATAAAAGTAAGTAAGATAGCAAAGAAACTTGAGGAATACAGTAAAATATAAAAAATGAAGAAAAAAGGAACCAGAAAGCGCAATTAATATCACTTGGATCAGCTATGACAATATATGTGAATGCTTTAAATTCTTCTGCTGAAGACAAATGTTCCCATGCACCCTGATGTTTATAGCAGCATTATCACAATAGCCAAACTATGGAAACAGCCTAAGTGTCCATCTACTGATGAGTGAATAAAGAAGATTGGTTCATATATACAATAGAACATTACTCAGTCATAGAAAGGATAAAATCTTGCCATTTAAACGATGTGGATGGAACTAGAGGGTATTATTGTAAGTGAAATAAGTCAGTCAGAGAAAGATAAATACCATATGATCTCACTCAAATGTGGAATTTAAGAAATGAAACAAACAAAGGGGAAAAAGAGAGAACCCCCCCAAACAGACTCTTAATATAGAGAAGACACCGATGGTTACCAGAGGGGAGGTGGGTGGGGAGAAGGGTAAAGTAGGGGATGGGGAGTCAGGGGTGAACTTGTGATGAGCACCAGGTGATGTGAGGAAGTGTTGAGTCATTATATTGCACACCTGAAACTAATATAACACTATGGTAACTACATTGGAATTAAGATTAAAAAACGGGTAAAGAAGATGTGGCATATATACATGTATATGTGTGTGTGTGTGTGTGGATACACAACACACACACATATACACACAATGGTATACGACTCAGTCATAGAAAAAGAATGAGATCTTGCTATTTGCAACAACATGAACCTAGAGAATACTATGCTAAAGACATAAGTCAGACAAAGACAAATACCATATGGTTTCACTTGTCTGTGGAATCTAAAAAACAAAACAAATGAACAAATAAACAAAAACGAAAATAGACTCATGAATACAGAGAACAAACTGGTGGCTGCCAGAGGGAAAGTGGTGGGGGATGGGTGAAGTAGACAAAGGGGATGAACATCTGCACATTTCCAGTGATAAATGAGTCGTGGGGATGACAAGGAGAGCACGGGGCACCCACTCAGTCGTGGTGTACTAGTGTTGTGTGGGGACGCATGGTGATGACACTCACGGTGGTGAGCAGAGCTGAATGTACAGAACTGTCAAATCACTATGCCGTACACCTGAAATTAAAAGACATCAACTATACTGCAATAAAAAAAGGAAGAAAAAAAAAAGATAAATATTCCTAAACTGGATCAAAAAACGAGACCCATCTGGATGAGGTTCGTGAGTCACACCGGAGGCTGTCACAGTGCAGAGGAAAGCAGGGCAGGGTGGGACAGAGAGGACAGCGGTGGGACGGCGTGGGGGCCCTTCGAAGGCGAGGCAGAAGGGCGAGGAATGGTGCCAAGGACAAGATAAAGGCTGCATCTGAGTCTAGTTTTGAGTACATATGTATCGGATTTCATAACAAAATTATATAAAGCAAAAGGGGTGAAAAATCAAAGAAAAAGCTGACAAACTGCAGTCATAATAGAAGACTTTAATTCACCTTTGAAAGTTCTTGACAGATCACATAAACAACAAAAAAGAGGATGTGAATGTCCTCTTTTATAAAACTTTGATAGTAGCGAGTAGGGAATACGTATTTTCCAAACATTTGGATTTGGATAATGTGCATGGAACACACACACATACCTGCCTAGCTATCATCTATACCTATCTTTGAAACCTACAAGTAGGGAATGCATGTTCTTTTAAAAATTTTACAAAATTCAATCCTAGAGTAACCACAAAAGCAGCCTTAATTAATCTTTTAAAAAATCAGAAATTGTACATGAAATTTTCTGAACCACAATACAAAAGCAGTCACTAGTAAGACAAAAAAAAAAAATCAAAACACCTGGAAATTTAAAAAACTCTCTCTTGCTAAAACTACATAGGAATTAGGGACAGTGACAATGTTATACATATAAACAAATATGAGAAGGCCAAAGCTATAATTAGAGGACAATATGTAGCCTTAGACGCTTTATGTTGTAAGATAGGGAATTAGTATAACAAATTAGGCACATAGTTGAAGAAGCTAGGGACAAAAATAAATTAACAACATGAATCTCAGGAAAACAAAGGAAAAAAAATAGTAAGAAATAAACCAACTGATTAAAAAAAAACAAGAGAATTATAAATATATATATATATCTAAGAGCTGGTTCTTTGAAAAAGCCAATAAGGTAGAAAAATTTAATCAGAAATGAAAATGATGAAGCACAAATATAGTAATACACAAATTTAGGAATGAGTAAAATCATATAATGATGAGTGAAGAAGGTTTTTAAGAGCATACCAAGTGCAGCTCTAAGCTAATGAACATGAAAGACCAGGTTCTGGGAAAGTCTTGAGATGAGGTGGGGACCTGACTGGACTCTGCCCAGGAAGGACTGGAAACGCTGGCAGGGGATGTGCCCCAGGGCTCCGCCCACATGGATTTGGTAGAGTTCTTTTGCATCTTCAAGGACAAATACTTCTCTACTATTTAGCCTGTTCCAAAACATAAAAAGATAAGCTTTTCAATTCATTTTTAAACTTGGAAAACCCAAGACCAAAACTTGATAAAAGAAATCCCTAAAAGAAACTCTGTGGACAAATCCCACTTTGGAATACAGTTGCAAAAACCCTAACAGATGTTAGAAAATAAAATCCAGCAGCATATCAAGGACAACTGCACCAGAACTGGACAAAGTCAGTTTAGAAATACAATGATGATGCAACACTACAAAGTACATTAACGTAAGGCACATTAATATAAAAAGAAAATGATGTAATTGCTTTAATGGTGCCTGAAACATTCACTGCTGATTGGAAAAAAAAAAAGGCAAAACTTGATAAGAAATTTAGGAGTTGAATTAATGTTATAAAGCATATAAGTTCCAAACTGACAACCAAGATCATATTTTATACAAAAACTGATATAGGTGTTCTTCCTTCCAGAATCTGGACCATTCCACTTGATACAAATGCACACATACCTATATACTGAAATCACACCCTTCCTGAACTCACGGAATCCACCATGGACCTGACCCCGCATTAAAAACTCCTGCCCTGAAAGAATGTCTGCGAGAGCACAAGAGACACATCAGACAAAGAGTACTGCTCTCACTCGTTACTCAGAGTTGTGTTGAAAGCCAATGCAATAGGACTCTAAAAAGAAACAAAGCATAAATCCTGGAAAGGGAAGAGGTGGAAACTGTCCTCACTAAATGGGAAATCGAAAACCCAATTAAATCAACTATACAAAGTTTAGGGGAAGGAAGGGGATTCAGTGAGACAATTATAAGAAAAATATATAGAAAAAGCTATAGATTTTCTTCTATCGGCAACAACGAATTAGGAAGTTTAATGGAAAAATACTATTTACCCTAGCAACAAAAACGACATAAAGTTAAGGAGTAAACTTAAGAATCTAAGAAAATGCAGGACTTATTAAAAAAAATCTCAAACATTTCCTAAGGAACACTTTGGAGACACGAACCTTGTTTCTGGTTGAGAAACACAATACTTAAGAATATTCGTTATTTCTAATGGAATCGATAATTGAATGTAATTTTGATTAGAATCTCCAAGGAATATTTTTGCCTTTTTGCTTGTACATGTGGACAGAATGAATCTAAGGAAGAATAAGTAAGAGTAGCTGAGAAAAACCAGAGAGAAGGGGTGCTGGGGGGACTTGAGCTATTAAGGGCACATGATAGAACAAAATCAGAGCAATAGGGCATCTGTGGTTTAGTGGCGGAGCGGCAGCAACCCGCAAGATGACCCACAACTGAGGAGGCAAGACAATGGCCCTTCGGAGCAGTGAAGGGGCTGGGGGCCGGGGGCTTACGATGTGGCTGGAGGCAGGAGTCATCTTACCACCGAATAAATCCCAGAAGGGAGTGCAAAACACGCACCAAAAAGTCTTTGAAAAGGATGGACGAAGTGATGAGGAAATGTCTCCTGTGGTTACCAGATGACAGCTATGCCTTCTCCTGTAAGGCCCACGCCACCCTCAGGCATGGGTACTGTTACAGTTCCCACCTCACACAGGAGGACACTGACCCAGCGTAGGTAGCTTGTCCAGGGGGCTCAGCTAGCAGCCAGGTGGCACGGCTTGGGGTCCACACTCTTTTTTTCTTTTTTAAAAGATTTTATTTATTTATTAATTTGGGAGAGAGCACAGGAGCACAAGAGGGGTGGGGGCGGGCAGAGGGAGAGGGAGAAGCAGATTCCTCACTGAGCAGGTAGCCTGATGCGGGACTCGATCCCAGCACCCCAAGATCATGACCTGAGCCGAAGGCAGATGCCTAACTGACTGAGCCACCCAGGCAGCCTGGGGTCCACACTCTTGATACCTGGGCACCCATGGATGACACTTCCTTCCAATAAAAACAACATGAGCAGATTGGGAGCAGACCAAGAGCCAGATTTTCCAATATATGATCAAGACTTCATATATTTTTAAAAAGATTTTATTTATTTGACAGAGGCACAGTGAGAGAGGGAGCACAGCAGGACGAGTACGGGAGGGAGAAGCAGGCTTTCCGCTGAGCAGGGAGCCCGACGTGGGGCTTGATCCCAGGACCCTGGGACCATGACCTGAGCCGAAGGCAGACGCCTAACGACTGAGCCACCCAGGTGCCCCAGGATTTCATATTTTTAAGGTTTAAAAATTTTGATGGCCTGCTATTAGGTGTGCAATGTTTATAATTGTTATAGCTTCCTGTTGTATCAAAATTTTTATTAAGATATCATGTCTTTGTCTCTCTTTTGGCCTTATACAAAGGCAAGAAGGAAAGACCAAGATCCTAAGTTTTGATGGTGAAAACATGACAATAATAAATTTTTGTAAGCCAAAAAAAAAAAAAAAGATATCATGTCTTTTGTCTCTTGTAACTGTATTTGAATTAGAGTCCATTTTATCTGATATTAGTATGGCCACCCGGCTCTCTTCTGGTTCCTATTTGCATGGAATAACATTTTTAACCTCTTCGTGTCTCTGGATGTAATGTGAGTCTCTTGTAGACAGCTAACTCTGGAACAGTGCAAGGGTCAGTGGTGCCGACCCCCTCCCCACACAGTTGATAATCTGCGTATAACTTTTGACTCCCCCAAAACATAACTGCTAATAGCCTACTGTTGACCAGAAGTCTGACTGATAATAGAGCAGTCAATAGACGCATATTGTGTGTGTGTATTATGGATTCTTACAGCAAGGTAAGCTAGAGGAAAAATGTTGAGGAAATCATACAGAAGACAAAACACATTTACAGTACTGTACTGTAAAAAAATCTGCATAGACGTAGACCTGTACTGTTCAAACTCATGCTGATCCAGCCACAGTTGGACTGTGGGGTTTTTTTTATAATCTGTTCTGCCAGTTTCTGTCTTTTGATTGGAGAGTGTGATTTGTTTACAATTAAAGTAACAACTGATAAGGAGAGATTTCTGTCACTTTGCTATTTGTTTTCCATATACCTTATAGCTTTTTGTTTCTCATTTTCTAAATTACTGTCTTTTTTTTTTGTTGATTTTTGTAGTGAAACATTTACATCTTTTCCTCATTTCTTTTTGTGTATAATCTTTAGGTATTTTCTTAGTGGTTACCATAAGGGTTATATTGAACATCCTAAAGTTATAATGCTCTAATTGGAATTTATACTGGTTTTATATATATAAAGCCAGTATAAATTCAGTATGTATGTGTGTATATATGTACATACACACATATACTGCTGTCACAAAACTATATCTTTATACATTGTGTGTTCAAAGCATAACCAAATATTATTTTTAATGCATTAGTTTCTTAAATTGTGTAAAAAAAATGTGGAGTCACATACCATTACCACAGTAAATTAGCTTTTATAATTGCTCATGTGTTGCTCTTTACTGAGACCTTTATTTCTCCACATGGCTTCAAGTTACTGTCTAGTGTCCTTTTATTTCACCCTATAGGAACCCCTTCAGCATTTCTTTAGGTCAGATCTAGTAGTAATGAACTCCCTCAGCTTCTGTTCATCTGGGAATGTTTTAATTTTACCCTCACTTTTGGAGGACAGTTTTGCTAGATATAGAATTTTTGGGTGACAGGGTTTTTTTTTTCTTTTTCTTTTAGCATTTTGAATATTATCAGCCCACTGTCTCTGGTCTCCCAAGTTTCTGATGAAAAATCTGCTGATAATCTTATTGAGGATACCTTGAATATCATGAGTCACATCTCTTTTGCTGATTTCAAAATTTTCTCTTTGTCTTGGTTTTTTGAGAGTTTGATGATGATATGTCTCAGTGTGAGTCCCTTTGAATTTATCCTACTTGGAGTTCATTGAGCTTCTTGGATTTTATGTTCATGTCTTCATCACCTGGGAAGTTTTGAGCCATTATTTCCTCACCTAATTTCTCTGCCGCTGCCTCTCCCTCTTCTCCTTCTGGGACTCCCATACCATGCATGCAGGTTCTTTAGGTTCTGTTCACTTTAATCTTTTTTCTTTCTGTTCCTTAGACTAAATAATCTGCATTGTCTTATCTTCAGCTTCACTGGTTGTTTCTTCTGTCTACTCAAATCTGCCTTTGAATTCCTCTAGTGAAATTTCCATTTTAGTTATTTTATTTTTCAGCTCCATTATTTCTTTTTGAATTCTACCATGGATTTCTCTTTATTGATATTTCCATCTTATTCAGACATTGTTTTCTTGGCTTCTTTAACGCCTTCCTTTAGTTTTTCGAGCATCTTTAAGATGGTTGTGTTCAGGTCTGTGGCCACTAGGTCCACCATCAGGTCTTTTTCAGGGATAGTTTCTGTTGGTTTATATATATATGTTTTCCTTAGAATGGACCATACTTTCCAGTTTCTTTGTGCTTTGTGATTCTTTTGTTGAAAATGACATTTAAATCTGATAATGTGGTATGTCTGGTAATCAGATTCTTCTTCTCTAGGGCTTGCTGTTTGTTTGTTTATTTATTTACTTATTTTATTGTTGTAGGCTGTCTCTGTGCCAAGGATCAGCCTGAAGTCTAAGTATAAGGTGTTCTCAGGTGTTTCCTGAGCATACATCTTCCCTGAACGTGTGCAGTGCCTGTCTAATTTCCCCCATACATGCAGTTGCATTAGAATGTCCTAGTCTTCAATGTCTGGCTCCCCAAAAAAGAAAGAGAAAAGTGTATAGGGAAAAAGGGTGCCAATACTTTAAATCCCCTGGAGTAAATTCAGCCAGAGAAGGAAGGGAGGGGCTTGCAATAATGGGAAAAGGTGAAACAACAATGGCAACCTCCATGGGTTTAAGAAGAAAATATCATAGAAAGTATCTTCTCTGATCACAATGGGATGACGTTAGAAGTCAATAACAGAAGGAAAACTGGAAAATTCACAGAATTGTGGAAGTTAAAGACTCACTTTTAAACAATCAGTAGATCAAAGAATAAATCACAAGGGAAATTAGAAAATACTCAGAGACCAATAAAAATGAAAATAAAACATGCCAGAATGCATGGAACACAGTGAAAGCAGTGTTTAGGAGGAAATTTACAACTATACATGTTTTCATACAAAACCAAGAAAGAGCTCAGGTGCACCTGGGTGGTTCAGTCGGTTAGGAGTCCAACTCTTGATTTCAACTCACGTCATGATCTCAGCATTGTGAGATCGAGCCCTGAGACGGGCTCTGCACTCAGCAGGGAGCCTGCTTGAAGTTCTTTCCCTCTGCCCCTCCCCCTGTTCATGCACAGGTACAGCAGGCACGTTCTCTCTCTCTCTAAAATAAATTAAAAAGTCTTTTTAAAAATTAAAAAGAAAAAATACAAGAAAGAGCTCAAATCAACAACCTAACTGTACAGCTTAAGGAACTGGAAAAAGAAGAACAAATGAAACCCAAAGCTAGCAGAATGAAGGAAATAATAAAGATTAGAGCAGAGTTACATGAAATATATGACAGAAAAGCAACAGAGAATAACAATGAAACCAAAAGTTTGTTTTTCAAAAAGACCAACATCGACAAACCTTTAGTGAGATGAACTAAGAAAAAAAGAGAGAAGACTCAAATTACTAAAATCAGAAATTAATGTGGGAACATTACTACTGACTTGAGAGAAATAGAAAGGATCATAAGCGAGAACTATGAACAACTGTACACCACCAAACTGGATAACCTAGGTGAAATGGACAAATTCCTAGCCGTGCAAAACCTCAAAACCATGAAGAAATAGAAATTCTGAACAGATCTATAGGGAGTAAGGAGATTGAATCAGTAACGGAAAATCTCCTGACAAAACAAAAAACAAACCTAAATCTGATGGCTTCACTGGTGAATTCTACCAAACACTTAAAGAACTAACATCAGGGGTGCCTGGGTGGCTCAGTCATTAAGCGTCTGCCTTTGGCTCACGTCATGGTCCCAGGGTCCTGGGATCGAGCCCCGCATTGGGCTCTCTGCTCCGCGGGAAGCCTGCTTCTCCCACTCCCACTCCCCCTTGTTCTCTTTCTCGCTGTGTCTCTCTCTGTCAAATAAATAAATAAAATCTTAAAAAAAAAAGAAGAAGAACTAACATCAATACTTCTCAAACTTTTCAAAACAAGCTGAAGAGGAGGGAATATTCCCTCACTCATTCTATGATGTTGGCATTACCCTAATGCCAAAGTCAGACAAAGACACTACAAGAAAAGAAACTACAAACCGATATTCCTACTGAACATCAACACAAAAATCTTCAACAAAATATTAGCAAACAGAATTCAATAGGATAGTAAAAGTATTAAACACCATGAGCAAGTGGCATTTATTCCTGGAAGGCAAGGATGTATCAACATATGAAAATTGATCAATGTAATATAATCCACATGATCTCAAAAAATCTTTTGATAAAACTTAACATCCTTTCATGATAAAAACACCCCAAAACTAGGAATAGAAAGAACCCACCTCAATATAATAAAAGCCATATATGAAAATTCCACAGCAAATATCATTCTCAATGGTGAGAGACTGAAAGCTTTTCCTCTAAGATCAGGAACAAAGCAAAGATGCCTACTTTCATCCCTTCTATTCAACATAGTACTGGAAGTCCTCACCAGAACAATTAGGCAAGAAAAAGACATAAAAGACACTCAAAGTGGAAAGGAAGAAGTAAATTATCCCTGTTCACAGATGATAGGACCTTACATGTAGAAAACCCTAAAGATCCCACAAAAGGAACTCTTAGAATAAACCAACAGAGCAAAGTAGTAGAATACAAAGTCAATACACAAAAATCCATTGCATTTCTATATACTAACAATGAACAATGCAAAACAATTCAATTTACATTAGCATCAAAAGAATAAAACATTTAGGAATTACCTTTACCAAGGAGGTAAAAGATTTATTCACTGAAAACTATAAAATCTTTTTGAGAGGCATTAAAGAAGATATAAACAAATGGAAAGACAGTCCATGTTCATGGATTGGAAGACAATATTAGGATGTCAATACCACCCAATGTGATTTACAGGTTTAATTCAATTTCTATGAAAAGCCCAATGATGATTTTTGCAGAAATAGAAAAAGCCAAAATGAAATTTGTAAGAAATCTCAAGAAACCTTGAATAGCAAAAACAATCCTAAAAGAGAAGACCAAAGCTGAGGACTCACACTTCCTGATTTCAAAACTTACTACAGAGCAACAGTAATGAAAACAAAGTGGTACTAGCATAAAGACAGACATATACACCAGTGGAGTTGAATAGAGTCCAGAAATAAACTCTTGCATATACATTCAAGTACTTTTCAGCAAAGGAGTCATGATCATTCAGTGGGGGATAAGACAGTTCTTTAGAACAAATGGTGTGGTGAAAACTGGGTATCCACAAGCAAAAGAATGAAGTTGGACCCTTACCTCACACCATACACAAAATTTAATTCAAAGTGGATCCATGATCTAAATATAAGACCTAAATCTATAAAAGTTTTAGAAGAAGTATAGGGCAAAAGATTCAAAACACTGCAGTTGGCAATGATTTCTTGGATATGACACCCAAAGCACAAGCAACTAAAGAAAAAAATAAGCAAATTGAACCTTATGGAAAATAACACATTTTGTGTATGAAAAGACACTATCCACAGAGTTAAAAGGCAACCCTATAGAATGGGACAAAGTCTTTGCAAATCACAGATGTGAACAGGGATTAGTGTCCAAAATATATAGAGAACTCTTAAAACTCAAAAACAAAAACGTGATTCAAAAATGGACAAAGGACTCGAACAGACCTTTCTCTACAGAAGACATACAAATGGCCAATGGACACACGAAAAGATGCTCAACATCACTAATTATTAGAGAAAAACAAATCAAAACTGTAAGGATATCACCTAATACTCATTAGGATGGCTAATATTAAAAAAGCCCCAGAAAATAACAAGTGTTGAAGGATGTGGAGAAATTGGAAGTGTTGGTGGGAATGTAACATGGTAGGAACTCTGTGGACAACAGTATGGTGGTTCCTCAAAAAAATAAAAATAAAATTACAATATGATCTAGCAATTCCACTTCTGGCTATATACCCCCTAAAATTAAAAGCAAGATCTCAAAGAGATATTTGTATACCCATCTTCATTGTTCACATTAGTGATTATTTACAACAGGTAAAACAGGGAAGAATCCAAGTGTCCACTGATGGATGAATGGATAATCATAATGTGGTACATTCACACCAGGGCATATGATTCAGTCTTAAAGAGAAAGCACATTCTGATACCTGCTCCAACATGGATGAACCTTGAGGACATGATGCTCGGTGACAAAATGACAAATACTGTATGATTCTAATTATATGAGATGCTTAGACTATCTAAAAATTCATAGAAAGTAGAATGGAAGCTTGCAGGGAGGGAATGGGGAGTTAGTGTTTAATGGGTATAGTTTCCGTTTTTCAAGATGAAAGGAATTTCAGAGAAGAATGGAGGTAACAGTAGCACAACAATATGAATACCACTGAACTCTACACTTAAAAAATGGTTAAGATAATAAATTTTATGTTATGTGTATTTTACCACAATTTTTAAGAAAACTGGGGGAAAAAGTTCTTACAGATTAGTAGAACTGAGCACTCATTATGAACATGGGGGAAATCGTAACCAGGCAAATGGTCAGTAATCAAAAAATGCTGAATGCACAAAAATCGAGGACGTGCAGACAGACCAACAGCACACCATTCCTCATCTAGGACACTGGCGTACAAGAAAGAAAAAATGAACAAAACCAAACTGCAGTACAGTGGGCTGTGGAGAATACTGGGGTGCCTCTTCACTTTTCTGGTGAGTATCTGACTGCAGGCATGAAAGCCTCGACACTTTTCAGAGCTTTAGACCCAGAGTCTGCTCTCCTAGCAGCAGGGGCCCCTTACAGCTGGATGCCCGCCCTCCACTTGCTTATTTCAGCCACGGCAATGGGCCACCACGAGGCTGACCACCGGTGTGGTGTGTAGTGCTCACATGTTTAGGTCAGCGGGGAGGGTGTGCACACAGTCTGTGGAGAATGTTGCTTTATGATATGGCCTGATGCCTGCACTGGCCCTAGGGTGGGGGCTGGGCTCCGCCAGGCGCTGTTCAGTGAGCAGCATCCCAGGACCCTTGCTTCTCTGCAGGTGTGCCCCACACCAGGGTTCCCACCCCGCGCCCCCCACCCCCTGCCGGCTTTGCACAAATGTGTGAAAGAAGCCAAAGAAAGGACTGATCCACTGAAATGTGGAAAGAATCAAACTATTTGTGGTTTTCTTAAAATAATCACAAGAGGGGCACCTGGGTGGCTCAGTTGTTAAGCACCTGCCTTCAGTTCAGGTCATGATCCCAGGGCCCTGGGATCCAGCCCCGCATCGGGCTCCTTACTCAGCGGGAAGCCTGCCTCTCCCTCTCCCTCTGCCGCTCCCCCTGCTTGTACGCTCTCTCTCTGTCAAATAAATAAATAAATCTTTAAAAAATAATCACAAGAACTAAGTTTTTCCAGCATCATAAAGCATTTTGTGCGTGCAAACATGGTCTTCCCACACTCTGTGCCCTTGGACACCCTTAGCAGTCCTGGCAGGTAGGAAGGTCAGGTGCTATAAAGCCCAGCCCGATTCTGCAGATGAGAAAATGCTGGCCGGGGTACGGCCGGGCCACACCCTCTGCCATGGCCCCAGCTCCTTCTCCCAGGCACTGGCCGTCCCTTCTCTGACCTGGCCCAGCCCAGGGAGCTCGTCTGAAGGCCTCTCTGCTGCCCACAGCTCCCCTGCCGGCCAGTGATGCAAAGTCACTGCTGGGTGTGACAGGCACTGACCATAGCAAGGACCCGAGCTCCGTCCAACCAGGGGGCCCAGTGGCATGGGCCTGACTCTGCATGTTGCCTTCCCTGTGGCTTCCCAACAGACTCCCCCAACAATGCCCCCCCCCCCGCCCCCTGCCACGGGCTTTGCTGGCCTCCCAGGTTACTTTCCTTAGCAGAGGGTGGCAGCTTCACAGTGGCCAGAAGGGCCCAGGGGCCCATCAAGACCTGAGTCCTGCCGAGGGGACACACCTGGGCCCCTTGTAACCACCTGCTCTAGTCTGGCCTGGGAGACTGCGGGCCACCTAGGCTGGGGGCTCAGGCCCACTCCCCGGCCCTACCCTCCTGCCTCTGGATGACATCAGGAAGGCAGACAACAAGGAAGGCAGACAGCGTCCCTCCTCAGCCCCAAATGCCTTTTTTGTTGTTAAACAAATAAAAGACCACCTCTGGGCCCAAACTCCTTTATAGGAAGAAAAAAATCAGAAATCTGTGGATCTCACGCTTACTTCTTTTGGCTATTAAACTAAAAGTGAAGCTCCTTTCCTTGGGGACAGTTGGGTGGATCAGGGGTGTGGGTGCTCCAGCAGCAGTGTTCTCGCTGGGTATGGGGGATGGTGCCCCATGTGGGCCCTGGGCAGGTCGCCCGCACACCTGAGGCACCACCCTGTGTTTCTTGCTGTGTTGTTATTAACAACAGCAGAGACCTCGCAGGGGGTGACCCACCCACTCCCACCCCAAAGCCATGCTCTGAGCGTGCGGGCCCCTAGGGTTCTGCTAAAGTGAGTGAGGAGTCCGGGAGGGTGTGGGGTCTGGCCTAGCCTGGGAGCCATCACAGGCTCCATCGGCCTGGGCTCTGGCTTTACCCCGATGCCCACCATGCAGCCCCCTGCACATTTTGGATGTGGGGGGGAGATGCCCAGTGGGTCACTTCCAGCCTCAGAGGAATGGGGGACAGGCTGGGCTCCTGCTGATTCCGGGGTGGGGGTAAGGTGGGGGTGTGACTTGTCCTCTCCACTGGGGTGTCAGAGAGCCTCTGTCACCTGAAGAGTGCCTGGGAAGCCCTGGAGAGCTCACTCTAGCCACGGGCACACTGCATCCAGAAGAAGGAGGAAGAGCCTCTCCCTCCTGATCCCAGGGGAGGGGGGCCAGCTCCACGTGAAAAGGGTTGGTCTTCCCGTGGGGGTGACTTGGGCTCCCCAGCCCTCTGAATGTGATCTCCAGGCCAGAGATAAAACCAAGTCTCCCAGGAACCAGCCAGGGGTCCGACTGCAGATGCTGAGCCCTCGGGGCTATTTGGTGACCCCGTGGTGGCGGTGACGGTGGCGAAGGCTCCCCAGCCGTCCCAGCAGACAGCTCGAAAGCTGTAGAGTCTCTGCATGGAGCCCTGCATCGAGCCCAGGAACAGGGAGGAATCCCCTCCCCCCCCACCCGGCCCTGCCCCAGAATGGGCCAAGGAGGGGGCGGCCAGAAAGTTAACTCAGTGGCCCCTGGTCCCAACGCGCGACGCTCCCCTAAGGAGCGCCCTGGGCAGCTCTGAGAGAGGGCAAGTGGCTGCAATGGGGCCACCAGGCCGGCGTGGCCCCCACGCCCGGCAGCCCGCGGGACACTCGCTGCCACAGGGGAGACCAGTCTGCCCTGCCTGGGGGAGGCCCCCGCCCGGTCACAGCCCGCCACTGCGCGGCCGCGGCTCCAGGCGGGTCCCGGGCCGGCGGAGCGGCGCTTACCTGACCCCGGAGCGCGCCGGGCGCCCTGGCTGGACACGTCTGGAGGAGCTCAGGGTCCTGGCCGCCGAGACGCGGGCTCCGAGCGGGCAGGAGGGAGGGGTCCGCGGCGGGGGCCGCCCACTTTATACCAGTCCCTCCTCCGCCAGGGCCGCGCCCCGACAGCGGGGACCAGCGGGAGGCGCTGCGGCCCCGCGGATGGCCGGATGGGGGGCGGGGAGGGGGGGCGAGGGTCCCGGGGCGGAAAGCGGTGGGGTGAGACGAGGGGCGGGGTGCCGGGGGAAATGGAGGGTGGGGTGGGGTGGATTAGTGGATGGAAGTGAGGGCGGTGGGGTGGGGCGGAGGGGAGGGGCGCGGGGGGGGATGGAGGGGCGCCACCAGGACGAGGAATGCGGGAGGGAGGTTGGAGGGTCGGAGGGGGGGACACGGAGGCGACTGGGATGGGGCGGGACGAGGAGGCGCGGCCAGGGGGGCGCGCTGCGCTTCTCCTTGAACTAGTCCGACGTCAGCACCGCCTGCATGCCCGCCGGCGGGTTCTCCCAGCCCTCCGCGCCGCCCTGCCTCACGGGTAACCCCTGGACCGCATCCTGGCCGCTGCCTGGCCTTCAGGCCCCGGCCTGGCTGCCCCTGCCCCGTTTCCAGGGAGACCTGACCTGGGATGTTGGGAGTCGCGCCCTGCACCTGGACTGGCGAGGGGGCCCTGGGACGCGCCGCGCCCCTGGGTGGAGCCACGGGTCCTCCTCCCCCGCAGCGTCCCCCTTGCTCGGGCTTTGTCCGGAAACGCCAGCTCCAGCTCCGCGACCCTGCGCGTCAGAATGCGTGTCCGCGCCCTGGGCTCCCTGCTCCCCTGGGCCGAAGAGGGCCGCGGTCAGATAGTTGGGGGCAGGCTGGGAAAGGGCAGGGGGGCCAGGACAGTGGGAGCCTCAGGAGCTCTGGGCAGGAATGAGGGTCTGGAGGTGCAGGCTGAGGTGTCCCCTCTTTGCAGGAACCCCACAGATGGGCTTGGTGCTGGGCCCTGAGGCCACCGTGTTGGCCTTATAGCAGAGTCTTGGAAAGGGGGGCGGTCTCTGGCAGAGCTGTGGTGGGGATTCCTGCCCCCACCCTGGAGCAGCAGACGCCCAGGACCAGGGTCCTCATTTAGGTGGGGTGCAGGCAGGGCTGAGCAGCGGCCCCTGGGCTCTGGGACAGTGGGGGAGGTGTAGCTCCATCTTAAGAAGAGCAGTTTTGGGTGCCTGGGTGGCTCAGGTGGTTGGGCGACTGCCTTCGGCTCAGGTCATGATCCTGGAGTCCCGGGATCGAGTCCCACATCGGGCTCCCTGCTGAGCGGGGAGTCTGCTTCTCCCTCTGGCCCTCCCCTCCTCTCATGTACTCTCTCTATCTCATTCTCTATCTCAAATAAATAAATAAAATATTTAAGAAAAAAGAGCAGTTTTGCAAATCTCTGATTTAGCCCCACCCCCCACCCCCAAGAGGAGAGACGTCCCAGAGCTTCTTGGTCACCTGTGTGTGCCCCAGGGGCTGCCCTCTCTGCATGCATGCCTTCTGGTCTTCCTGACCGTTTCTTTCCATCTGCACCCTGAGTCTAGTGCACCCAGCTCCCATGGCCTGTCAGGCTATAAGGTGGCTGAGGGCAGGGGTCTAAGGAGGCAACTTTGTGTTTTCGGGGAGTCCAGCCATAGACCCAGGCTGTTCGAGCAGAGGGAAGCAATGTCTCCTAGGAGGAGGGTTAGGCCACCCCTGCAGCTGCACAACACGACGCCCCTGCTCTCGTGTCCAGAGGGCCTGCAAGGTGTGCCCTGTCCCCAGCAAATGGCCTTCCACCTGCTCCTGGCTCCCAGAGCCCCCCTTGGCCCGGCGCAGAATCCGTGGCCACTCTGCCTCCCCCTGCCCACCCTGCCCAGGCGGCACCAGTCTCTCCTCTCGTCCACCACAGTGTTTTTCTGGGTGCAGCGGATGCCCTGAGCCAGGGGCACGGAGGAGGGTGTGTGAGTGTGTGTCTGTGTGCACTTGTCAGCACCACACCTTGACAAGTATGGACTTTGTTCCCCCAAAGAGACCTACAGCATTTCCTTGGGTGACTGGATTCGTACCCAAAGTATCTCATGGCTTCCCTGTTGGAGGGAAGTTTTGGGGCCAGGTCATAAAAGGGATCTTGGCTAAAGTGTTGGTCACAGGAGGACCCTTAGTCGTTTCCCTGGTCCCCAAGTGTGTTATCGTAATTCCCATACCTGGCCATTGGAGTGACCGGGATCCAGCTTGTGTGGTCATGGACATGGTAGTGGGGAAATCCAGGGGAACTTGGACGCTGCCCCCTCTACAGCCCAGAGAGCAAACCACAAACAATACTGTGCCCTGGAGGTGGAGACCTGGAGGATGCAGGGGTGGTGGGCCTCGCAGAGACTGGAGAGCGACAGGTCCTGAAGACAATCTATAGACCACTGAGGTTTAACCAAGTAGCTGCCCCACCTCCTCTTCTGCTGTGCTGGGCTTGGAATTCTGGTGACAGCAGATTAAGAAGGCCTGGGTGTTCCTGCAGGCAGAGGTGGGATAGCTCTGGGAATCTGAGGTGCAGAGGGATACGGAGGGGTACCCGGCTCACCTACCTCAGCCAGGCGTCCCGAGTCCGAGGGTCTGTCTGTGCGAAGGGCCTGCAGAGTTTGGTGCTGGAGGCTCACGGCACCCCATATGGTTTGTACTATTCTGTGTCCAGAGAGGAAGCCCATCCAAGGTCGCATGACTGTGCCATTTTGCTGCTTTTGACCATGTTTGTGGGGAGATGGCTCAGATGGTCTGGAATTTAAAAGACCTGCGGTAACCCACAAAGATGTGTGGGAGCATCTTGTATTGGGGCCATTGGCCCACGCTGGCCCGCCTGCAGGACGGTTAAGGAATGCCGTTTCCTTCTCTGCCCACGTGTACTCAGGTGGAGGGAAGCCTGAGTGGTTATGAGTGGACAGGCCCTCCGTGGCTTTCTCATGCTCTGTATGTCTTGAGGGACTGTCCTGGGCGGTGGGGCTTTGCTCTATGGCCCTAGAAATGTATTTCAGAAGACGCTTGCTTACCTTTGCTCACTCATGGGGTTGAAGGGTAACGTTCCCCTCCTCCACCCCAACTGCTCTCCACTTCCTCCAGGGACATGAAAATGTTACACAACCCACCTTCCTGGGGCACTGGGTGGCTCAGTCAGCTAAGTGGCTGCCTTTGGCTTGGTTCAGGGCCCAGGGTCTTGGGCTCGAGTACCGTGTCTCTCGTGGAGCCCCGGGGACTGGCAGGGAGTCTGCTTCTCCCTCTGGCTCGGCCCCCCCCCCCACCGCTCGTGCCCTCTCTCAAATAAATAAATAACATCTTAAAAAAAAAAAACCTACCACCCATGGGAAACACGTGGGAGTCAGTGTGTCACGGTGTGGGTTACCGTTGGTGATGGAGAGTGGGCTTTTATTTTTTTTAAAGCCAAACCTACTTCATTAGTCCCAATAATCCCTCTGGGTCTTGGGCGGCTGAGTGTTTTATGTAGGTCTTCCAAGTGTATGACTGCACTTGGGTGCTGGAGAACTTGTTGTCCGCATCTCCAGGGAGCCAGGACAGAGGCCGGGCAACTGGGCAGGGCCTGCAGGGGCCAAGAGTACCAGGGGGCAGGGAGGTCCAGGGACACATGCTGGTGGAGGAGAGCTGCCCCCTCGGTGGGAAGGGGCTGAGTGCTCCCAGTGGATCTGTCCCGGCAGGGCGGTGCTCCTGAGGGGCCCTCTCTTCCTCTGACATTTGGCTTTGGGCAGGTGGTCATTTCTTGGAAAGTGAAGCCAGCCTGAGAGCAGGAGCATTCCATTGTGGCACCTGCGACTCTTCCCGTCCACACCTGACCCGGTCAGGTTCTGCTGGTGAGAGTCTCACCCAGGACACGGGGGCTCATGGGAGAGACCAGGTGAGGGGAAGAGCTTCTGGTCCGGGAAGGGGTTCTTTCCCCTCTGCCACCTCCAACTGATTGTAAACTACATGAAACTCGTTTATAAAATGTTTCAAAATATTTATGACTCGTGGGAAGCTCCTCTTAACCAGCTGTGCTTCACTGAATGGAAAGGGTCCCCCGAGCGTCACGCGCCTCATTTCCCTGCTGGCCCAGGAAGGCCACACCGACACACTCCAGGGGCTGGCCCGCCTGGGTGTGAGAACACTGCAGAGCCCTACCCCAGAGCCCTACCCTGGGGCTTCTTACCAGGGGTCTGCTCCGGGAGGCAGGGTCGCAGCGAAACCTTGCCTGCATGCATTTTCCTGGGAAGAGGCCACAGGTTTCTTCGGATTCTCAAAGGTACGTGTAGTTTCAGAAGTTCTATACATTTTCAATGAACTGGGACACACCAAACACACACAAATCATGCTGCTGATGTTTCCGTGGTGATTCGGGAGGTCTGGGGTTGTCCTCCTCATGGTGGCCCCCCACCACCTCCACCCTGTTATCTGTTTCTCCATAACAGACCTTCCCTGCACTCAGTGGGTTAAACAACAACCATCTTATTTGCTCATTTTTGGTGGGGTGACACTTTGGGCTGGGCTTCGCCGAGTGGTTCCCCTGAGCTCATTCAGGTGGCAGTGGTTTGCAGGAGGCTTGCAGGACGAGGGCGATCCAGGACGGCATTGCCTACAGATCTCCCAGGCTGGCTATCAGTCAGGGCCTTGCTGTGGCCTCTCTAGAAAGACAACTCAGCCCCACTGACGTGGGGGCCATATTACCACAGAATAAGAGCAGAAGCTCACAGACTCTTGAGATCTGGGCTCAGGAGCGACACCATCACTTGGCCACAGTCTGTGGGTCAAAGCAAGACAGAAGGTCAACCATGACTCAAGAAATGGAGACACAGACTCCAGCTCTTGATGGGAAGAGCTGCAGGGATTATAGGACCATCGTTCGTCTACACCACCACCTCCACTACCACTACCCTCTCCCACTGCCTCGTCCATCAGCTTCACCTCCCCTCACCTTCCTCTCCCCAGGCAGGCACTGACCGTTGAGGGGCTAGGATTTTAGAAAGATGTAGTCCCTGTCCTCAGAGGTCTTGCCATGCAGATGAAGGTAAAGGGCGTATTCATGATGGATAAATAGTGGTATTGGAAAGGCTGTGAAGCACATCATCATTCTCCTCGCTTACACTCACAAGCCCTTGAGGGAGACAGGTGGGCAGAGGTTCTGGCGTCTGGGACTCTCCCATTTTGGGGCAGGCAGTGGGGTCTCTGATGCAGGAGAGGATTGTGCCACCTGCAAGAGTGTGCTGTTTGTCAGTTCTGCTTACTTTTCTGTGCCTTTTAAATTTTTGCTAATTTTAAAATTTTACTAGTGGTTGGCATTAAACTTTTGTAGTAGTAAGACTCCCCCATCCCATCCCAGAAGCCAGAACCTCTGCCCGCCTGTCTCCCTCAAGGGCTTGTGAGTGTAAGCGAGGAGAATGATGTCTTGCTTCACAGCCTTTCCAATACCACTATTTATCCATCACGAATACGCCCTTTACCTTCATCTGCATGGCAAGACCTCTGAGGACAGAGGCTATATCTGGCATTAAACTTTTGTAATATTTATTTTTTGGGGAGCAGATAATGCACGTTCATTGTTCAAAATTCATAAGGTACCACAGGGCATGGGGTGAAAAGCAGACTTCTCTCTCAGCCTCTCCTGCAAGGTCTGGCTGGGAACAATCATCCCCAGGTTCACTTACGTGGCCGTGGCAGGTCTCAGCTCCTGTGGCCAGAGGCATTAACCTCCCCGCATGGTTCCCCCATGCAAGCATGGCAGCTCAATTCCCCCAGAGTGGGAGCTGAGAGAGACAGAGAAAGAGCCTGCGAGAGAAGGCAAGAGAAGGAGACAGAGGTCTATCAAGAGAGACGCCAACATTTTTTGGTAAGCTAACCTCAGGATTGACCTATCACTTTTGCCACGATCTGCTTGTTGGAAATGAGTCTGGGGTCCAGCCCACACTCCAGGGGCGGGGTTACACTATGTCATGAATACAAGGGGCAGCTTCATGAAGGTCATTTTAGAGACTGCTTACCACCATTCCCTTTATTGTTTTGTTTAGTGTGGGTCTGCCGGCCATACAGCTTTCAGTATTCACCTTTCTCAACGGCTTTTTATTAAGCCTTCAGGTTTGAAGGTTACTTTCCTAGGTGAGAATTCCATTAGCCATTACTTTCTTTTCATTTTCTAAAGATGACATTTCATTGTCTTCTGGCTTCCAGAATCGTGGAAAATCTGTCTTTTCTTCATTCCACTGAAGATAATATGCCTTTCTTCTCTGGTTGTTCCTAAGATTTCCCATTCTCTTTGGCTTATGACAGTTTTACTGTGATGGACCTACTGTGCTTCTCTTTGCACTTACCCTGCTTGGCATGGGTAGATTTCTCTTTCAAATCTGTGGAAAGATGTCTTTTATTGGTTTTAGAAATCCTTTAGAAAATCTCTTCAAGTACTGCTTCCACTCCATTCTGTCTGTATTCTCCATTTGGGCCTTTGGACATTTTCAAAGTCCCCCATATACACCTCACGCTCTTTTCTGTTTTTGATATCTGTTCTTAATTTGTCCTTCAGTCTTGCCCATTTTCTATTGACCTATTTTCCAATTAATATATCCTCTCTTCTGCTTTGTTTAATCTACTGGTAACCCCAATCCTTTGAATTTTAACTATCGATTATTGCATTTTTTAGTTTTAGAATGTCCATTTTCTCTTCAACTTACAGATTACAGTTCTCTTATTCAGTTGTCTGTCTCATCTTCCACTTTCCTGAGATATTAATCACATTTACTTTAAAGTCTATCTATGACAACTCTAAAATCAGGGCCTCCCTCCTGTGGGTCTGTTTCTCTTGTTTGTTCTTTCCCATAGAGTTGTGTGGTCCCATCTCTTGACCAGCTTGGTGATTTTTTATTAAATGCTGGACATTATATGTGAAAGATTGTCAAGGTCCTGCTTAGTGTTATCTTTTTTTTTTTTAAATCAGATTTAATTTTATTTTGGTGGGCAGTTAGTGTAGGGACAGATTGCCTTTTCCAGTCAGGGGTTATGATTTGAATCTAGGTTTATCTGTGTGAATATTGGGCTGTTTTCAGTTCTTCCTTACTCCTGGAACATAACTTTCTAAGGGACCCAGTTGAGAGCCTGGGATGCTTATGTTTAACCAAGGCTCTTGTTCCTTTGAGTGTCCTGAATTCTAGGTGTTATCTTCCTACCACTGAGAGATGGCAAAAGCTATGTTATGCTTTTTTTTTAAGATTTTATTTATTGATTTATTATTTATTATTTTTAAAAAGATTTTATTTATTTATTTGACAGAGACAGACACAGCGAGAGAGGGAACACAAGCAGGGGGAGTGGGAGAGGGAGAAACAGGCCTCCCACTGAGCAAGGAGCCCAATGTGGGGCTCGATCCCAGGACCCCAGGATCATGACCTGAGCCAAAGGCAGACACTTAATGACTGAGCCACCCAGGCGCCCCTAAGATTTTATTTATTTATTTGAGAGAGAGAGAGAGATAGTGCATACATGTGCGTGAATGGGGGAGTAAGTGGGGGGAGGGAGAGGGAGAATCTCCAGCAGACTCCCCACTGAGCTCAGAGCCCAACACAGGTCTCGATCTCATGACCCTGAGATCATCACCTGAGCCAAAATCAAGAGTCAGAAAGTTAACTGGCTCAGTCATTGGCTAGCAATGCTGGCTAGCATAGCCCCTATGCTATGCTTTTTTTTAAAAACAGACTTACTGAGGTATATTTTGCTTAACAAAATTCACCCTATTCAGGTGTGTAATTCAGTAATTTTTGGTAGATTTACTGAATAGTATGATCATAAATCAGTTGTAGAACTTTTTCATCACCCCATAAGACCCCTCATGTCCCTTACAGTTAAGCCCTTTTCCTCCAACCCAGGAAATCACTGGTCTAATTTCTTTCTTTATATATTTGCCTTTTTTTGGATGTTTCATATAGAATTCTCTACATTATTGTTCGAGAATCAATTCTCATCATGTTGATGGTTTGGTGGATTTGCTGATGTTTCTTTGTGCTCTCAACTAAAGAAGAAATATGATGGCCAACGTTATGCCAATATTTAGACAACTTATATGAAATAAACAAATGCCTTGAAATATACAAATCATCTAACTAAGCCAAGAAGAAATAGTCCTATGTTTATTAAAGGGGTTGGAATTGACTATCTGAGAGGGCTTCACCGGGGAGTTCCAGCAAACATTTAGGAAAGAAGACACCCATCCTAGATAAACTCTGTCACAAGATAGAGGAGAAGGAAGGGAACATTTCACCGCTCATTTTATGAGGCCAGCCTTACTCTGAAACCCAAACCAGACAAAGATATCTCTGCCTGTCTGCCTTGTGTGGCTGGGCCTGCCTCTATCTGGGAGGACGACCAGGCACAGTCCAGTCCCAGCCAGTCCGTCCGGGGAGAGCCATGCCTCTGGCTGGCCCGTGATGATCGTGGTCAGGATGGTGCTGTCAAGGCATCGAGTTGTGCAGGGCACGGCACTGGGCTCCCACCGGGGCTCTGGGATGCTGGCTTCATAGCCCGGTGCCAAGTGAACCCTTCCATGTAAGCAGCCTTGCAGGGTTCCAGGGCCAGTGTGGTCTGGGTCTTGAACTCTCCGGCAACTTCTCAAGCTCACTGGTGGTGTCAATATTGCGTCTTGTTGGCACGATCACGTGCACACTTTGTCCAGCTGAACCCAGGGAGGCACGTCCAAGTGTCCTATGTGGAGAGAAGAGGAGAAAACCTGTCATTGGCTGAAGACGGGCCCAAACTGCATCAATGACTGCTAATAATCCATTTCTGATGGACTTGATCCTCACATTATTACAAGTGTCTACTCACACTTGGTGGCAAAACCAGGGGTGCTTGCTTATATGTTCCTCATTTTCCCAACTCCCACCTAGCATGGGACTTGTCCCCATCTGGACTTACCTCTGCTCTTCTTACTGAATCCGTGACCCCCGCCAGGTCTATTATGTTATCTGCAGGGTCAGAGCCTCATCTGGGTGGTAGCCACGTGCCCCCCACGCCCCAGCGTGGCTTTGACCCGGCCCCCCAGGACAGCAGAGGTGTGCAGATGCTGAGTACTGGGCACACAGGAGCAGACCGTGCCCACCACCTCCCACGAGAAGTCCCAGAGGTGATGGTGACCACAGGGTGGGCTGTGGGCAGAGCTGGTGACACATTGCTTGTGAGTAGTGGGAGCCCAGGAAATCCGAGGTTTGTTCCAGCTTTAGGAGGCAGGGGGGATGTCACAAGGTTCAGGACAGGGCACTGGGTCCTCTTCCAGAGCTGGAGTTTGAGGCCTGAGGCCAAAGGTGACCTGGGGTGTGTCAAGACCCAGAGAACAGACAGCAAGTCGGGTTGCTGTGGCTATAAGATGCCAACATGGGGAGGGGTCAGGAAGCAGAGGGCCCCCCGGGCACCAGGAGCAGTGTGCACGCAGCCAAGTGTAAATGAGACATTCCCTGAGAATTAGGAGCACCCCTGGAGGGGGCCCTTGGACTCACCTGGGCAGGGACGCCTGTCTCACAGCTCGACCCCCTCACCCCGGGCTGGGACTCTAGGACTCTGGTGCAGGCTTCCCTACAGTCAGGAAGGGGGGGCACTTTAACAGCTAGTCTGTGCCCTGCTGTGCTTCTGCAGGAGGCTGACTCTCTTGAGGCTGCCCAGACCCCCCCGCCCCGGTTTGCACTCGTGCGGCCCCTGGCCCCCCTTCTCTGTGGGCTGCCTCTGGGCGGGAGCCTCATGACATCAGCCAGAGAAGGATCACTTCCTTTTGATGGACCCAGTCTCTGGCAGGAAGAAAATTTTAAACTGTCTGACAAATCAAGCCCTAACCGGAACCAGCTTAACCAAAGATGAACAGTGCTGAGACCCAGAACAAACGAGCAGCGTGGGTGAATTCCTACATTCAGGGGGCGAGCCAGCGCTATGGGTGCTGACTGGGACAGATTTGCCAGTTGGAAGGGACTTCAAGAGAGCCCTGATTCCGGGGCTCAGGGTAATCATGGGTGTGGGATTTTCTGGAAAGCTATAGAGCCTATCAACTTCTCCTCGGGTCAGGGACTCCCAGGTCGGGGATGGGGGTGGTTCGTAGTGGCGGCTGTTACCTGCACTCCAAATCCACAGCCTCTCCTTGTGTGCCCTGAGTGATGTCCAGCCCCCGAGCGATGTGTGGGCCCTGCCTTGTCATGAGCACAGGCCCACATGGACGTGGTCAAGGTGAGGCCAGCAACGTGCCGCTCACCCTCCCTCCCTCTACCCACTCCATTATTCCACACACTTGACCCTCCGCGTGTGTCGACGTGGTGGCAAGTGCGGGAGGGCCCATCTGCAGGTGAGGCAGGGTCTCACGAATGAACAACCTCAGCTGGGGACGATGCTCTTCCGCCCGGAGAACCTGACTGGTGAAGAAGCCCAGTGGCCCTTATGTCACCTTTTCCAAGCTCCGGTCCTGCTGGTGAGTGTCTGAAGGGTCCCTGCCTGTGTGTTCCCCAAAGGAGTTTGGGCCGTGGGCCTGGCTGCCCTGTCCCCTTTGGAGTGGCACCAAGGCCTGTGCCCATCACTGAGTCTGAGCCTGGACCCTGGCAGAGCCCCCCTCCGGCCGGCTCTTCCTGGAACACACTTTCTACCAGCTCTGGTAGAAGCTTATCAGGGAAGCCCGGCCACCTGCCCCGCCCTAGGCCCCTGACAGCCTGTCATCTCACTTGGCCTATGTCAGCTGACCTGGCCTCCCCTTCTGAGTGGACACAGAGGCCCACCTGGGGGCAGCCCTGGCCAACGGGGTCCTCCTCAGCCTTCTCTCCCCGCTGGTCCACACGCGCCCCTGCGGCTGGCAGTCCTGGGCTCAGTGCCGGGTGACTTGGGCCCAAAGTGCGAGGACCCGCTGGTCTGCCCGGCTTTGCCCTTGGGGCCTGGCCTACCGGGAGGGGCGGGCTCGGGGTGTCTCTGGAGAGCTGGCAGCCTGGACTGGAGGTCAGACGAGGTGAGAGGGGCAGGCAGCTGCTGGTGGTTGCGGAGGACACGGCAGGGCCTGGGAATGAAGGTGGTGGATCCGGAGCAAGTGGGCGAGGGTCAGTCCCTACGGGAGGAGAGGCCAACCACCGTCCGGGCTGCTGGCTCCAGGACCGAGGGCGGCCTCCCAGGGGCCCCTCCCCAGTCTAGTCTCGGTTCCTGCACCCTCTGATCTCTGCCCACACACGGCACCGACTCGGAAGCCAGGTGCTCGAACCCCATCCATCTGCTGCGCTACCCCAGGCCGACCACTCACTCCCTGGTTGCCTCAGTTTCCCCACCTGGACAGTAGGTGAGCATGTCCTATGAGACTGTGAGATGGAGCAGGTGCTCCCGGCTGTCCCCTGAGGTCCTCTTTCCCTAAGAGCAGGAGAGAGGACATCCCCACTCAGTGTGCCACCAGCGGGAGGCCTTATCAGTTAGTCCTCTAATTCTGGTCAGGTTAAACCCGCAGCCCTGGGGGTCAGGGTGCACCTGTCCTCCCCGCCCTCCCCACACACACTGCACACTGCAGAGGCGTCCTTGGGGCGGCTCCTCTTTCCTGCTCCCGATGTGGCACCCACAGCTGAGCTATGGTGGCTCCCGGAAGGCAGGTAGTGTACGTGCTCCTCACTGGCCCGGGCAGCCCCGCTGTCTGGGGCTGGAAGGCGCTGGGGCTCTGAGCTAGCTGCTCTTGGCCCGGGCAGCACGGGCAGGGAGCGTGCCAGGAGCCTGGGCGCCAGAGAGGGGGTGACTGGCCAGCCCGCAGCAGGGACCCCAAGGCAGGGCTCCTCCCCTCCCTGCTCTGGGCCCACTCCTCCGATCCCCGTGCAGGGGCCAGCTGGGTGGGGGGCTCCCATCCATCCCTAGCCCACTGCTCAGGGAGACGTGGCCACAGTCCCTCCCCCGGGGCAGCTGAACTGGCCGTGGCGATTCCCGTGGTGACACACTTTCCAGAAACCGGGCAGTGAGCTGCATTAGTCACTCGGAGAAAATGTTCCGAAGGTGGTCGGGTCCAGGTGAGTGCGTCACAGCAAATTTATCAGAAAGAAATGTGGCTGTTGGTGAATAACTGTGGAAACAAGCCCCACACCTGCTGCCAAATGGACCCTCGGTGTCTGGTGCTCGGTGCGTGGGAGTCTCCTCCTCTACCCCCTTGTCCCACAGAAGCCACTTCAGGCCCCAGGAGGAGGTCTCTGGGGGCCTTGGTGTGCACACCACTCCCGCCTCCTGGCCCTGGCATGCAGCTGGGTCCGGCCCCTCCTATGGCCACTTGGGGCCACCACATCATGCCTGCCACGTCACACCCACCACGTCACGCCTGCCACGTCATGCCTGCCACGTCACACCTGCAGGTGTGATGAAGCTCGCCAATCAGTAGACCTCAGGATGAGGTGACCTGGGTGGGCCTGACTGTGTGGCCCAGCCTTCACAGAGCAGTTTTCTCCGCTGGAAACAGGAAAGGAAGCCTGAGGGATGGGGAGCCCCAAGGAATTCAGGGTGAGGGAGGTGGGGGTTCTCGTGGCTGAGGTGGGGGGCCCCCAGCTAATAACCGGGCCAGAAGACCTCCTCCTACAGCCGCAGGGATATAGGTGTGGCCAGTGACCCAAATGAGCTGGGGAGAGCGTTCTCCTTGCAGCCTCCCGATTGGACTCCAGCCCAACCATCACCTTCACGTCGACATGTGAGGATCCGCTGAGCCCCTGGCTGCTCAGCTAGAGTGTGGGCTAAGAGTGGGTGCTACGTCCAGTGTGGAGTGAGTGGGAAACAAATACACTTCTGGGGGTCCCCTCCTGCCACGCCCAGGGGCACCATCCCCGAGCAAGCCCGGCAGCATCTCCACACTGCCCTGCATGTTTAGCCGCGGTTTTGTAGCCCTGCTGGACAGTGCCCCGCGGACCCCCCAGCTGTGGGCTGGCATCACCCTGACACTCACTGAATGTGCTCCTGGCTCCGAGCAAGAAGCTCACAGCTCTTTCCTGGTCAGCTGCTGGTGGGTGTTGGGAAGCCAGACATTAGAGGGTGTCACAGGTCCCATCTGGACCACCCTCCAGGGAACAAGAGTGGGTGAGGCAAAGATCGGGTACAGGAGGTGAAGGTGCTCAGGCTGATGGGGCAAGGCTGGGAACAGGTGGTAGGTGTCCTCCATCAGGAATGCACCCCTAAGGCACACCCCATGGTACATTCACCCTGAAACACACCCCATGGTGCACCCACTGTACACGATGCCCACACCTCCCCATAGCACACACACCCCATGGTGCACACACTCCACTGTACACTCCATGGTGCACGTCCCATGGCACACACCTCACAGCATATAAAGCCTTGCACACCCATGAAGCAGGCGCTGATTTGCTGTGAGCACAAGGGCTGCTTCTTGGGGGGTTGAGGGAGAGTGGTGTGGCTCGTAGAAGGGGCTCAGTGCCCCTCACATCCCCTCACATCCCCAGTGAAGACTGCTGCTCGCCGCTGCCTTTTCCTGAAGGAGAACACTGGAGCGGGACCTGGGACAGGGTGTCGGGATCCCTGCCAGGTTGCTGCAGTGCACCAGGATCCCTTGTCCTTTAGGAGCTGACTGCACGTGCTGTGTATGTGTCGCTATGCATGTGTGCATATATGTTTATGAACATGCACATATACATGCACGCACATGTACACGGGCGTGTACTCGCATGTGCACACACGTGTGTACACGTCCATGTGTGTGCATGTGCATGCGTGCACGTGTGCACATGTCCGTGTGTATATGTATGCACGTGTGCGCATGTCCATGTGTGTATGTGCATGCACGCACGTGTGCGCATGTCCATGTGTGTGCATGTGCATGTATGTGTGCCTGTGTGTACGTGCATTTATGTATATGTATGTAGACACGTGCTCTTGGCAGGGATGAGGCATGGTGGTGGCCACTCTCCTGGAGTCAGGGGAGACATGCTTGGAGCAGAACCTTCTAGAATACCCTGACTGGATAAGATTAATTGTGTGGCCAACACATGTTAGCCAGATGGAGCCGGGAGCTCACAGGAAGTAAAACTCCTTGTTAAAAAGCCTGTGTGAGTTGGATGGGGGAGGGTGGTGCTGGCTTCCTCTGAGTCACACAAAGGGTCTGTTTTCAATTACGTGTCCCACTGGCAGAGAGACCGCCGTGTGTGGAAGTTGGAATCTGAGAGCAGCTATACAAAGCCTCATGTACTCCTTGGACCCTATGGGGGCCTGTGTCCTCCCCCGGCCCCGCTGCCAGCAGCACCCCCTGCCTCAGACCCCAGGCCCCAGTGTTTTCTCAGGGTCTGCAGATGCCCCTTCTCCGCTGGCCCTGTGCTGACTGTGGGAATCCCAGGAGGCTGTGGGCCTGGAGACCCTGCCCCACCCTGGAGGCCCTGCCCCACCCTGGAAGCCCTGCCGCATCCTAGAGGCCCTGCCCCATGGTGGAGAGCCTGTCCCATCCTGGAGGCCCTTGCTTCTGTGCCCTCCACACTTCCCACACTCAGGTTGCTTTCCAGGCTCAGCCTGTGATGCAGGATCTGCTGGAACTTTCCACTCCCTGAGGTCCTTCTAGCCCCTCAGGGACTAAGATTTTGAAATATGAAAGTAGGAATAAGCCAATTTTCTCTGTTTTCTGTGTTAACTGGAGTCAGGAGGGCCAGGAGGTGCATCCAGTGCAGGGGGGAGGGGTGGCAGGGAGCCAGCAACACACAGAAACCATCCACGACTCTTTTGACAATGGTAACCCCCCTCCCCGCCCCAGGGCCATGTAGGGCAGTGTGGTGGCTGTCGGGGAGGAGGGAGTTGTGGGATGCTTGCTCTGGTACAGGGAGCATTAGGAAGGAGGCTGAGGGCCTTGGCCTGTTACTGGCTCTGCCCTTCTAGGCTGTGGGGCAAGAATATTGAGTATTAGCCAAAGGTTCTCCAGAGAAACAGAACCAATAAAATAGCTATCTGTAAAAATTTCTATCTATCAACTATCTATCTATCATCTATCCATCTTCTATCAACTATCTATCTATCAACTATCTATCTATCATCTATCCATCTTCTATCAACTATCTATCTATCAACTATCTATCTATCATCTATCCATCTTCTATCATCTATCTCTCAATATATATGAGAAGATGTATTATAGGGTTTGACTCAGTGGGATGTGGAGGCCTGAGGCCCCAGGACCCCTGTCTGCAAGCTGGAGGCCCAGGAAAGCGGGTGGTGGTAGTCAGCCAAGTCCAAAGGCCCGAGAACCAGAGCTCCATTGTCTGAGCGCAGGACAAGACGGATGTCCCAGCTCAGGAAGGGGGAGAGGATCCACTCTTCTTCCTCCGTTTTGTTCTATCTGGGCCCTCAGTGTGTTGGGTGAGGCCCAACCACCTTGGGGAGGGTGATCTTCTTTATTCTGTCTACCAGTTCGAATGCTAATGTCTTCTGTAGACACCACAGACATACCCAGAAATAATGTTTTATCAGCTATCGGGGCGCACTTAGCTCTGTCAGACTGACACATAAAATTAATCACCACACATCCACCCCTTGTCAACTTGGTGCCCATATGTATCTCCTTAAACCATACTCAATCTCCAAATAAAGACAATAGAAGATCATATACAATTTTGCCTAGCATGATACAACCATCTGCATACAACTGAAAATGCATTAACCCTTTCCCCAGAAGAAGAGGTAAAGTCCTTGGGTGATGCTTACCGCCTTCTCCTTGATGTCCCATAGCTTAAAAACTACGATGCAAAATTAACAATACTTAGTACTGATAGGAAGTCAATACATTTTGTATTATATGATAAGGGAATAAGAAAGGAAAGAAGACAAGACATTTGCTTAATATATGTGTACATATATACACATACACAAATGTATCCTTTACAAGATACGGAGAAAATACTCATGGGAATGACAGCCTTGTTACTGGTCACACGGCCATAGTCGACATTCATAACTACCTTCTTCTACTCATTCTGCATTCCTTTTTCTTCAGCAAGCACCTCAGCTAGTCATGATTCCTTACCTGCTGGGGTGGCCTGAACCTTCATTCCTGGGGGGTCTGTAGGTCATTAGTGGTCCTACCTGGATTGGGCTGTTCTGGTTTTCCACCAACCTTAATTCCAGGGCATAGGAATACCAAGACATGCCCTAAGGCATCTCCTGAGTCCAGACACACTCTTCCCCACCTCCACTGTGGAGGAGCAGTCTGATCTTCCCCTGGTGGCTGGGATGAGTCACCCAGCCAGCACGAGAACTCCCTTCCCTGCCTTTGATGCACAGGCATGAAGCTCTCAGAGTGTCTGGGCAGCCGTCTGAACTTGCACTCCAATGGAATCGGGCTATCTCCTGGGAAGTACTCTTCCTTCTGGAACTAAGGCTGCTCGGCCAGCAGAACATAATGTCACAGGACTAGGAAGCAAAAAATTTTGCTACTAGGTCACTAGGGGTAATAGTGGGTGGCACTTCTTCCATTTCCACCCCTTGATTCCTGGACCCATGAATCTTGACTATGGGAGAGACAGCATGACACGTTCAGCCTTCTGGAGAACCTTGCCCCAGCCCTGAAAGGTGCTGCCACCTGGCTGGCACCGTGATTGAGTCTTCACAAGGTCATGTCACTATTCTAGCAAAACAGCTGTTTTGGGCTGGGTTGGGGGCATGGCAAGGCCAATGAATCCTATGAGTATAGACCACAGACACACTTCTTTTGTTGGGAAGTGAGTTCCTAGATTGGAGACTGTACTGTGCAGAATACCATGATGTTGGAAAAGACATTCTGTAAGTCCAGGGATGGTGGTTTTATCAGAAGCATTGTGCACAGGAAAAGCAAATCCATACCCAGAGTAAGTGTCTACTCCAGGAAGGACAACATGCTGTCCCTTCCTTGATCAAGTGGTCCCATGTAATCAACTGCCACTGGGTAGCTGCCTGATTACCCAAGGGATGGTGCCACATGGGTCCTTAGTGTTGGTCTCTACTGCTGGTAGATTGGGCATGCAGTGGTGGCTGTAGCCAGGTCAGCCTTGGTGAGCGGAAGTCCCTGTTGCTGAGCCCATGCATAACCTCCATCCCGGCCACCATGGCCACTTTGTTCATGAGCCCATCGGATGATGACAGGGTGGCTGGGGAAAGAGACTGAGTAGTATCTGCAGAAGAGTACATCCCATCCACTTGATTATTAAAATCCTCTTCTCGGGTCACTCCTTGGTGGTCATTCACATGGGACACAAATATCCTCACTTTGGAAGATAGAAGGCTATCCACAAATCTCTTCCCCAAATTTCTCTGTTACCAGTTTTCTAATCATGTCCTAATCTAATCAAAGTCCTTGGCAGTCCAGGCAAACCACTGGCCAGGGCCCTTTCACTGGATAATTGCATGTTAGGCCATTTCTCCTAAACAAAGTGGACAACCAGGTGCACTGCCTCAATTTCTGCCCTCTGGGAGGATTTCCCATCACCACTGTCCTTCAGGGATGTCCCAGAGTGGGGCTGTCGTGCGGTAGCTGTCCACTCCGAGTGGTGTCTGTACATTGTGCAGAGTCACCTGTAAACCAGGCTGAGTCTTCTCTTCTTCCATCAGTTAGTCACAGGGCATTCCTCAAGAGGCCATAGGTGCAGGCTGGGAGAGAGAAAGTCATGTAGCGGGAGTGGGGGCCGTGGGCATTTGGGCCATTTGTTCACTTAAAGCGCTCGAGCCTTAAGGGCCCGCATGGGTCATGTACAACTGCGTCCGTGTGATGATAGGGTTCTGCTGTGCACAGCCAACGGCATGGCTTTATGAGGTGGGTAACACCCAGTCACTGACGGGCAACTCAGGCCGCAGGGTAATGTGGTGGCCCCTGGTCAGTGCAGATTGTCTTGGGGAGAGTTTTACTTTAACATTATTGTGTTTTTTGGTTCATAAACGTGGTATACCTTTCCTCTTACTTAGGTCTTAATTTCTCTCAGCAATGTTTATAGTTTTAGGGGCACATGTCTCATACGGATTGTGTGAAATTTACCCCTAAGCTTTTCCCGTTGTTGCTGTCCTTTTATGCTATTGTAAATTATATTTTAAAAAATTATAGCTTTCAATTGTTTGCTGCCAGACTCTAGAAATACAATTAATTTTTTGAGGGTGTATTGATCTTGTATTCTGGGACTGTTAAACTCATATGTTCACTCTAGTAGCTTTTTAGTAGATTCCTGAAGATTTTTTTAAATATGCAATAATACTGTCTGTACGTTGAGACAATTTTACATTTTCTTTCCAATCTGTGTGCCTTTTATGTCTAGGCTTATGGTAAGGCTTGGTTGGTGGCGAGCACCCGGAGCGCCATGTTGGGTAGACACGCAGGTCTCCTCTGTCTTGGATTAGCACAGCAATCCCATTCTTGCCTTGTGCCTTTGCTTAAGAAGAATGCATTTAGCTTTTCACATTAAATTGACATTAGCTATAAAATTTTTCTGTGAATGTTCCTTATCAGGTTGAGGAAAATCCTGCTATTTCTGATTTCTAAGAGTTTTGATTTACATATGGCAGTTAAATTTTGGCAAATGTTTTTTCTACATCTATTAAGAATCATATTTTTAAAATTATTTATTTTTTAATTTATTTAAATTCAATTAATTAACATATAGTGTATTACTGGTTTCAGAGGTAGAGGTCAGTGATTCATCAGTCTTATATAACACCCAGTGCTCATTACATTACGTGCCCTCCTTAATGCCCGTCACCCAGTTACCCCCTCCCCCACCCTCCTCTCCTCCAGCAACCCTCAGTTTGTTTCCTATGATTAAGAGTCTCTTATGGTTTGTCTCCCTTTCTGATTCCATCTTGTTTTATTTTTCCCTCTCTTCCTCTATGCTCCTCTGTTTTGTTTTCTTAAATTCTACATATGAATGAAGTCATATAATTGTCTTTTGCTGATTGACTTGTTTCACTTAGCACAATACCCTCTAGTTCCATTCACGTCATTGCAAATGGCAAAATTTCATTTTTTCGTGGCTGAGTAATATTCCATTGTATATATACCACATTTTCTTTATCCATTCATCTGTCAGTGGACATCTGGGCTCTTTCCATAGTTTGGCTATTGTGGACATTGCTGCTATAAACATTGGGGTGCAGGTGCCCCTTGGATCACTCCATTTTTTAAAAAGATTTTATTTATTTGCCAGAGAGAGAGAATGAAAGTGAGGGAGCACAAGCAGGGGGAGCAGCAGGCAGAGGGAGAAGCAGGCTACCCGCTGAGCAAGGAACCCAATGTGGGACTCGATCCCAGGACCCTGGGATCATTACCTGAACCAAAGGCAGACGCTTAACCAACTGAGCCACTCAGGCGTCCCTGGATCACTCCATTTGTATCTTTGGGGTAAATACCTAGTAGTGCAATTGCTGGGTCGTAGGGTAGCTCTATTTTCAACTTTTTGAGGAATCTTCATCCTGTTTTCCAGAGTGGCTGCACCGGCTTGCCTTCCCACCGACAGTGTAGGAGGGTCCCCCCTTTTCCGCATCTTCACCAACATCTATTGTTTCCTGACTTGTTCATTTTAGCCATTCTGACAGGTGTGAGGTGGTATCTCAATGTGGTTTTGATTTATATTTCCCTGATATTGAGTGATGTTGATCATTTTTTCATGTGTCTGTTGGCCATTTGGATGTCTTCTTTGGAGAAATGTCTGTTCATGTCTTCTGTCCATTTCTTGATCGGATTATTTGTTCTTTGGGTGTTGAGTTTGATAAATTCTTTATAGATTTTGGGTACTAGCCCTTTATCTGATAAGACATTTGCAAATATCTTCTCCCATTCTATCAGTTAAGACAATCAAATTTTTAAAAAAAAATTATTCTATTAATATGATGACTTGCATTGTTTGATTTATGGATGTTAAATGAATCTTAACATTTCTGGGATATATCTTTTTTTTAAATTTTTTTATTGTTATGTTAATCACCATATATTACATCATTAGTTTTTGGTGCAGTGTTCCATGATTCATTGTTTGTTCATAACACCCAGTGCTCCATGCAGAACGTGCCCTCCTCAATACCCATCACCAGGATAACCCATCCCCCTCCCCCCCTCCCCTCTAGAACCCTCAGTTTGTTTTTCAGAGTCCATCATCTCTCATGGTTCGTCTCCCCCTCTGACATACTCCCCTTTTCTTCCTCTCTGGGATATATCTTATTTGATCATTTGCATTTGAAAAAATGTTGTTGGATTTGATTTTGTTAAGGATGTTTTCATCTATGCTTATGAGGGATAGTGGCCTGTAGGTCTTCATCCGTTGTGGATGCAAGGGCAATACTAGCATCAAAACATGAGTTGGTAATGTTTACCTTTTCTATTTTCTGAATGTCTGTGAAGATTGGTATTACTGTTTCCTTAAATGTGTGGCAGAATTCACCAGAGCAGCCATCTGGGCCTGGAGTTTCCATTTTGGAAGGTTCTAGATAATGATTTTAATTAATCTATAGGTGCATTCTGATTTTCTATTTTTTCCCCTTGATTTACTTTGGCAATTTGTGTCTTTCAATGAGTTTTTCCATTTCTTCTAAGTTGTCAGTTTGGGGGAGATAAAGGTCTTTATAATAGTCCCTGTCCTTTTAATGTCTGTAGGATCTCTAGTTTTGGACTCCTGTTTTACTCCTGATGTTGATAATTTGAGGTTTTTCTTCTTTAACGTAATCAGTTGATCTGGATGTTTATGAATTTTATTGATATTTTCAGTAAATCAGCTTTGGTTTCATTGATTTTTTATTTCATTGATATCTACTCTTTTCTTTTTAATTTTCTTCTTTCTACTTACTTTTTAATTTTTCTAGCTTCTGAATGTAAGAACCTACATCTTTCATTTTAGGTCTGTTTTCTTTTCTTTTTTTTTTAAGATTTTATTATTTATTTGAAAGAGAGAGAGAACACGAGGGTGAGGGTAGGGGCAGAGGGAGAAGCAGACTCCCCGCTGAGCAGGGAGCCCCATGTGGGGCTAGATCCCAGGACCCTGAGATCATGACCTGAGCCAAAGGTAGACGCTTAACCAACTGAACCACACAGGCGCCCCTGTTTTCTTTTCTAATATAAGCACCTTATGTGTACATCTCCTACACACTGCTTTAGCTACACCACCTGATATACTGGGTTTTCATTTTCACTCAGTAAAAAATATTTTCTGAATTCCTTTTGATCTCTTCTTTGACTAAAGTATTATGTATAAGAATTTTGTTTAATTTCAAAATATTTGGGGATTGTCCAGATACCTTTTGTTATTGACTTCTAGATTCATTCCACTGTGGTCATAGAACATGTTCTGTATGATTCTGTCCCTTTTAAATTTATTGAGACTAATTTTATGGCCCAGTATATGGTCTGTTTTACAGAATATTTCATATGCCCTTGAAAAGTATTTTCATTCTACCATTGTTAAATGCAGATTTCTATAAATGTCAATTAGGTAAATTGGTTAATGGAGTTTTTTTACAACTTTACTGATTTTTTTTTGCTTATATTCTATTGGTTACTGAGAATAGTGTTGAAGTCCCCACTGTAATTGTGTATTTGTCATTTCTCTCTTCAGTTCTGTCAGTTTTTAATTCATGTATTTTGAAGATTCTTTTGTTAGATGAATACCCATTTAGATCGTCTTCCTGATGAATTGAAAATCTTATCATTAGGTAACACTTCTCTTTATTTTTCATAATATTGCTTGTCCTGAGTCTACTTTGTCTGATTATATAGCCACTCCAGCTTTCTTATGATTAGCACTTAAATGGCTTATCTTTTTTATCCTTCTATTTTTACCTGTGTGTTTTTGTATTTAAAGTTTCTTTATTTTTTTAAAGTTTATTTATTTTTAAGTAATCTCTATACTCAAAGTGGGGCTTGAACTCAAGACCCTGAGATCAAGAGTCATATGCTCTACAGGCTGAACCAGCCAGGTGGCCCTAAAGCATGTTTCTTTAAATATTGTTGGATCTCGCATTTTTATGTATTCTGACATCTCTGCTTTTTATTAAGGGTATTTTGACCATTTCTATTTCATGTAATTATTGATATATTTGGGATTAAATATACCAATTTGCTAATTGTTTTTATTTGTCACATCTATTTTTTGCTCCTTTCCCCCTCTTTTTCTGCCATCATTTGGATCGAGTATTTTTTAGTATTCTATTTTATCTCCTCTATTTGTTTATTAGCTCTACCTCTTTGTTTTATTTTTCCAATGGTTGCTCTAGGGTTTACAAGATACATCTTTTACTTTCTTCTAATATTCTACTTCTCATGTATTTTAATAAACTTATGACAGTGAACTTCCATGTCTCTCTTCTGTCCTTTGTGCTGTTGCTGTTATACATTTTATTTATACATATGTTATAAGCTCCAAAGTACATTGGCATTATTTTCATTTTAAACAATTATCTTATAATTTTATTTTTTAAAAAGATTTTATTGATTTATTTGAGAGAGAGAGTGAGAAACAGCACGAGAGGGGAGAGGGTCAGAGGGAAAAGCAGGCTCCTCGCTGAGCTGGGAGCCTGACGTGGGGCTCGATCCCAGGACTCTAGGATCATGACCTGAGCTGAAGGCAATCACTTAACCAACTGAGCCACCCAGGCGCCATTATGAAGTAATTTTAAAATGAGACAAATTCTTACATATCTGTCTGGAATACTCATTATTTTATGTAACTTTGAGTTTCCATCTGGTATAACTCCCTTCTTTCTGAAGAACTTCTTTTATCATTTCTTGTAGGTACAATTCTGTTAGAGAAGGATTCTCTTAGTTTTTGATTGTTTGAAGATGTCTTTATTCTGCTTTCATTTTTTAAGGTATTTTGCTAATTACAGACTTCTAGGTTAATGTTTTTCTCTTCAGTACTGCCAGTATGTTGTTCCATCATCAGTGGCTTGCATGGCTGATGTCAAGAAGTCTGCTTCCCTAGATGTAAGATGTCTTCCCCAGCCCTTAATGATACTGTCTTTTTCTCTATGACTGCTTTAAGGAATTTCTTTTTACCACAGTTTTTAAGCAATTTTATGATGATGTTCCCTAGCATTTATTTCATTTGTTTATAATGTGTGGTGCTTGTTGAGTTTCTTGTATTTGTAACTTCAAAGTTTTTATCAAATTTAAAAAAGTCAATTGTTTTGTCAAATATTTTTCTGACTCCCTTTGTCCCAGAATTCCAGTTACAACTATGCCTGATCAGTTGACAACATCCCTTAGGTCTCTGACACTCTGCTCTTTGTTTTATGCATTTTCTTCTGTGTATTTCAGCTTGTGGTTTCTATTGCTGTTTCTTCTGTTTCACTGATCTTTTCATCTCTAGTGCCCAATCTATTTAAAAACCAACCAATGATCTTTTAAGTCAGGTATTTTATTTTGGCTCTAGCAATTCCCTTTGTTTCTTTTTAAATGTAACTTCCATTCCTCTCCATTCCTTCCATAAATGGCGGACCTGTGGCCAGAGCCCAGTATGTCTCACTCTGATTTCAGGACTCTCTTAACTTCGTTTGCATTCCTTTGAGTAGCTGGAGCAGCTATGGTACCAGCTGCTCAGGATTTCAAGGCCTCATGCAGAGCCCCACAGCCTGGCTCTTACTCCACTGCACTCACCACTGTCTTTCATGGGCCCATCTCCAAGCACTTGACTTCCTGCTTTCGGGACTCCCTGGGCCTTTACTACCAAACTCAGCTTGGGCTCCACCCCCTGCAACCCTGGGCTGGCTATCCTAGGTATTAGGCCTTCAGGGTCCCTTGTTAATGTGAGACAATGGAGAAGTGTGTCACCCCACCCAGAAAACAGATGCATATGTTATCAGTACCTTAGTCCCCAAGCCCTCTTGTGCATTCCCAGTGAGGATGATGGGTCTCAGGCATGTGTCAGGTAGGGCAGTTGACCTTTGGTTGGGTGACAGAGCACATTCTGAGGCCTGGTCAGCCTGTATAGCCCTGGCACCTTCGTATACCCAAACCTACAGCTTTAATTAAATGCAAACTCATCTAGCCCTCAAAGTGTTAATTTCCCACCAACAGCTGTATCTTAAAGAGGAAGGACAAGGGGGCGGAGCAAGATGGCGGAGGAGGAGGAGACCTGGATTTCATCTGGTCCCAGGAATTCAGCTGGATAGGGATCAAACCATTCTGAACACCTACGAACTCAACAGGAGATCGAAGAAAAGAATAGCAACAACTCTGAACAGAAAAGAGTCCACTTACTGGAAGGTAGGGCGTGCAGAGAAATGAATCCGAGGCGATATTCGGGAGGATAGACGGCGGGGGAGGGGGCCTCCGGCTGCTTCTGGCAAGTGATAGAGCCGCGGAGCACAAAATTGGAACTTTAGAAGTCGGCTCCGCTGAGGAACGTCACTCCAATGGCTAAGTGGGGGGTGGAACCCTCGAGGGACGGTGTGGTCTCAGGACCCTCGGGGTCATGGAAAGACCGGGGGTGCCTGAGTGCAGCAGAGCTCCTGGGTGTCGGAGCGGGGAAGCCGGCTGCAGAGACAGAGCCAAGGCGCGGGCTCGCAGCTCGGGGTTGCCATAAAATGTGATCCACGGCCCAGGCAGGCCACTGCTCCTCCAGCAGGGACACAACAAGTGGCAGATCTGGGAAGACTCCCCTTCCTCCCCCGGGAGGAGCGGTGCGGGAGCGCACTGCGGGGATCTGCTGGGTTTGGAGACTCCACACGGGGTCGGGTGCCAGAGATAGAAAGGCTCAGTCACAGGCCGGGTGAGCACGGAGTGCGGCCAGAGACCGGGGACACGGGAGGGACTGCTTTTCTCTGGGGGCGCACTGAGGAGCGGGGCCCCGAGTTCTCGGCTCCTCCGGGCAGAGATTGGGAGGCCACCATTTTCACTCTCGTCCTCCAAAGGTGTACGGAGAGCTTGCAGGGAACAAAATCTCCCGAGAGAAAACCCGAGCAGATTACTTAGCCCGCACCGACAAGAGTGGGGCAAATCCGCCTCGGCAAAGACATTTGGGAACCATGGCAACAGGCCCCTCCCGCTGAAGATCAGCACTAACAGCCAGCCAAGACCAAGTTCATCGATCAATGAGAATGGCAGATCTCCAGTGCTAGGGGAATACTGCACATAGAATTCATGGCTTTTTTACCATGATTCATTAGTCTTTCAAAGTTAATTTTTCTTTAACTGTTTTGTTTTGAATTTTTCTTTTTCCCTTTTTCAACTAACATCTTATCAATCCCTTTTTAAAAAATATTTTTTATTTTTCATTTTTAGAGTCATATTCTAACCCTTCATAGTAGTTACCCTTATTTTTGGCATATATATATAAGTTGTTCTCTCTTTAAAATTTTGAGATACAGTTTCTTCTAACAAATCAAAGCATACCCTAAATCTCTAGTGTATGGCTTTGTTCTAGTCTCCTGCCTGATCACATTCTCTCCCCCCCTTTTCTTTCTTTCTTTCTTTCTTTTTTTAATCCTCTTCTTTCTTTTTTCAAGCACCTTATCAATTCCTTTTTAAAATTTTTTATAATTTTCATGTTTACAGTCATATTCCATCCCTTCATTGTATCAACCCTTATTTTGTACATATATAAGTCTTTCATCCTTTAAAACTTTAGGAGGCACTTTCTTCTACCAGACCAAAATACACCCAAAATCTAGTGTGTGGCACTGATCTATGCACTAGCCTGATCATATTTGATGATATTCTGTTTTTTTTTTGTTTTGTTCTGTTTTTGTTTGTTTTTATCTTTCTCTTTTTCTTTTTCTTTTTTTCTCTTTCTTTCCTTTTCTCTTCTCCTGGTTTCAGGTCTTTTCTGATTTGTTTAGAGTATATTTTCTGGGCACGTTGTTAACCTGTTAGCATTTTGTTCTCTCATTAATCTGTTCTCCTCTGGACAAAATGACAATGAAAAAAATCACCTCAACAAAAAGAACAAGAGGTAGTACCGTCTGCCAGGGACCTACTCAATATGGACATTAGTACAATGTCGGACCTAGAGTTCAGAATCATGATTTTAAAGATACTAGCTGGGCTTGAAAAAAGCATGGAAGTTATTAGAGAAACCCTTTCTGGAGAAATAAAAGAACTAAAATCTAACCAAGTCAAAATCAAAAAGGCTATTAATGAGATGCAGTAAAAAATGGGGGCACTAACTGCTAGGATAAATGAGGCAGAAGAGAGAATTAGCGGTATAGAAGACGAAATGATGGAAAATAAAGAAGCCGAGAAAAAGAGAGATAAACAATTACTGGATCACGAGGGCAGAATTCGAGAGATAAGCGGTATGATAAGATGAAACAACATTAGAATAATTGGGATCCCAGAAGAAGAAGAAAGGGAGAGAGGGGCAGAAGGTATATTGGAGCAAATTATAGCAGAGAACTTCCCTAATGTGGGGAAGGAAACAGGCATCAAAATCCAGGAGGTGCAGAGAACCCCTCTCAAAATCAATAAAAATAGGTCAACACCCCGACATCTAATAGTAAAACTTACGAGTCTCAGAGACAAAGAGAAAATCTTGAAAGCAGCTTGGGAAAAGAGATATGTAACATATAATGGTAGAAACATGAGATTGGCAACAGACCTATCCACAGAGACCTGGCAGGCCAGAAAGGACTGGCGTGATATCTTCAGAGCACTAAACGAGAAAAATATGCAGCCAAGAATACTATATCCAGCTAGGCTGTCATTGAAAATAGAAGGAGAGATAAGAAGCTTCCAGGACAAACAAAAACTAAAGGAATTTGCAAACACGAAACCAGCCCTCCAAGAAATATTGAAAGGGGTCCTCTAAGCAAAGAGAGAGCCTAAAAGCAGGATAGACCAGAAAGGAACACGGACAATATACAGTAACCGTCACCTTACAGGCAATACAATGGCACTAAATTCATATCTTTCAATAGTTACCCTGAATGTAAATGGGCTCAATGCCCCAATCAAAAGACACAGGCTATCAGACTGGATTAAAAAACAAGACCCATCGACATGCTGTCTGCAAGAGACTCATTTTAGACCCAAAGACACCCCCAGATTGAAAGTGAGGGGGTGGGAAACCATTTACCATGCAAATGGGACACCAAAAGAAAGCTGGGGTGGCAATCCTTATATCAGACAAATTAGATTTTAAACCAAAGACTGTAATAAGAGATGAGGAAGGACACTATATCCTACTTAAAGGGTCTATCCAACAAGAAGATCTAACAATTATAATATCTTTGCCCCTAACATGGGAGCAGCCAATTATATAAGGCAATTAATAACAAAAGCAAAGAAACACATTGACAACAATACAATAATAGTGGGGGACTTTAACACCCCCCTGACTGAAATGGACAGATCATCTAAGCAAAAGATCAACAAGGAAATAAAGACTTTAAACGACACACTGGACCAAATGCACTTCACAGACATAATTCAGAACATTCCATCCCAAAGGAACGGAATACGCATTCTTCTCTAGTGTCCATGAACATTCTCCAGAATAGATCACATCCTAGGTCAGAAATCAGGTCTCAACCAGTACCAAAAGATTGGGATCATTCCCTGCATATTTTCAGACGACAATGCTTTGAAACTAGAACTCAATCACAAGAGGAAAGTCAGAAAGAACTCAAATACATGGAGGCTAAAGAGCATCCTACTAAAGAATGAATGGGTCAACCAGGAAATTAAAGAAGAATGAAAAAAATTCATGGAAACCAATGAAATGAAAACACAACTGTTCAAAATCTTTGGGATGTAGCAAAGGCAGTCCCAAGAAGAAAGTATATAGCAATACAAGCTTTTCTCAAGAAAGAAGAAAGGTCTCAAATACACAACCTAACCCTACACCTAAAGGAGCTAGAGAAAAAACAGCAAATAAAGCCTAAACCCAGCAGGAGAAGAGAAATAATAAAGATCAGAGCAGAAATCAATGAACTAGAAACCAAAAGAACCATAGAACAGATCAATGAAACTAAGAGCTGGTTCTTTGAAAGAATTAACAAGATTGATAAACCCCTGGCCAGACTTAACAAAAAGAAAAGAGAAATGACCCAAATCAACAAAATCATGAATGAAAGAGGAGAGATCACAACTAACACCGAAAAAATGCAAACAATTATAAGAACATATTATGAGCAACTCTATGCCAGCAAATTAGAGAACCTGGAAGAAATGGATGCATTCCTAGAGATGTATCAACTACCAAAATTGAACCAGGAAGAAATAGAAAACCTGAACAGACTTAAAACCACTAAGGAAATTGAAGCAGTCATCAAAAATCTCCCAACAAACAAAAGCCCAGGGCCGGATGGCTTCCCAGGGGAATTCTATCAGACATTTCAAGAAGAATTAATACCTATTCTCCTAAAACTGTTCCAAAAAATAGAAATGGAAGGAAAACTTCCAAACTCATTTTATGAGGCCACCATTACCTTGATCCCAAAACCAGACAAAGACCCCATCAAAAAGGAGAATTACAGACCAATATTCCTGATGAACATGGATGCAAAAATTCTCACCAAAATACTAGCCAATAGGATCTAACAGTACATTAAAAGGATTATTCACCACGACCAAGTGGGATTTATCCCTGGGCTGCAGGTTTGGTTCAACATCTGCAAATCAATCAACGTGATACAATATATTAACAAAAGAAAGAGCAAGAATCATAGGATGCTCTCAAAAGATGCAGAAAAAGCATTTGACAAAGTAAAGCATCCTTTCTTGATCAAAACTCTTCAGAGTATAGGGATAGAGGATACATACCTCAATATCATAAAAGCCATCTATGAAAAACTTATAGCGAATATCATTCTCAATGGGGAAAAGCTGAGAGCTTTCCCCCTAAGGTCAGGAACGCGGCAGGGATGTCCACTCTCACCACTGCTATTCAACATAGTATTAGAAGTCCTAGCCACAGCAATCAGACAACAAAAAGAAGTCAAAGGCATCCAAATCGGCAAAGAGGAAGTCAAACTCTCACTCTTTGCAGATGATATGATACTTTATGTGGAAAACCCAAAAGACTCCACCCCAAAACTGCTAGAACTCATACTGGAATTCAGTAAAGTAGCAGGATATAAAATCAATGCACAGAAATCAGTGGCATTCCTATACACCAACAACAAGACAGAAGAGAGAGAAATTAAGGAGTCAATCCCATTTACGATTGCACCCAAAACCATAAGATACCTAGGAATAAATCTAACCAAAGGGGCAAAGGATCTGTACTGAGAAAACTATAAAATACTCATGAAAGAAATTGAGGAGGACACAAAGAAATGGAAAAACGTTCCATGCTCATGGATTGGAAGAACAAACATTGTGAAGATGTCAATGCTACCTAGAGCAATCTACACATTCAATGCAATCCCCATCAAAATACCATCCACTTTTTTCAAAGAAATGGAATAAATAATCCTAAAATTTGTATGGAACCAGACGAGACCCCGAATAGCCAGAGAAATGTTGAAAAAGGAAAGCAAAGCTGGCACCATCACAATTCCGGACTTCCAGCTCTATTACAAAGCTGTCATCATCAAGACAGTGTGGTACTGGCACAAAAACAGACACATAGATTAATGGAACAGAATCGAGAGCCCAGAAATGGACCCTCAACTCTATGGTCAACTCATCTTTGACAAAGCAGGAAAGAATGTCCAATGGAAAAAAGACAGTCTCTTCAACAAATGGTGTTGGGAATATTGGACAGCCACATGCAGAAGAATGAAACTGGACCATTTCGTTACACCACACACAAAAATAGACTCCAAGTGGTTGAAAGACCTAAACGTGAGACAGGAATCCATCAAAATCTTAAGGAGAACACAGGCAGCAACCTCTTCGACCTCAGCCACAGCAACTTCTTCCTAGAAACATCGCCAAAGGCAAGGGAAGCAAGGGCAAAAATGAACTATTGGGATTTCATCAAGATAAAAAGCTTTTGCACAGCAAAGGAAACAGTCAACAAAACCAAAAGACAACTGACAGAATGGGAGAAAATATTTGCAAATGACAGATCAGATAAAGGGCTAGTATCCAAAATCTTTAAAGAACTTATCAAACTCAACACCCAAAGAACAAATGATCCAATCAAGAAATGGGCAGAAGACATGAACAGACATTTTTCCAAAGAAGACATATAAATGGCCAACAGACACATGAAAAAGTGCTCAACATCGCTCGGCATCAGGGAAATCCAAATCAAAACCTTAATGAGATACCACCTCACACCAGTCAGAATGGCTAAAATTAACAAGTCAGGAAACTTCAGATGTTGGTGAGGATGCGGAGAAAGGGGAACCCTCCTACACTGTTGGTGGGAATGCAAGCTGGTGCAACCACTCTGGAAAACAGTATGGAGGTTCCTCAAAAAGTTGAAAATAGAGCTACCATATGATCCAGCAATTGCACTATTGGGTATTTGCCACAAAGAGACAAATGTAGGGATCCGAAGGGTACGTGCACCCCAATGTTTATAGCAGCAATGTCCACCAAAGCCAAACTGTGGAAAGAGCCAAGATGTCCATCGACAGATGAATGGATAAAGAAGAAGTGGTATATATACACAGTGGAATATTACGCAGCCATCAAAAGGAATGAGATCTTGCCATTTGCAACGACATGGATGGAACTGGATGGTGTTATGCTGAGTGAAACAAGTCAATCAGAGAACGACATGTATCATATGACCTCACTGATATGAGGAATTCTTAATCTCAGGAAACAAAGTGAGGGTTGCTGGAGTGGTGGGGGGGGGGAGGGATGGGGTGGCTGGGTGATAGACAGTGGGGAGGGTATGTGCTATGGTGAGCGCTGTGAATTGTGCAAGACTGTTGAATCTCAGATCTGTACCTATGAAACAAATAATGCAATATATATTAAGAAAAAAAAGAAGAAGAAGATAGCAGGAGGGGAAGAATGAAGGGGAGTAAGTCGGAGGGGGAGACGAACCATGAGAGACAATGGACTCTGAAAAACAAAGTGAGGTTTCTAGAGGGGAGGGGGGTGGGGGGATGGGTTAGCCTGGTGATGGGTATTAAAGAGGGCACGTTCTGCCTGGTACAGTGGGTGTTATGCACCAACAATGAATCATGGAACACTACATCAAAAACTAATGATGTAATGTATGGTGTTTAACATAACAATAAAAAATTTAAAGAAAAAAAAGAAAATGATTTACAAAAAAAAGATGAATTATATATACATGACATTTGAGATATCAGATATTAGGGATATTTGGTAAATTAATATTTAAAGATTCAATGCCTCTATCATATTATATACCAAAGTTTATTCCAGAAGGATTAGATTTAAATGCTAAGAAATTAGATAATTCATGTTTGCTAGAAAATTATATATTGTATCATTTAGCTAAATATAGCATTTTCTTATGATCTTTTGTGACCTATTTGTATTATATACTTTTCCTAATTTCTATTGTTTTGAATGTTTAAATTTTTCATCCAGTTTGTCCAGCTATTATTTTTTTCCTTTAAAAAATAATTTCAAATAACTAACCCTTGGAATTATACATTACTGGCTGAACTATCCTGAGTTGCTTGGAAAAATAAATGTTGCTTAGTTAAAAAAAAAAAAAAAAGAGGAAGGACAAAGCCAACCTAAGGAGAAATGACCACAAATGACCTCTTTGAAAGATGATTGGAAGGTGATTGGAGACTCTGTTTTCAAAGAGTTCAGCAATTAGCAAGCAAGCCTTCTGTTGCAGATGCAAAAATGTCAGGGACTTCTGGATGTACTGAGAGCTCATGTGAGTGGCAAAGAGAAAGTCAGAGCTTTGAAAGAATCCTTACTAACACTTTTGGGCATTATCCAGTAAAGTCATTGGATCAATCTCTGGCACACTAATTCAATTAGTCAGTATTTTTGATGCTTGAAACTATATCTCAAACCATCACCCATCTCCCTACACGCAGAGAGCCACCAAGCCCTATGAATTTTCCAGTCATTCATTTTTTATTTATGAATAAATATTTATTTATCTATGTGTTACATTTATTTATTACACATTCAAAAGACAATTCTTGAGCACCTGCTCTGGGCTGGGCCCTGTGTTGGGCCCTGGAGATATATCAATGAACAACATGGACAAGACTCCTCTTCCTCTAAGCTCATCTGCAACTTCCTTGACCTTTTTGCCTGCGATGCCTCTCCGAGGGACACCAGGCACTACTGGCCACCTCCTTAGTTCCCTGTGAGTCAAGAACTTTTGACTGCAATGACAGCCTCACTAGTCATTAAAATAGTTGCAGCCTGACCCGGGCAGCTAAGTGCTGCCATCTGGCCTCTATTATTTTGGGGCCTCATCATCCCCTGGATATTAACAAGTCCAGCTCTGTGACCATATTTCCTACTCTAGCCCACAGAGGGGAGCCACCCCTGAACTTGTGAGTGATTCAAGTTCCCTCTCATCAGTTCATTTATGGTGGCCTTGGTGGATGATGTGTCCTCTGGGTCATCCCGTGAAACATAGTCCAGGTTGATTTTCTGGGTAAATTTGTTTCTCATAGGATACAGGTTAGCAATTCTATAACTGCTTTATCTGAATATTAGGATTGAACAAATAAGTAAATGAATATGGGTGGTGGGAGCTAGGTTTCTCACTTTTGGGATGGAAGTTACAGATAAGTCAGAAAAGGAAACTAGAATGAACCCTGGAGTACTGGGTTGGAGTTGGAGGCATTGGCATGAAGTCATGTTTAGCTACACACACACACACACACACACCGCAGATAGATGGCTGGGAAGAAAGAAAGCCGTCCTCAGCCATTTCATTGGGTGACTGGGAAAAAGAAAAGGCTCAGACATTTTGAGAACAACTGGGCACAGAGTCTGAGCACACACTATTACTCAAGACCTAAAATGTGACTGTGGCCCCTATTAGAGGAGGGTTTGCAGATAATAGAGTTGTGGCTAATCTCCAGCTCACCATGGGTTCACTGGGGCTACCAATCCACCTAGGGGTCATGTCCTGCCTCCTGGAGTGGAGAATCACAATCGATATACTTGGCAATGGGGTGAAGTCCACATTGGTTTCTTGAGCTGTGGGTTATAAGCTATAATAATGGAAACCTCTGAAATTGCTCCCCACCTCCAGACAAGACAGTAAGACAGAAACCATATCACATTCTAGAGGGGATGACAGAGAATAGTGCCATTAAAGACTAAAATATGTAGACTCCTAACATAGCTGTGTTAAATTCACCCAGCCAGCGCTTGGATGTGTCCTGGGGAGTGACTATAATCTACTACAGGAGTAACCAGCTGCTGTCCTAGATATGGTATTTTTGATAAAGTAGATTAGTAAGAACTCAGGTACATGGTATGTGGCCATTGATTTGGTGAATGTGTTCTCTTCTATTCTGATTAGAAAAACTACGAGAATCAGTCTGCAATCATGTGGGATGGACTAAAATATGTATTTGCTGTTTAACCTCAGGTTCTGTTAATTCTATCCTCTGTCATAATATAGTCCAAGGAAATCTGGGCTGCCTGGGAATCCCACAGAACATGACACTGATCAGTTACATTGATGGCCTTCTGTTGATCAGGTAGGAGGAGAAAGAGGGTCTCTGGATCAAGCCCGTGCTGTCCACAGCAGTGAATCACATGCTCTCGGAGAAACATCTCTTGGAATGTTACAGGGCCTTGATGGGCAGAGCACTTGACCAGGGACAGCAAGTGACTATGTGTTTAAAACTCCCCATTTTGTGGTAGAGTCTGCTGGATTCACCAAGGAAAAGACTGCAAGAGGAGAGGAATTCTGGGGTAGAGGCATGTGCGTGTACATTTGGGAGTGGACACAAAGTGTGAAGATGTTTTTTACCACTTATTAACACCCACCAGAAAACATTCACCACAGAAAAAGGCCCTAAACTACCAAGCCAACAAAATGTCTTGGCCAGTGACATTAGCCAGTCTTCATGACTAGTTACCCAGAACCAGCAGCATGATGGACATCTAAACGGAGGGGCCATGCTGGTAGAGATGGACTTCCACTCCCAAGGCAGATCCAGCTCTGAATGTCCAAACTCTCAGCAACAGAGACCAGCACTGAGCCTCTGTTATTCCTCAAGGAGACCAACTGGATACTTGGCGGTAAGTCAACTACACTGGACTCTGTCTATCCTGGAAGAACTTGGTAAATAGATGTTCCAGAAGAGATTTACCCTGCTCACAGAACCTCAGCCTGTAGGGCCACAGAATGCCTGACCCACAGGCATGCAGGCATGGAATCTCACAAACATGGCAGCCAATCAGGGGCCCATGTCACAGTGAAGGAGCATGGGTGTGGGCTCATGACCATGGAGCCTGCTAGTCATACCATGTACTCTACCTCCCAGAGCTGGCCAGCCTCACAGAAAGCTGGAGCCTGTTTTAAAGGCAGAGCTGGAGCACTGGTGAGGAGGGAAACCCTCAGAGGCAGGGTACCCCCCCTTTAGGATGCAGTGCTGCATTAAATTGGAGACATTAATATGGTGCTGTGTCCCCAGCAGAAAAGATATATGGGCCCAGGAACAGAAGGGTCCCACCTACCATCACTCCCACTGGCCCACGGGGAGTTTTGGGCTTCCTGTTCCTGCAACTCTGGGCTCTATGGGGTTGAAGGTCTGGTCCCCAAAGAGTCCTGTTGGACCATATGTCACAGCTGCCAACATGGGACTGTAGATTCCTATGTCCAGGGACCAACAGATGAGATGGGGAGTTGCCGGTTTAGTGGGGTAACTGCTCTGATCATCAGGAGGTAGGACAGACTTCAAGGTTTTGGGGGCTCGTAAGAACACCTGTGAAGCCCAGGTGATTCACATCGGTGCCTCCAGGCACTCCCTTTCCCCACCACAGCTGTGGACAGACACCTGCAGCCATGTGGTCTTCGGTTTATGCCACAGCCCACTCCTCCAGGATGAAGGTTTGAGTCACGCTCCGGGAAGTCGTGGAGACCTGCTTAGGTGGTCCCCCCGCTGACCCTGGAAGCATGGGAGTCACAGAGGAGAGGACGCACACAGTGCCTGGGGGGTACTGCCTGGGAAGCAGAAGTGACTGACAGGTCCATCTCCCTCCCCAGCCCCTGCCAAGTGCTGGGGCGAGGCCCATACCAGGGGTGCTCCCGTCCAGTGACCTAGCTGGGGGTGCAAATGCCTGGGGGTGTGTGAGGGGCGTGTGGCCTGTCTGAGCCTGTCCCATGTCCTGCCCAGTCGGCCCCTCTGCCCTGCACCTTCCCTGGCTGCCCCCATTCTCCACAGATGTTTCCCCAGGATGTCTCTTGTACCTTCAGGGCATCTGCCTCTTGAAGGACATGAACTCTTGTCTATTTTCTTCTAATGGTAACATTTTTTATTAAGCCCATGATTTTCTTTATTCAGTGTTTTTGAAGGAAGTCTTTAAGTGGTTCGTTGCTTAGGGTCACACGGGACCTGGGATGAACCCTGTGGAGACTGAAGTATGCTCCTGTCAGAATTTCTTCACAGCCAGACGAGAGGAGGATTTACTCCGAGTTTGCATGGGTAGCTTAAGATCCAGACCCAGTGAGGAAGGCCACAGTAGGAGGAGCTGCAGATGGTTCTGGAAGGGAGCAGAAACTGTGTGCCAGCCAGGCGGCTAATCCAGGAACAGTCCTGGGGTCACCCTAACTGCTGATGTGACCCACATGCATAGGAGATAAGAGAGCCTGGGCATCATCTCTGTCCCATAGCAGTTCCAGGCCTGCCCTCCCTTGGCCCTGGGCCTGGGTCCCTCACAGGGGGAGAGCCTCAGCTGGTCCTGACAGGCTTATCATTTATACAATGGGCTCCAGGCTGCGAGACTCCTGGGCAGCCACCCAGCCTCTCCCTTCCCTTCCAACCTGAACACATTTTTGAGGGGGGTGGGGAATTTCTAGCCCAGATATTTTATTTATTTTAACTTAATTTTATTTTTTTTAAAGATTTTATTTATTTATTTGAGAGCGAGACAGGCAGACATAGTGAGAGAGGGAACACAAGCAGGGGGAGTGGGAGAGGGAGAAGCAGGCTTCCCACGGAGCAGGGAGCCCGATGTGGGGCTCGATCCCAGCACCCCGGGATCATGACCTGAGTGGAAGGTGGACACTTAACAACTGAGCCAGCAGGCGACCCTAGCGCAGATATTTTATAGGGATCCTGATTGGGAGAATTAGATGTTGCTTTTCAAATTACTATTTTGCTTGAAATTCTTTCCCCAAACTTTACCATCAGCTGTAAAGTTACATGGTGCTCATCCTTGTATACACTCTCATTGGATGTATGGTAGGTGCTCAGTAGGATCACCTTTAGCAAACAGTAATAAGATACCTTGAGAGTCTTTTGCTATTGTCCAATCAGACAGGCCGAGAGAGGTGCATGGGTGTGCATAGGAACAAGGACTGTACCAAGGATTTTAAAACATGGAGCTGGGGCACCCGGGTGGCTCAGCTGTTAAGTGCCTGTGGGAAGCCTGACTCTCCCTCTCCCACTCCCCCTGCTTGTGTTCCCTCTCTCGCTGTCTCTCTCTCTGTCAAATAAATAAATAAATAAAATCGTTAAAGAAAATAAAACATGGAGTTTTTATAATTGGTTTGCTGTTTTGTTTCCTTTGGGTAGGACTAAGATAATGTAAGTTTTTTTTTTGAAGATTTTATTTGACAGAGAGAGAGACAGCGAGAGAGGGAACATAAACAAGGGGAGTGGGAGAGGGAGAAGCAGGCTTCCCGCGGAGCAGGGAGCCTGACACAGGGCTCCAACCCAGGACCCTGGGATCATGACCTGAGCTGAAGGGGCAGACGCCCAACCGACTGAGCCACCTAGGCGCCCCAAGATAATGTGAGTACTATTGTTTTGCCAAGTAACCAAAGCAACAGATATTCTTGCCCTGTGAAATATTGCAGAAGGGGTGCAAATTTCCACGTGAACCTCTGTTAGCTCTCGTGGTCCACATGGCAAACGCCACCTGTCCACAGCTGTGTCTGCAGTGCCTCAGGAGACTAGGAGCTGCTCCAGCTCTTGAGGGTGGAGACCTGGTCTTTTCCACCCTCCATTCCCACCACATGGTGCTCTGCTCATAGTAAGTGTTGAATAAACACTTGGTTAATTAATGAGTAAAAGGGGGGAATTTGACTAAGATGCTCATATGTGTTAGCAAAGTTTCTGTGTTGTCAAGACTACATATTTGAGTCTCAAAACTGGGCAGAGATTTGGAATTCCTTATTTTGAACAAAAATAGAACAAGTCAGCAAAAAACAGCCTTAGTGAGGCAGCTAGTTCTTGGAACGTGGGTGCGTGGGGGGGCCTTCCCCACTGTACATGCAGCAGCTTGCTGTCAGTGGGGACCAGCCAAGTAGTGTGAAGGGTGGACTGGAGCATGGGAGTGGAGGTTCCTCCTTCTGACTTTGCCACTAATTTGCTGTGTGGCTTTCTGTTTGCTCCTTGGCTGCTTCATTTTACAATGAAACATTTGGAATAAAGGAACAATATTTTTCTAGCAACCGAATTCCGTGATATTTAGAGACAAGGCATAGATAGCCTATTCCACCATCAAAAGCTCTGGTGGTTTGAAGAGGAGAAGGCAAATGCTGTGAATTTGTTGTTGTTATTGTTGTTTTTATATTTAGATCATGAACAGGGTTGGGAGACGCAGGAGCAGAGATGTTCCCCACGACACGGGTCTGGGAAGAAGCCTGTTCTACGGCGAAAAGGTAGCCATGGCCCTTTCTCCTTGGTGCCCTGGAAACAGGCATTTGCAGCTAGCTCTGCGGTGGGGGTGAGCACAGAGTGAGATGGGGGAGCAGGGGTTAAGTGAGAGTTAGTTTGAAGTTCTGGAGTCCAAGTCTTGCTTTCCAGCCGTAGGTGTCTGCTGGAAAAATGTAGCTGGGAGCCAGGTGACGCAGCTGTGTGTGTTTGTTTTTGAAGTTACCAGAGAAACAAGAGGGAAAAATTAAAAAATGAAGTTTCCACAAAAATTCAAACTGACTTCAGAAACGTCTGTGTGTGTGGAGCAAGGAGAAACAGTCCAATAATGGTGTGCTCTGTCCTGCCTCGGCAGCCCACACCCCACCCACCCCCGGGCGTGCACATACACTCACACACGGGAAGTGGAAGAGAAAATTGGTTTTTCCATGCGGGGACCGGCCGCCCCCTTGTCTCTGTGCCAGCCACAGGAAGTCAGTCTCAGCCAGGGCAGGAGAAACACTGCACTGACTGTTAGCATTAGGTTAGTGGGTGGATTAAATAAAACCACCCGGCCACAGAGAGACCCTGGTCTGCATTATTAAGTGGTTATAAATAGGAAGGGAGGGATTGCTATTAGCAATTGAACGCTGAGAATCGGGAGACGGGAAAGGAGGTGGCTGCGAACTTAAAGAAAAGGCAGAGAGCCAAACACCACAGGCCAGGGGGCCTCGCTCCCTTCCACAGGCCCCGATGTGCCTTCTTGCAACTTTGGGTTACAGGCTCTGCCAACGCCATCTCCAAGGCACACAATGGGGTGGGACCCGTGTCCTAACCAGGACCCAGAGTAAAGGGCACCGCACAAGCAGAGTGCCAGGCAAGCGGGCCTGTGGGTAGGTCTCGGCCCTGCAGCCAGCTGGTCACCCTGGGCAGCCCCTGGGCTCTTGTCTAGCTGCCAGGCGGCTCGTGGCTCCCTCTGGGCCTCAGCGTGTGCATTTCCGACACTTCTGCACAACCACCAGCACCATCACTGATGCCCTCCAAGGGAGTGTTCCTCAAAAAGACCCAGACACAGGGCCTGGCTTCAGGCACTTACTGTGGAGACAGTCTGCTTAGGCCCCGCCTCCCTCCCTCCCTCCCCCCACCCCCCAATCACCAGTCTGTTCTCCACCGCTATGGATTCGCTTACTCTGGACGACGCATATAAACGGGATCATACAAGTGACTTTTTCTATCTGGATTCTCTTAGTGTGGCGCTTCGAGGCTTACTCATGTTGTAGCACGTATCGGTGTGTATCAGTATGTCATTCCCCTAACGACTCGTAAGATTCCGCTGCGTGGACAGACCACATTATCTTTACCCACTTGACCTCCGATGGGCACTTGGGTTGTTCCCACTTTTTGGCTATTAAAAAGAACCCTGTGAACTGAGCGTCTCCACCGCAGTCTCCGTGGGAGTGGGGCTATTTCTCCCAGTACTGATCCTGGACAAGCCCCCGGCAGGACCCTCAGCACCCAGGGCAGGGGCCAAGACCAGCAACAAGGAAGCCCGGGCCCACCCCCGCACAACGTGGGGGCGGATTCCCGGCTCAGGCCCCCCTGACGTCAGGGGCGGGCCTTCCTCCTCCGACTCGGCAGGCCCTGTGGGGGCGAACTTGGACTTCCCAGCACCTGCTCCTGGCGGGGGCGGGGACTTCCACCGCCGGGCACTGGGGACCAGGACAAGCGCTGGGCTTCCGCGTGCTTGCTGCGGGGGTCAAACTCCGCCCCAGGTGGAGGCCTTGTTTGCCCGGCTTGTATTGAGCGTATTTGGGATCGGAGGCCCCGGGCAATGCGGGGGCACGCAGCTCTTAAGCTGGGTCATGGGCATGGAGCCTCTGCCCTGGAGTCTCAGGCCGGACCCCGGCCCACTTCTGGGTCCCTGGGCCCGTGGTGGAGGCAGGTGGCCTGTGTGGGGCTTATTACGGCTCATAATTGAGAAAAAAAAAAGGAAAGAAAGAAAGGGCATGAAAGCTACAGCAAACGAGGAGAGGAAAAGGCAGCGTCTGCTGGGGCCAGGCGGAGGGCCGTCTGTCCGTCCGGTGCTGTGCAGAATCAGCCGGAAAACGGGACCCGTGCGTGTCGTTGGTGACCTCTGAGGCGTCGAGGGTTTAGCCTTGAAGAGTTAGACCCTCTTATCCAGGGATTTAGAATGATTCTGAGTGCTTGGTTGTTCCTCTATGCTGTTCTCGCAGCTTAATGAATGATACATTTCATAAACCAACGAGTGGTTCCTATTCTTAAAGTGTTGGTTCCACTTGGTTTTCTTTTATCCAAATTTTCATTTTCCTTTTTTGCAGACACTCCTTGAAGGTGGTAGGAAACAAGGGGACGGAGGGAAGGCACAAGAGGGAATGCCACTTTAGCTTTCTTCATTAGAACTCGCCACGCTTTGACTGCATAAAAGAGGGGGGGGCATCCTGTTTAGAGGACCATGCCTGTTGACCAAACAGTGTACATTTGTATTTCCCAGTTGCCTAGGAGCTGAGTTGTCACATTTCACCCCTAGTGCCCCAAACTTCAAACCCAGTTCTCAGACAGTGTTCCTTTCTGGAAAGCCAGAAGCAGAGTCCATGCTTTAAATAAAGGGAGATGATCACTACAGCTGGGAGTTAGAGACTTCCTGCCTGGTGTGGGAAAAAATGTGAGAATGTCTTGCAACAGCCAAAATAAGGGTCATGCGGAGGGCCTAAAGTAGTATGGGGAGGGAAAAGGGGTGGGGATGAGAGGCCCCACGGAGACAGGGTCTGTGTTGACAGCTAGTTGATGGTTTAAGGAAGAGGGAGAGTAGAGCATGGCTCTGAGGCTGAGACTGGGATTATGGTGGAATTGGGACAGAACTAGGAAAGCCAGGAAGGAGGGAAAACACGGACACAAAGAGTGGACTGTGGGGCAATGCCCCCCCCCCAAAAGCAACCCTAATCTGAGAGTTGGCGACAACCAGCACTGGAATTTTCCCATGAAAGTAGATGCTCTCCATTCCCCAGGGATGGTTCGTGAGGTTCCACCTCATGGGTTCCCTTATGTTCTTCCCAATGTCTGAAATGCCTTTCCTACAATCTCCATCTATCGAAATTCAGCCACCTTCCAAGAGCTAAAATGATTTCTGAAACTTTTCCTGATACCATCCAAATTTATGTAGCTCCCTTTGAGATAATGCACAGGGTTTGGCAAAGGCGGATTCATAAAAGCTCAATAAACATTTATTTTAAATTGAATTAAGTTACATTGATTTCCTTAAGTGTTCCCACTGGGACAGGCTATCCCATCCATCTTGGTCAGAAGCAGAGACTTTCCACTGGAAATTCCCAAGGACCCGGCAGCCTGGGGTATGTGTGTGTGCTGTACCCCATCCAGAATGACTCACTGTGGTCACTCTGTGACCCGTTTTCCACTGTGAGCTTTGGCTGAGTAGATTCTCATGATGCTTCTTTTTTACCATGGTCACCTCCTCACTGAAAAAGCAAGGCTAAATGAAGGATGAATTGAAAACAGTGAGCTTTGCCATGACACTCCTGAGGGTGGAAAAAAGGAATTGGAAGGGAAAAGGCAGGTCCCTTAATACTGTGGCATTACCTGGATTGCTCTTCTCCAAAATCAAATAACTTCCTCTAGCTCCTCTTGTAGAGCGGCAAGTCCTGTGACAAATGGAAAAAGGAGGTTGGGTGGGTGGGGGCAACTTGTCCAAGGCTCCGAGACAGCGAGCCGTGGGTCCGGGATTACAACCAGAGTTCTCTGCCTCCGCAGCCGTGCGCTGTTGTGTCAGGGACAGGTAGGTTCTCCCTCTCCCACAGCATCATGTAAGAATGAATTCTTAAGTGTGACTAAGTTTTTGACAAATGCTTTTAGCCCTGTGACCCTTTTACCTTCAGAGAGTTCTGGGACGAGGCGTTCTGCTCTCTCTGTGCCCGTTTGTGCCCCAGTGTGTTATTTCAGTGTCTTGATGGGCTTAGGGGGGTTGGGGAAACATGATTTTCAACTGAGCATCATCAAACACTCCCTTTAATTAGAAACATAAAATATTCTGTTAAGTTTTCAAAATTTAGAGTATGGGACATACAACTCTGCCAAGCAAATACTGTGAATAACAACAATATTGGATATTTTCAAGATGGCCTCATGTAAGAAAAAGACAAAAGTGAAAGATGACACACAAGCCTATCTGCAGACACACTAGAGGATGGGGGAGCTCAGGCAGCCATGGGTGTTCTAGCATCCTCGCCTGTAGCCTTTGGTTATTTAAAACTTGGCAAAAAGGCAAAAGGCTAGCGATGTGCTGTTTCAATGTCATCCTGGGGCATTGTTGAACCAGCTCACCCAGGAATTATTTGAGACTGTGCTTGACATCACCATACCCTAAGGACTCAGTTTCTGTGAAGTTTCATGTTGGCTGGCGGGCTGTTTCTGGGAGAAGTGTGAGTAACTGCCTGGTAGAAGGGATAACTGTAGAGGTTATGATCTGACTGCTCTGTAGGACATAACACTTTGTCTTTAATTCAGCACGCTCACCTCAGAAAGTCCTTCCTGATGGGCGGACTGTCCCCGCTCCTCTGAGGCCTGTTGGAACTGGTCCTACCATCTCCCTGGCTGCTCATGAATGAGCTGGAGAGAATCTTTGCTATGTCTTCATCCCATACTTGTGTGAGAAGCATGTTTTTAACTTTCTGAAAACCATACTTTGACAGTGAAAATGTGCAAATCTGTGTGGGGACTTTGCAGCTCTAAGTGAAAGTGGCCAGGCCATCTCACTTGTGTCATGAGCCCACAGGAGCTCCCGAACCAGCCTGGAGTAGAGATGAGCCCTACGTGCTCTCATCTGGATGTCTCCTAGGTACACAGATACTTAATCCAGGTCGTGACGATAGGTCAGACTTCTCTCTCCGGGGGAATGAGGAAAGCCCAGCTCCAAAGGGAAAAGCTTTGCTCTTTCTAGGAAAGAATGTTGGTTCTAGGCACAAAATCTCTTAAGGGGATTAAAGCTCAAAAAATGCACAACGTGATGTTGACCCCCACCTTCCCTCCCTGCTACTGAGCATCTACGATGGGGAAGAAGACTTGTGGTCCGAGCTCTCATGGGGCTTGCTATCTAGGTGATAGAACAAGACACAAAGAATGAGTACCTTTCTTTAACATAAAGGGAGAAAATGTTATTTTGAAAATTGGCTGCACTTCAGCTGATAGGTTGAAGAAGGACAGAAGATTTCCTTGGGTTGGGGTCGCCTTCCTGGATGTTTAGACTGTGGAGGACAGTTCCTGCCCCATCTGTGCCTTCTGCTGCTCTGGGTGGAAGAGCACCATGACAGGGGGGAGTGGGTTGCATGGACGGTCAAGCCACAGGAGTGCTGAGCAGAACCCAAGAGGCTGGGGTCCTTGGGGGGAAGAGACAGGAGCAAGGTTTCAGGGCATAAAGAAGGTGCAGGGGCTTGGGGGCTGGTTTCCAGGGTGTGCTATACTTCCCCTGGGCCCTCCAGATGTCCAGGACCATCATGGTCACCCCAGCCCCCTGTCTAGGGTGTGCTCCTGGCTGGGTTCACACTCGGGCTGAGGCAGTGACCGGCCTGGGGGGCTCCCCACCCTTCACTGTCTGTCCCTCCCCAAACTGGACAGATTTATAGTCTCCTGGGGGCATGAGGCATTAAATAAACAGAGCCAGGCAACAAGACTAACTGTACCAAGTGAGCCCTATGGGGGCACTGATTCCCTGCCAGGCGTGTGCTCCCTGGGTGATGGGCGTCTGTGATGCGTGGCGAGCGTGGCCGCCCAGTCGCAGCTGCGGTGGAGCCCCTGCCTGCACCGGCCCCCCTGCTGACTTCGGCTGCCCTCGAGAGTAGCTCTGTGGTGCCCTCTGTTCCCTTAAGCCTTCCCATCTGTGACCAAACTGAGAAGATCGAATTCTAGCCATAAATGGAAACATTTCTAAGAGGCCCCAGTCAACTGCCAAATGAGCTGGGAGGTGACTAAGCGGCCAGAAGGAGGGAGAGAAGTTTCTTGGTGCAGAAGTGTGGCTCTCTTCCCAGAGGGCCAGCGTGTGACCCTCCCCCAACATGCCACCAGCAGCAGCGATTCTCAGCGCCTCCTTGTAAAAGGCGAACTTGGAAGATTCTCAGTTGGTAAAAGGAAATCTCAAGCTTGGCCACAAAGTCAGTTGAAAGTTAGTGAAAAAGGACTTTTCTTTTTCAAAGTTAGGTCCCAATGATGTTGGGAAACATCAGAGTGAAGCTATTTCTACATAGACTTACACATGGTATATGTGTACATACCACAAAACCATTAAACATCATCAGATTTGGTCAATTTAATGAAAGCCAGGCCATGAGGATTCGCGATGCGCTCGCGTGCGACCACCATGGCCTCCGCAGCCACCCAGAGGAGCGTGGAGTGCGTCTCCTCCGCACAGGGCTGCAGCTCGGCCTCCCTCGAGGATCGAGGATCGCCGAGGGGTCTTGGGACACTGGACCCCTCGGAGGGTCACACGGGAAGGTGAGGAAGGGGAAGAGCACTCCTGGTGCTCACCCTCCCCTCGGTGACGGGGGCACCCCAGCGCAGAGAGGGAGCTTGTGTTGGGTAACACAGGTAATGAGCGCAGGCCTGGGACTTGAAGGACACTCGGTTTCCTAGCCTCCTTCTTGTCGGATGGAGTCCTGAGGCCGAGCGGTGGCCATGGACTGCAGGTGGAGGTGATTTCCAGCCCATCCTGTGAACCACCTCCGTGTGATCCTCCACACTGTCTTTCTCTCACTGCCTAGGAGCGGAGGGCTCCAGAGACGGACCCCCAAGGCACGGGGAGGGGCACAGCCATCAGACGGAAGGATCCCGAGTCCCCCAGTTTCCACATGGATCGAAGCACCATCCTTGCCAACTTGCTCTGAGTTGTGGAGGGAGAAGCGGTGGCCGGTTGAGTGCTGAGCTGCTGGGGTACTAGAGTGCTCGGTGACAGCACCCCTGCCCCCAGGCCCTGCTTCCCAGGCCTTGAACTTGCTGCGTCCTGAGCGCCGCCCTGCTGAGGCTCGGTGCCACAGAGGACGACGCACGGTGGTCATTGGGTCTGAGGTTCAACTGTGCCACCAAGATGGAATGGATGAGAAACCTCAAGTGGGGGCCCAGATGGCCAAGCAGACTCTCAGGCGGGGGGACTGAGACCCCGCTGGAAGGCAGCCACACCCACGGGCTGCCCACCAGTGGGCCCAGAGTGGAGAGCACAGGATTTGTGGAGCTCCTTCTTTACCGCAGCTGCTGCTGGGGCCCTCACTCCTGGCCTGCCTGGTGGGGCTCCATGGACACTCAGCGGTGAGCGGCCGTGCTGGGCCTGTCTGGGACCTGCAGGACGGTGAAGACACACCAGTGCAGGATGGAGGGCTATGCTGGGGACAAGCCATATTCCACTCAGAGATGGCAGGGTGGGAGAGAAAGGGGTATGCAGGCCGTGGGGGAGAGAAGCTGACAGGTGGCTCTGAAGTCCGGCCACAGGGCGCCCGGGACGGGCAGACAGCTCCAACAGAGACAGACCCTGGGGACAGGCTGGCCTTCAGGCTCTGGGGCTCCTGGGAATTGGGTTTGCTGAGAGAAAAGTGCATTGCCACATCACAGGACACAGGTCAGAGGACCCTGCCTGCGGCTGGGCATTGGCTTGCTGCTTCTGGAACCCGTTTGCAGCATTCCAGTGCTTGGCTCCATGTCATTGGAGCCGACCCTACAAACTGTGCACCCCTGCAGGATGCCATGTAACCCATGAATTCAACCAAGTGATATATTCCAGGAATGAAAGTTAAAATTATCAGTCATAGTAGCATTAAAGGGGGCACCTGGGTGGCTCAGTTGGTTAAGTATCTGCCTTCGGCTCAGGTCATGATCCCAGGGTCCTGGGATCGAGCCCCATGTCGGGCTCCTTGCTCCACGGGGAGTCTGCTTCTCCCTCTCCCACTCCTTCTGTCACTCTCTCCCTCTCTCTTTCTCTCTCAAATAAATAATCTTTAAGAAAAAACAATAGCATCAAAGAATGCACATTACTTAGGGATAAATCTAAGAAAATAGATGTGGGACCCACACACTGAAAACTAAGACTCATTGTTGAGATCAAAGAAGACTAGAGAGGCAGAGAAGTAGTCCGTGTTCATGGACCCGAAGACTTCGTGTTGTCAGCCTCGGAGTTTCTCCCAAATTGATCTTCAGATTTCATGTGATCTCAGTCGATCCCACCAGGCTTGTTTGTAGACGTTGAAAGTTTGATTCTAAAATGTACATGGAAATTCAAAACTTTGAATGGAAAAAAATAATCTCTAAAAGAAGAACAAAACGGGAGGTTTTGTACCACTTGATTTTTTTTTAAGATTTTATTTTTTATTTATTCATGAGAGACAGAGAGAGAGAGAGAGAGAAGCAGAGGGAGAAACAGGCTCCCCGCTGAGCAGGGAGCCCGATATGGGACTCGATCCCAGGACCCTGGGACCATGACCTGAGCCGAAGGCAGATGCCCAACCATCTGAGCCACCCAGGCGCCCTGTACCACTTGATTTTAAGACTTAGAATAAAGCTATAATAATTAAGACTGCAGTGTTGATGTAAGGATATATCTATAATATATTAATATATTATGCTACATATAATAGTTAAGTAGTTAATTTAATGCAAATTACAATCATGGTGAGATACCACTGCACGTCCACTGGGATTTCTATAGTTAAAAGGTGACAATACCAAGTGTTAGCAAGGCCGTGGAGCAACACACTGACAGGGGACATTTAAAGTGGAGCAACTACTTGGGAAACTGGCCATTTTCTATAAAGCGAAATTTATGCTCGCCTGATGGCTGGACCATTCCTTTCCTGAATATTTCCTTAAGACAGGTAAAGACATGTCCCCATCCATATCTGTATAAGGGTGTTCACAGTGGCTTTATAACAAGCAAAAAGTGGAAACCATCCAGGGCGGTGGCCACGAGAGGATGGCAGGTGCCGTGTCCCACCCCCCATGCCCCATTCCCGCCATGGGCAGCTCCTCAGCTAGAAGTTGACTGAGCCCTGGTACTGTCTCTCTGCAGCAGCCCAGGGAAATCTCAGCAACATGTTCCTGAGGAAAAGAAGTCAGACACGGAGGGGTAGTGCTGTGGAGTCCATTCTTGTGAAATTCTAGAGCAGGTGAGAAAGTCACCTTTAGTGACTGAGAGCAGATGAGCAGTGGGCTGGGGCGGGGGCGAGGGATGCGTTGTGTACTCGAGCGGGGTGGTTACACACTGTGTGCATTTGTAAAACGTCACCAGACAATATGCTAAAAGTAGTCTTTCTTTATATGAATTGTGCCTCAATAAGATTGATTACAAAAGTTATAAAAAGGCACCACTGTTTGGAAAGTGCAGGTGAATTCTGCCCATCCCCCACTGCAGGGATGGCTGTGGAGAAGCCAGCCACGGACAGCCACTGACTCCGTGGCACCCTGTAGGGATCCCATGGGAGTGTGTCAGTCACCGTGGTCTTGCAGCTCTTGCCAGACTCCATTTCCCAGAAGGATGGTGGGGCCAAGGTTGGGGGGAAGCATGGAGACAGGAGGAAAGGGGCTGGTGCAGGAGGAGAGAGGCACGGGGCGGGGCCGACAAAAGGACTGGGTGGCATGGCTCTGCGAGGGAAGGGCAGGCGTTTTCTTTTGGAAAAAGATGCTGAGCAGGATCTGGACGCTCCTCACTCTGGGAGCCATGTGTCCTGTGACACGCACCTGCGGGATCCCCGACGCAGGTGCCCTGCTGTGGGGCCGCCTGCCCTGGGACAGTCACCAAAGAACTGTAGCCTCGGCTGCAAAGCAGTGGACACTTGTGGTCTCAGGACCCTATTACACTCCTCCAGGTTGTGGGGATTACCAAGACCTCCTGTTGGTACAGGTCACGTCTGTCGATATTAATGGTATTAGAAATTAAAACAGAAATGTAAAAATATTCACTTATTCGTCCAGTGAATATAATGGGATAAACCCATTACACGTTAACATGCACAACATACTTTTAATGAAAAAACCCGCCTTAAACAGAAGTGACAGGGGTTGTCCGCGTTTCCAAATCTCTGGGTTCACACATGTACTTGTGTACCCAAACTGTGGTGACAGGCTGTTTCGGGTAAAATCTGTGAAGGAAATCTGGCTTCTTATGGACATGGGGTTGGAGCAAAGAGTATTTTGAGGATCTTTTCGGATAGTTGTGGATATTTTCGATATGACACCAAAACTTAATAAAATATCATTTCTTAAAGATGTGTTGTCATGTGGAGTCTGAAACAAGTGTTTTGTGTGCCCGGGAGCAAGTGAGGGTGAAAAAGCATTATTATCAACCTTTAGTAGTATTACCAAGTAGGTTGGCCTCACAGAACCCCTGAAAGGGTCTCTGGAGCCCTGGTACCCCCAGACCACATTTTGAGAGCTGGGTGCTTGCATCAGCGGGTCGGAAATACTCTGAGCAGACAGGGCCCGTTGGAGCCCCACCTGGGGCTGGAGAATGTGGATTTCTACAGAGCTCCCAGGTGAGCCCCGTGATCTGTCGCTTCAGGACACCCTGTCAGGGAGCAGGCACCCCAGGTGGGGAGAGAGGGAAGCTGGGAGTCACCGCAGGGAGGGACCAGAGGGAGCTCCTACTGTGAGACCCGGCTTCCTCCTGGAGACCTCCCCAGACACTCCCACACTCGCTGCAAAAGGGGGCTGGCACGTGTTGTCTCTAAGGTGGCACCTTGTTGGCCAGAACAGCAAGGAGGAAGGGAAGGATAAGCAGAGAACATGCCTGGGACAGTCACCAAAGGACTGTAGCCTCAGCCACAAGGCAGTGGACAGCACTGGCTCTCTTAGAGGCCGGGGCCCCACCAGGAGGCTCCAGGGTCGCCTTCGCCTGGCCTCCAGGAGGCCTTGGATGGTTCCCTGCCCTTGACCTCTGGTCGGAGCTCCTTTTGTAGGATACAGATAACCAGCCTCCACTCTGCCTGACCCTGTTTAGAGTACCCACAGCGACCTGGGAGACCTGCCCTGGTTCCAGCTGGGCCCGGTGGGGGGCTGTCTGCAGGGGTCAGTGGCTCCTGAGCCCCTGGTGTTTCTGCTTTCTCTCTACATTTTCAATGTGAGTCAGCCCTCTCTGCCGTGTCTCCAGACCCCCAGCCCCCTGCGTAGCACCCCGCAGTGGAAGGCAGACCCCTGAGCTCAAGTTTGCAGGTGAAGAGGAGGGTGAGAGAGAGGGGAAGGGCCAGCGCGAGGCCCGGGAAACCCCGTCCGGCCCCGGGCTGGCGGCCAGTGTGCAGTGCAGGCTCTCTGCGGGAAGCCTGCGTGCCAGCCTGTCTGGCAGGCCTAAGGGGTTCCAGATGTGGGTCTCCCCGTGACTCACGGAGGTGGCTGGGCTGCATTAGGCTGTCCCCAGGGACCCTTTGTGCAGCCAGGAGGATGGACTCTGCTGCACGTCCTCAATCTCTCCCGGCCCAGCGGTGGGCTCCCATGAGCGCTCCTAGGAGGCAGCAGGCCTGGGGGACCGGGCAGGAGGGCGTTCTCAGGACCCAGGATGAGGGCTGCGGGCCAGGCGCGTTGAGGCACCTCTGCAGGGCCGGTGGGCTGTGAGGTGGCTGTCAGAGCAAAGCCGGGCAGCAGATACGGGGGGCAAGGGGGGGGCTCACTTTGCTGGCCTGTTCTGACCGCCTGGTTGTGGGACTTTCAATGCTGATTTGGGTCCTCTGCCATCACCTTTTTTTTTTTTTTTTTTTAAGTAACACAATCATCTGTGGCACCCATTTAAGACTACGTGCGCCAAGCCAAACTAACGTTTCCTCCTCAGAGACAGGTAGTCTCCAAGTATGCATCTTGGATTAAACATTTTTCTGGCTGAGGGCGTCTGGGTGGCTCAGTTGGTTGGGCGCCGGCCTTCGGCTCAGGTCATGATCTCAGGGTCCTGGGATCGAGCCCCGCATCCGCGTCCTGGGCCGGAGCCCCGCATTGGGCTCCCTGCTCAGGGGGAAGCCTGCTTCTCCCTCTCCCTCTGCCTGCCCCTCCCCCTGCTTGTGTGTTCTCTCTCTCTCTCTGACAAATAAATAAAATCTTAACAAAAAATTCTTAAACATTTTTCCGGCTGAGGAAGTGTACATATTTAAAAATAAGAGCAGAAAGCCTCCGAATAATAGGTCCGTGGGAAGAGGAGAAGGTAAATCCTCCCCACGGGGAGGAAGCAATAGAGAGAGCTCTGCAGAGAGCAGGTCTGATGAAACGTTCTTGGAAGACACGTTCACATCCATCATCCACTGTGAAGCTGTCGGTTGGAGCGCCACGCTCCGGGCCCCCCCAGCTGCAGGGGAGGGAAGGGGAGGGAAGGGCGCTGACGCTTGCGCCCTGTGACTCCTCCGACATCCCTGTGGCGTTTGCCGGAATTTCCTCTGGATTTCGGACTCACAGATGTCTGGTTATGCAAGACTCATTCCCATTTTTGGCAAAGGAAGTTAGTCAAGGAGGAAAGGAGCGTCTTGGGCTGCCGGCCAGCTGGGCGGGGGTGGAGGCCCTGGGCGCCCCTTCTCCCAGGGACCGCGGAGTGAGGAGGGCCCTGCTCTGGCTTGGGAATGACTCTCCCTGGAATGTCTCTTTGGAGAAGGACGCCTTTCCAGATTCCTCCCTCATCCCCTGGCCGGACATGGGTCCTGTGCTCTTTCCTGAGCAGACCTGACTGCCCGCCCTGCCCTGGGGCTTTTCTGGAGCTGAGCCTTGTGGGGGAAGGTGGAGAAGGGGTTAACAGGAGCCAGGAGGAAGGCGGAGGAGTGGCTGGTGGGTGGGCAGGCATGGGTCTCTGCTGTAGCGCAGGGTCTCAGGGGCGAGTTACGAGGTCCCAAGCAAGCCCACGGGGTATAAAAGTAGTCCTTAGAGAACACTGGTTCTCAGTGGGGGTTCATCACCCCCTGTGGTCATTTAGAAATGTAGGAGGGGCTTTTTAAAAAATTTTATTTATTTATTGACACAGAGAGAGAGAGAGCAAGCAGGGGCAGGAGCAGAGGGAGAGGGAGAGAGAGAATCGTAAGCAGTCTCCAAGCTTAGCCCAGAGCCTGACTTGGGGCTGGATCCCAGGACCCTGAGATCATGACCTGAGCGGAAATCCAGAGTCCTTAACTGACTGAGCCACACAGGTGCCCCATAGAAATGTAGGAGGGGCTTTTAAAAATAAAATTCTTTAAAACAAGATGAAAACAGAGAGGGAAGCAAACCATAAGAGACCCTTAACTCTAGGAAAAAAACAGGGTTGCTGGAGGGGCAGGGGGTGGGGGGTAACTGGGTGATGGGCATTAAGGAAGGTTAGTGATGTGATGAGCACTGGGTGTTTTATGCAACTGATGAATCACTGACCTCTACCTCTGAAACTAATAATACACTATATGTGAACTAAGTTGAATTTAAATACAAGATTAAAAGAATGAAAGCAAAAAAACAAAAATCAAATCTTTGAGGTATAGAATGTCTTGTGTATAAAGTTATACATACAGTAAGATGTACCCATTTTAAGTGTACAGTTTGATCATCTTGACAAGTTCATATAACTGTGTGACCATCAGCACAGTCAAGACAGAGAACGTGTGTATCACCCTAAAGGGAGACCTCAAACCCTCTTGCAATAAATTGCCCCTGCTCCATGCAATCGCTGATGGGTATTTTGTAATTACAGGTTAGTTTCCCATGGAAAGACAGTACGGCTCTTCTGGCTTGTGTATGTCTTTGAAATGCACCCAAATGTAATCCCTGAGTGTTTCATCCTGTGATATATGATGGTTTGTTTATACAATCACCTGTTCATGGACCTTTCCAGTCCATCGGCTGGTTGTTTCCAGTTTGGGGCCATTATGAATAAATCGGCCATGCACACTCATGTGGAGACTTTTGTGGTGATGGGTCTTTGTGCTTCTCGTGTGTAAGTATGTGGAATGGCATGGTGGGGTCCCGGTTCAGTCTGCAAGAACGGCCAGTTTCCCGCTAGCGGCTCGTGAGGGCTCCCAGTCCTGCACACCCTCACCCAACAACATTTGCTGTGATTTTAGCTTCTATTGTGCCATCTCCTCAGCCCCGTAACTTGCATTTCCCTGATGACTAACGAGGCGGGCACCGCTTCACACACTCACCGGCCTGCTGTCTGTCTTCTCTTGGGAGAAGGGGAGGGGTCTGTTCCAATCATTTGCCTCCCATTCTAAAAAACTTTTTATTTTGCAGTAATTTTAGATTCACAGAGAAGTTGCAAATCTAGTACAAAGTTCCCATGTGCCCTTCACCCAGTTTCCCCAGGGCTAGTGTCAAACACGACATCATGAAAATCAGCACAGGTCCAAACCAGGAAACTGACATTGCCGCCAAACTGCAGACCTTGTTTGCATTTCACCAGTTTCTCTCTTTTTCCTGGTACAGAGTTCATGAATGTAGAGGTTTGTGTAAAAAATTGGGGTGTAGAAGCTTTTCATCGCCCCAAAGGAGTTCCCTCATGCCATCCGTTATAGTCACACTCTCCCTCAACCCCAACCCCAGGAAACTCTTACTCTGTTCTTTATCTATACAATTTTGCTAGTTTAAGAATATTATATTAATAGGATCATACAGTAGGTGATCTTTTGAGGTTGAATTTTCCAACATTATAATGCATTTAAGATGCATGCAAGTTGTTGCATGTGTCAATAGTCTGTTCATTTTTTATCTGTGTTGTATTTTTTAAAAAATTTATTTATTTTAGAGAGAGAGGGAGGGAGACAGCAAGAGTGGGAGGGACAGAGGGAGAGGGAGGGAGAATCTTAAACAGATTCCATGCTGAGTGGGGAGCCCAGCGTGGGGCTGGATCCCATGACCCTGAGATCACCACCTGAGCTGAAAACAAGAGTTGGACGCTTAACCGACAGTGCCACCCAGGTGCCCCGTCTGTTTACTTTTTAAAAAAATTTTACTATTGACGTATACTTGACATACACTTATATTAACTTCAGGTGCATGACTTAGTGTTTGGACAGTTCGATACATTATCACCACAACAAGCGTAGTCACCGTGTGTCACCACACAATGTTCTTACAGTATTATTAGCCGTGTTCCCCATGCTGTGCTTTTCATCCCCATGACTCATTTACTTTATCAGTGGAAGTTTGTGCTTCCTCATCCCCTTCTCCTAATCCCTTAACCACCCACCGCTTCCCTCTGGCAGCCACCGCTTTGTTCTCTGTATTTATGAGTCTATTTTATTTGGTCTGTTTGTTTGTTCATTTTGTTTTTTAGATTCCACATATGAGTGAAATCATATGGTTTCAATCTCTGTCTGACTTACGTGACTTAGCTTAATGCCCCCTAGGTCCATCCATGTTGTTGAAAATGGCAAGGTCTCATTCTGTTTGATGGTTGAGTAATATCCCACTGTGTGTGTGCGTGCGCGCACCACCTCTTCTTTATCCATTCATCCATCAGTGGACCCTTGGGCGGCTTCCATGTCTTGGTTTTGTACATACTGCCGCAGTGAACATCGGGGTTCATGCATCCCTTTGAATTAGTGTTCTTATTTTCTTTTTTAGTATATGTGCTGCCGAAGCGAGCACAGTGTTCTTGTTTTCTTTAAGAAAATGCCCAAGAGGAGAATTACTGGATCGTGTGGTATTTCTGTTTTTATGTTTTCCAAGATAGTTTCCTTTTTTTTTTTTTTTTTTTTTTTTTTTTGCTGAGTAGAATTCTATTTCATGGATGTACCACAGTTTATTTACCTGTTGAAGGACATTTGCATTTCTGGAATAAACCCCATTTGGTCATAATTTATTATTATTTTTATATATTGTTGTATTTTATTTGCTAACATTATGTTGATGACTTTTGCATCTTTGTTCGTAGGGAATATCGGATTGCAGTTTTCTTGTTCTGTGTGCTGTCTTTCTCCAGTTTTGACCTCAGGATACTGCTGGCCTCATAAAGTCTCTTGGGAAGTATTCTCTCCTATTTTCTGGAAGAGAATAAGTAGAATTACTGTTGCTTCTTATTTAAATGTTTGGGAGAATATACTAGTGAAGCCATCTGGGACTAGATATTTCTTGTTTTGTAAGGTTTTTAACTAAAACTTCAATTTCTCTAGGAGTTATAGAACTTCTTAGATCCTCTGTTTCATCTTGAGTGAGTTTTGGTACTTGGCAGTTTTTGAGAAACTGGTTCATTTCATCTAAGTTGTTGATTTTATGTGTGCATGGTTTTTTTCGTAGTATTTGCCTACTTTCCCTTTCATGTCTGCAAGGTCTGTAATTTTGATATCTCTTCTTTCATTCCTGACATGGCTCTTTCATTTCTATCTCCTCTCTTTTATTGGTCAGTTTGGCAAATTTTTATTGATCTTAACTGTCTCAAAGAACCAGATTTTGTTCCCATTGATTTTTTCCATTGTGTTTTGTTTTAAATTTCATTGATTTCTTCTTTTTATTTTTCTTCCTTCTACCTGATTTGGATTTATTTTGTTTTCTTGAGGTGGATTCTTGAGGTGAAAGCTTGGATTACTGTTTTGAGATCTTTCTTCTAACATTTAGTGGTACAAATTTCCCTGTAAACACTACTTCAGGTGCCCACCACAGATTTTGTTATGTTGTATTTTCATTTTTATTCAGTTAAATATAATATTTAATTTTCCTTGAGCCTTTCTCTTGGTCCATAGATTATTTAGAAGTATGTTGTTTACTTTTTAAACAGAGATACTCCTCCTTAGATTTCTGTTATTGTTACCCAGTTTGATTCCATTATGGTTAGAGAACATACTTGTCAATTCTCTTATCTTTATTGAAAGTGTTTTAATGATTATGAGTATCATTTATCTTGGTAAATGTAAATGAACACAAAAAGATGTTTGCATTCTGCTCTGATTGGGTGGAGTGTTTAATAAAAGTCCATCAGCTCTTGCTTTTGTTTTGGTTATTTGAACATTTTTTAGCATTCTATTTTAATTTATCTATTGCATTGTTGATTATATCTTTGAAAAATCTTTAGTGGTTTCCCGGCAATTACAATATGCATACTTAACCTTTCACAGCTTACTTAAAATCAATATTTTAGGATTTCAAGTGTTTTGTAGAAATCCTACCACTACGTAGGCCCCTGTGCTCTCCATTCTTTATGTTGTACTTGTCTTGTATTCAACATCCACACATGCTGAAGACTCAGTGAGACAATGCTACAGTATTTGCTTTTAATCATCAAACATATTTTAAAGAACTGAAGTGGAGAAGAAGCCTATTAGCATGTTCATTGCTCTTCCTCTCTCAGTTTTCCTTATGTCTGAAAAACTTTTAGCCACTGTTTTAGGGAATGTTTGCTGATAGCAAATTATCTTAGTTTTTCTTCATCTGAGAATGTCTGTATATCATCTTCATTTCTGAAGGATTTTTTTTCTGTGTATAAAATCTGAATTAATGTTCTTTTCTTTCCATACTTAAAAAATGTGCCACTTTCTTCTGGCCTCCATGGTTTCTAATGAGAAATTTTTAGTTATTCCAATTGCTGTTCTTTTGTAAGTAATGTCATTTCTATCTGACTTCATTAAATATATTTTTCTTTAGATATTCTAATGTCTTGAGTTTTCAGAAGTTTGAGTGTGAGGTGTCTGAGTGTGGATTTATTTAGGTGTTTCCTGTTTGGAGTTCATTAGCTTTGTGGGCCTGAGAAGGAGAGAAGAGTTCTGGCAAAAACCCTAGACCAGACCTATCTGCAGAACTGCATGTGAAGGAATTTAAGGTTCTGCAAAAAGTAGCTGCAGGAGCCCCAGTGGGCTAATTTTTATTTTTCAAGATATGGCTTTGTCAGTTTGGCCAAGTAGATGGAGACAATAGAAGTCCCAGGTTCTGGATGTGTGCTGTAGCTCCCACTGGGGGCCAGCCATTGGATCCTCTGGTAGATGAGCATACTGTTCTCTGGTCACTTGGACCACACATGGTGACTTAAAGGGCTTGAGTTAGGAATGACCCCTTTTCTCATCACTGATCTGAAAGGAGGCAACTTTAAACAGATAAAGTCAATGGGCATCATGTTGGTCAACTTCCCATGGATGCCTCCAAATGTGTAGAGCAGTTCATGCCCCAAGACCCTCTGTTGAGGGCCAGGCTAGAGTGGGAATGGGTGAGAGAAGGTGTGCAGCAGTAGTCCACGGTGAGCTGGTCCAGGAGGTGAAGGGAAGGGCTGGCTCCCATGGGACAGAGGCAGGCTGGTGGCACAGCATGATATATTCACCACACACACAGGTGTGAAGCACAGACGTTCATAAAATAAAGTCATGTGATGAGGAAGTGAGGAACTCTGAGTATTCATTACCTTTGTTTTTAATACAATTTTTTAAAATGTTTTATTTATTTATTCATGAGAGTCAGAGAGAGAGAGAGAGAGAGAGAGAGAGAGAGAGGCAGAGGCAGAGGGAGAAGCAAGCTCCCCGCCTAGCAGGGAGCCCGATGCGGGACTCGATCCCAGGACCCTGGAATCATGACCTGAGCCGAAGGCAGACGCTTAACCATCTGAGCCACCCAGGCGCCCCAATACAATTTTTTCAAGTATAAGTTTATATAATTTGGTTTTTAAATAATGGCTGTGTTTAACAACCAGGTCTCAAAATTCCTGAAGGCATATCAATGTCCATGTGAGCTCTGGCATGCCCTGGGGTGTGGGTGCGGCAGTGGGAAGAACTTCCTGAGGGTTGGGGTGAGCCCTGGTTGCAGGACAGAGCTGCTGGGGGGTCAGTGGATGGGTGTGCCTCGGGGGACAGGAGGGAAGCTGGGCCCAAGACCTCATGCCTGGCTCCCGGTTTCTGCTGGGTGGGGACTTGGGGCCTTCTCTGCTGCTTGCTGACTCACTGGGTCCATGGCGAGATCTAGGTCACTCACTTTCTCGTGACTCACAGGTTGGCTGCTGCTGTCTCCAGGCTGCTTCTGAGGGACATGGTTTAATGCTGACTGTCCCAGTGCCTGTTGGAGGCCCCACTCCTTCCTTACAATCTAGCCAGCTCCTGACCAGAGCAGGACAGGTCTGCATGGGCCAAGTCTCTGAGGATTGCTTGGGAATGAGCTGTCTGTGGCCATGAGGCCCTGAGCGAGGTGGAACCAGGGAGTACTCGGGCCAGGAATTGAGAGCTTCAGAGGCCCTGATGCCATCACAGGTCACTCCCTGACCACCAGCCTCCTCCCCATTCATTCATGTTTCTACAACCCTTCTGAGCGCCTGCTGGGAGCCCTTTCCCCTTGGAACATGAACGGGCACACTGTGGCAAGACTCAAGTCCTAACTGCGTCCTCGCAGCCACAGGTGGCCATGCCGTGAGGGGCATCCCTGGGCTGCTCGGTAGACGGGGAGCAGCCTTCATCATGGAAACTCCTGGATCATCGAAACGATGCAGTTTCTGCATCACCCAGCAAAAACCCTGGAAACATTTCCACTATGAGTTCTAAACACACCTTTATTTGCTGTACACATTTAAAATAATTGATCTAAGAAGCATTTTCACTTTGTTTTAGTTAGCAAAATATTTATGATCATATAGCCAGTCCTGGAAAGTTATTTTTGTAGTAATTCCGAGTCAGACAATATGGGTTAGCATCCTGGTTCTGTGAGTCTGGGCTGGGTGTTCGGCAGTCCAGGCGGGGAGTGAAGCAATGCTTGCCCCGAGGTTGTTGAAGGCATGAATATGTGAGAAAAGAAGAGCATTTGGGAGAGGAATTGATTAGTGCACAGTGACAAAGGAGCTCATTTCTTAACTTGACATCTTTCTGGGTGTTGGGAGCAACAGAGGGGAGTTGGGCTGCCTCCCCGGACACTGGGAGAACCCCGAGACCTGCCGTGGGTATGGCCCTGGCTCCCTTTACTCGCCCTGAAGAAGGAAACGGTCTGGGATTGACTGGGCCAGCCAGAGGGATGCTTGTCCCTCTCCGTGGGGACCGAGGGCACCTGTGTCCCAGGGCAGGGTCACTGTTTGGGTTACAGTGTCCGGGTGGGCGGGTGGTGGGGGTGTCTCTGAGGACAGGACACGCCAGCCCATCACTGGGGTGGGAGGCCCTCGTCCCACTGAGCCCCTGCCCCTGCTCCAGGCCTCACGGTTTGTAATTCTTCATTTAGGGATTGTCTGACTGGCTTCAGTCACTCCTCTAGACTGCAAGCTCAGGAAGGCAGGCTCTGTGCTTTCTCTCTGTCATGGGATCATTCCCCGTGGAACAGCCCAGCCCACCCAGTCTCTCTGGCTTCTGTCCGCCTTCTCTGCTCTCCATCTGCTTGGACGTTAGGGTTGTTTAAGAGGCTTCTCCCCCCAGGCCCCCTCCCACTGACCCCCACAGCCCTATCTTGACAGCCAGCCTCCTTTGTCCTGGGAAAGCGGCTGGAGTCCTCAGGGCTGGGGCTGTCCTGCAGTGTCATGGACTCTCCTTCAGGAGCCCCGGGCTGAGCGTGGGAGGCCTGCTGGAAGCCGGCTGTGGTCTGTCCAGGCCAAGAGACCCTCCCCGCCCCCCCATAACCGCGGCATTCTGTGGAAGTTGAATGTTTCATGGGATGACGCCCAGACAGGGCTGTGGTTTGGAAATGGTTTGGGAAACTGGAGGAGGATGGCATACTTGTGACGATTTCAGAGTCTGGTTATCTGCGCTTGGTCCTTTAAAAGCTTTAGGCAGAAACCAAGACACTGCCCCTGCCTGCACCTGCTCTAGCCACGGTTCTGGAGTCACACTCAGGCGGGGCGCCAAGCTGGTGGTGGGCCTGGCTGTGCTGGCGTCTGCCCTGGGCCCCCCAGCTCAGCTCAACCCACCCAGGCCAGTGGGTGTAGGCAGAGCGGGCCCCTGGGTGCTGCCTCACCAGCTGCCCATCATCCTCAGCACAAAACTTCCAACAGGCTCCCCTCCTGGTCCCCTCGGGATCATTCGGGGCATCCTCCCTCCCCACTCCCTGGCTCAAACTCTGTCTCCGGGGCAACTAAACATTTGTTCTTTCTGTCCCCCTTGTAGTCTGCACCACTGCCCCCTGACTCCACACCCTGTCTTCAGCCCTGGACTCATCCCATGCCTGGACCCCGGTTTTCTGATCTATCGTCTTGGGGTGCAGGCCGTTGGCAACGATGAAAGTACACAAGTTGACAACAGTAGGAAAGTTATTTGTTGCTCGTGTGTTTAGGCTTATTTGTTGCTGTGAATTCAAGGCAGCATTTCCACGCCCAGCTTGCCCTTGGACCGCTGAAGGAGACTTTCAAAAGCTGGTCAGCACTGGATGCGCCCCCCCCCCCCCCCCCCCCCCCCCGGGGAGGAGCGTGCCCTGGGGCTCCCACCTGCCGTGCAGAGCGACTGGAGGCCCGGCTTGTGCTGGGGGCCTTTGCAAGGCCAATCCTCACTGCACAAAATTGAATCGCAGCCCCTTATGATGCGCAGGTGGTGGAAATCTCCGCAAACACTTCCTTGTAAGATTGTATTCAAAACTGCAAAGCCACCCCTTCCGCTGAGCCAGCAGTCTACACAGAATGTCCCAGGGATTCCAAACGCCCTCATTTCCTGGGGTGGACAGATACCGTCTATGCAGCTAACTCTGCATTGAGAATATTTGCCTTCTTTAAATGAGCGTTCTCTTTTATTGGACTTTTTAAGAATTTATTTTTAAATCTTCATGCAATAACAAAGGTGTGACCCTCTACATCAGGGCAAAGAATAGTCCCCTCATGCCCCCAAATTCCTGGTGTTCCGTGTCAAACACTGCCCCCCCTACCTGGCGACCCCGGACCTCGTCCCCACGGCTTAGCCCCCGCGGGAGCCCTGCGCTACCTGCCATCCTGGCTTTTTCCGCTCAGCCCCATCCACCTGGTTGTTGGGTGTGGCTTCCTTTCCGTGTTGTGCTGAAGCCCAGAGCTGTGGAGAGACACTGGGGCTTTCTCAGGGTTTGGTGATTATGAATGATGCTGCTATAAACATTCATGTCCAAGTTTTTGTTGTAAACACAGGTTTTCATTTCTTTGAGATTAATCCCTAGGAGTGGCTGTGCTGGGTCATACGGTAAGTGTATGCTTAACTTGATAAAACTGCCAGACTGTCTTCCAGAGGGGCAGTCCCAAACTATCCCGCCAGCCACGTACGAGAACTCGAGCCGCTGTGCATCCTGAATGCTTGGTACTGTCAGAGGTTTATTTTCTGTTATTTTGTTTTTTGATTTTAGCTATTCTGTGTGGCGTGTGGTGCTATCTCACGTGATTTTAATTTGCATTTTCTGGTGATCAGTGATGTTGGACACCTTTTCCTATGCTCGCCTGCAATCCTCTATATTCCTTGGTGACATATTTTTAAACCGCTCATTTTAATTGGGTTGTTTGCTTTCTTATTGCTGAGTTTTGAGAGTCCTTTGTATAACCTGGATACATCCTTTGTCAGATAGGAGATTTATGATCATTCTGTCCCAGTCTGTGACTTGCCTTTGTAATTTCCTAATAGTGTCTTTCAGAGAGCAAAGTTTTTAATTTCGATGGAGTCCAATTTATCAGTTCTTTTTTTTATCAGTCATGCTTTTGGTGCTGTGTCTAAGGCTCCTTATCTGACACGAGGTCGTACAGACTTCCTCGTTTTCTCCTAAGGATTGTGTGCACGTTCAGGAGCATGACCCACTGTGAGTTCACCTTCTCGTGAGGGGTGGTTCCCTTTGTTTTCTTTCTGCACAGGGTTGACCAGATGTCCCAGCACCATTTTCTGGAAACAGTGTCCTTTCTCCACCGAAATGCATTTCCACCTTTATCAAGGTTCCAATTTTTCAAGGGAGGATGCGAGTCCAGAGACAAGTTTGGTGGGGTTCCCAAGACGGCCATTGCCAGGCCCAGTTGTATGTCCCCTTCCTGGATCAGCAGAGGGCTGTCCAACCCTTCATGGCCTCCAGGGATGAGGGACCTGGGGGTGCACCAGCTCCCCTGTGCCTCCCATGATGGGTCTGCCCGGAACCTCTGAGTCCCAGTACTGGTACTGGGACACAGTACCCCTGAGTTGCTATCATATCTTCCCGCTCCACTGTCCTTGTTAGCCCAGTCCCTCTGTGCTGGGGTCCTCCTGCCTCTGCATCCAAGCAGCAGGCCCCTCATCCATGAGGCTTTCCCAGAGCTGTCTCTGCCAACCTGGAGCCTGGCCTTGACCTGGCCTGGGGGCGGAGCCGGCGCAGGCCACGTGCACCCAGCCATGTGGCCAAGTCCCCAGGGAGCCTCCCTGGACTGTGCCCAGCATGGGCGGTTCATCCCACCAGTCAGTGCTGGGTCCCCACCAGTCACAAACACAGGCTGTCCTGAATGCTGTCCTTCGTCAAGGAGCTGGGGCTCTCTGTGGCCCTGGCCCACCCCCTGGCCAGCCTGGCTCTTGGCAGAGTCCATCCTTCCAGACGGTCCTGTGTTTCATCATGATGAGAGGTTTCCTGTAATTTTGGACATTCACATTGCTTCCAAAATTTGAGTAAATGTTTACATTTCAGACTAATTCCCTGGTAAATATTCCTAAAAAGAGTTACTGGCTTTCAGAGGAATGAACTTTTCACTGATGTTTGTGCCTATTTTTAAAAAAGATTTTATTTATTTATTAGAGAGAGAGAGAGAGAGAGAGAGAGAAAGAGCAGGGGGCAGGAGCAGAGGGAGAGAAAGAAGCAGACCCCCCTACTGAGTGTGGCTCCATCCCTGGACCCTGAGATCATGACCTGAGCCGAAGGTAGATGCTTAAATGACTGAGCCGCCCAGGTCCCCCTGTTTGTGCCTATTTTTAAATTAAGATCTAATTTCCACTAAGAAAGGCACAATCCTGAGTGTACCCCACCGGCACCAGATTAGGGGCACTCTCCAGGAAGTGCTCCTGTCCTTGAAACCTCAGCCCCACCTCCAAGTAACCCATGTTCCAGTTTCCATCACCACCCATCAATTTTACCCATGCTAGCACTTCATGTGAAGTATGAAGTCCCTGCGTCTGGATCCCACCACTCAGCACCACACTTCTCACACCGGCCACGTTGTGTGTGTCTGAGGTTCATCCTCTGTATTGTTCTGTGGTGCTCCATTGTACTGCCACACCTCAGCTCATGTGTTCCCCTGTTCCCGGTGTCTGGCAGTGAATGCTCATGCATGATCCTTGTGTGGGCCCAGGTGCCCCTAGTCTCCTTTTTCCATCTTCAAAGACAAGAGTAGAGAGTTGAGTCCGCTGGTCTCTTCTGCCCCCTCTCCCATTTTTAAGGACCCTTGTGATTGCACTGGGTCCCTGGGAATAATCAAGGATCGTCTCCCTATCTTAAGGTTGACTAATCGGCAATCTTAATTCTACATTCAAACTAATTTCTGGTTGCCAGGTAACCTAGCAGATTCATAGGCTCCAGGGATTTGGGTGTGGATGGCTTTGGGGAACTGTTCTGCCCACCACAGGTATTTTCACTGAATATAGAATTCATTGCTTTTTTCCTTCCATCTCCTTAAAGATGTCATTCCATTGTCTTCTGGTTTGCATTGTTTCTGTTGAGAGATCTGTTTGAATGCTTATCTTTGTTCCCTGGAAGTAAAGTGTCTTTTTTATCTGGCTGCTTTTAATACTTTCCCTTTGTGTCACTGATTTTTAGCAATTTGACTGTGACGTGCTTTGATGCGGTTTTCTTTGTGTTTATCCTGCTTGGGGTTTGTGGAAATTTTTTTTTTGTCTGTAAATTTATAGTTTTTATCAAGTTTTGGGAAAAATTTAACCATAATTTATTCAAATAATTTTCTCAGTTTTTCTCTTCTCTCCTTCTGGAGCTCTGATTATGTTAGACCTCCTGTTACTAGGGTTACTGGGGTTCACTTCATTCTTTTTTCAGTATTTTAAATCTCTCTCTGCTTCAGTTTGTGTATTTTCTGTTACTATGCCTTCTGGTTCACTGATCCTTTATTTAGTGTTTGAGATGCTATTATATCCATTCAGTGAATTTTTCATTTGAATATTGTATTTTTAGCTCCAGAGATTCCATTTGACTCTTTTTAATAGCCTCCACTTCTCTCATTGTGTTCATGTTTTCTTTAAAGTACGCTCAGCTTGGAGCGACCTAAGAGCCCCTCAGCCAGCCTGGTGGAGACTCACGGTATTCATGCACTGCTTAGTGTTCAGCAGCAGATTCAAAGCCCCTCTCCAGTGTTCTGGAGTCTTTTCTCTGCATAGCTCCTTCTCTGGAATTCTGCCCTGAAAATTCTTCTTGCATCGGTCTTCCCAAACTCTGCTTTGTCTCCTCAGCTCAACGGGACTGTTTTCTGATGGACTTTTCTCCCCTTGCACGGGGGTTCAAACAGGCCCCAGAGAGCAGGGAGAACTAGCTTTGTGTTTGAGAACCCTTCGATTCTAACTCTCATGCCAACCCACTCTGTGGTTTAAAGGTTTCAGGTTTCTTTGTACCCCAGGAGAGTCCTTCTGCCTTGAGAGGCCTGTTTTCCTTTCGTCTATGTTCAGATTTGAAAATGCACTCAGGGGCAAAAGTGGCTACATGTTCCCCAGTAAAGGCTCATCACTCTCTGGAACTGCATTATTTTGACTTCTTTGTCTCCACAGCTCTACCTGGTTTTATATTTTTGCTTCTTAGCATGTCCAGTATTTTCTGTCATTACCAGAGGAGGTATGATCTGTCATGACCAACTACCTTCTAACAGGAAGCAGGACACTTGGCATACATTTTTAAAGTATCTTGATACAGATTATCTAATTGCTTCCAGAAAAATTGAGCTAGTGTGCGTGTGTGCAAGTGTGTACCCATCTTACCGAGTCCTTGTGAGCACTGCGTATTATTATCTGTGCTTTGTACTTCTGACCAACAAATCTTATTCTTTCATATACTTAATGGGCATTTCTATTTTTTTTTTAGTGCTTTTTATTTACTTTTTGGGATAATTATGCCTTTATTATTGGTTTATAAGATCTCTATGTGATTGGGTATTAAGTTTATCTCAAAAGATTACACATATTACACATGAACACATTTTTCTTGAACAATGTTAAAACTCTGATACTTCTTTTTTTGTACCCTATTCTTATTTCTTTTTCTCAGAGGTAACAACTTTTAGCTATTTGATGTATAATTTTTTGCTTTTGTTTTAATGCATTCATTTATATATAAATAGATCTAATATAAAATTATTGATATTCAGTCACTTTTGTCTTATGAAAATGGCATTTTCATATGCTTCAATCTAATGAATAGTTGAAACTTTTAACTGATATGTTTCCATTTCTCTGGCCTTTTATTTTTTTTTAATTGGTGACTTTTCTTTGTTATATATGTATGTATGTATATCTATATATATATTTCATTATACCTCCAAATATTTTAACTTTAATCACTTTGTTTTTGAATAGATTTGTTATTTGTACCTTTTTGCTGTTACAAACAATGACAATGCAATCTTCTTTGTGCAATTACTCCTCAAGGAGATACACTTGTTAGTGAGATTATATTCATACCACATTCTTTTAATTTCTGTAGCTTTATATGTTTTGATAACCAATTAAATTCTTTTGCTTCAGAATTTTTCTGGCAATCATTTTCTGTTTTCTCACTGAGATAAACTTGAGAATTAGCATGTTGGTTTAGGATTCTATGAAACTTCTAGACTTAAATTTGACTAGGAATTGACATCTTCATGATGCTGAGTTTTCTCAACCAGGAGTGGTATGTTTCTTTATTCATTTAGGTGTTTTATATTCATTCATAAAAGTTTGTAGGCATTACACTTTTTAAATTATATCTTCTTAGTTATTTTGTTTATTTGCTATTGCAAATGGGATCTGTTTTTTCCATTTTACTAATTTTATAGTTGTATTTTTCAACATAGTTATCCAATTTTTAAAAGATTTTATTTATTTATTTATTTATTTATTTATTTATTTATTTATTTATTTATTTAAGAGAGAGAGGGAGAGAGAGCAGGAGGAGGAGAAGAGGAGGAGGGATAAAGCGGACACCCATTGAGCACTGAGCGTAGACCCTGATGTGGAACTTGATCCCACAACCCTGATATCATGACCTGAGCTGAAATCAACAGTCAGACACTTAACTGACTGAGCCACCCAGGTGCCCCCATAGTTACCCAATTTTTGAAAAAAATGGACATCTTGTTCCTATTGGTTTCTAATGACAGTATTATGGACTAAGTTTCTGGGATATCTATTTTATTGGACTACATTTTTTTCAAGATAGGTCCAGAAGGAGCTGAGATTTAAAAAATCCATGACAAGAAACTGTGGCTTTCAAAGCACTGCCCTCTTAACAAAGATTTATTTCATGCTTACTCTGCACTGGGCTATTTGCAGGACCAAGCAAGGACAGGGTCGTCCCAGGGCTTGGGTCACAGGTTCTGTGGTAGTAGGTGTCAATGATAGAGGCACAGTGGTCATGGGACTCAGAGCCCAAGATTCTCATTTCAGCTTGTGTGACCCGCCACCAAGCCACCAGACAATGGAACTGACTGTCCACACTGGAGATGATATGGTGAGGCCAGACTCAGTGGTATCTTTAAAAGTGTTCCATCAAGAGTAAAGTGAGACCCCTCCTCTTCCAGCCTGTACCACCCCCTGCTCTTCCCCTGAGCAGGGTCTATCCAGGTAGTCTCCTTCTCTTCCTGATCTTGTTGTGAGGAATCAGTACTCAGAGGATACAAAAGGATGGGGAGAAAGGGACTTGGGCCTATGTCAGCTCCTATCATGTGATGTCCATGTCATGGAAGTTATCAAGTGACATAGGTAAGAAAGACCGACTAAGGAGCTCTGAAAACCTGCTACCATATAAAAACAATGCTCACACTGGCAAAAATTGTCAAAATCAACTTTTAAAGGGCTCTGAAAATTGGTGAAAACTTGCAACAATCTGAAGAGTGTTTATTCAAGTCAAACCACCAAATCTCAGTAAGAATGTGAGCACCGGAGAGTTTCAATTTGTTCTATTCCCATCCTTCTTTCCCTAGTTTTATGGTGGCCTTGAAAACCAATAACCTGGTAATAGTGTTGAAACAGCAAACAGCCTAGCAGCCACTAGAAGGGGTGTGGACCATGTGTTTGGACCTCCCCCCAAACACCATTCTTAGAGAATTATTATTTGACCAGTCTGGAAGTTTCCTGGACAACCCCATTCACAATGCTTGTTTTCATTTTTTTTCTGACTCACACTTTATATACTGCAAAAAGCATTTTGCCCACGGGCACCTGTTGAAAACAAAAGAAATGAATGACTTGTACACTGAAAATGACAAAACATTGGTGAAAGAAATGAAAGAAGACATGAGTAAGTGGGAAGACATCCCATGTTCATGGATTGGAAGGTGTAATATTAAAATGGGAATACTCCCTGGCGTGATCTACAGATTCAACACAATTTCTATTAAAATCTCATCCAACTTTTTGCAGAAATTGACAGGGTGATCCTAAAATTCATATGGAAATTCAAGGGATCCAAAATTGGCAAAACAATATGGAAAAATAAAAACCACTTTGAAAGACTCACAGTTCCCAATTTCAAAGCTTACTACAAAGCGACAATAATCAAATCAGTGTGGTACCAGCACAGGGACAGACATCTAGATCAATGAAACATGACTGAGAGCCCAGAAACAAACTCTTACATTTGCAGTTGGTTGGTTTTCAACAAGGTGCCAAGACCACTGAATGAGGAAAAAATAATCTATTCAATGAATGGTGTTGTACCAACTGGATGTCCACATGCAGCAGAATGAAGTTGTATTCCCACCTCACATCATATACAAAACTTTGCTCAAGCTGGATCAAAGACCTAAATGTAAGAGATAAAACTATAAGTCCTTATAAGAAAACATCTTCATGACTTTGAGTTAGGTAATGGTTTCTTCAATGACACCAAAAACACAAATTACAACAGAAAAAATTGATTATTTAGACTTCATCACAATTAAAAATGTTTGTGCTTCAAAGGAGACATTAAGAAAATTAAAATGCAACCTACAGAATGGGAAAAACATTTTCAAAACATATATCTGAGGGGCGCCTGGGTGACTCAGTTGGTAAGTGTCTGACTCTTGGTTTCGGCTCAGGTCATGATCTCAGGATCATGAGATGGAGCCTGGTGTTGGGCCCCACACTCAGCGCTGAGTCTGCTTGAGATTCTTTCCCCCTTCCTCTCCCTCCTCCTCTGCTCCTCTCCCCATTCCCACACTCTCTTTCTCTAAAATAAATAAATAAAATCTTAAAAAACCATATATATCTGATAAAGGATTTGTATTTGCAATGTATAAGCCACTCTAACAACTCAATCAATAAAATGATTATTGATTAAAAAGGAAACAAAAGACTTGAATAGACATTTCCCCAAAAGGACATACAACTGAACAAGAAGTACATGAAAAAATACTCGATATCCTTAGTCGTAGAAAAATGTAAACCAAAGCCACAATGAGATACCACTCGACACACACTAAGATGGCTAGAGTAAAAAACATGGATATTATTAAAATGTTGGCTAGGATGTAGAGTCATTTGGAGCTTCATACATTGCTGATAAAAAATGTAAAATGGTGCGGCCACCTTGGAAAAGAGTTTGTTGGTACTTCAAAATTTTAAACATAGACTTACCATATGGTTTAGCAATTCCACTCTTAAGTATCTATGCAAGAGAATTGAAAACACGAAAACTTCTACACAAATGTTTATAGCAACATTACTCATAATAGCCCAAACTGGAAACAGCAAAAATGCCCATCAATGGATGAATGGATAAATAAAAGTGGTGTATCTATGTGGTGGAATATTATTCAACCATAAAAAGGAATGAAGCACTGATACAGGCTACAACATGGATGAGCCATGAAGACATGAAGCTCAGTGAATTCAGCCAGTCACCAAAGGTCACATACAGTATGATTCCACGTATATGAAATGCCCAGAATAAGGAAATCCAGAGACAGAAAGTAAATTGCTAGTTGCCAGGCACTGGGAGAAAGGGAATGCTAGTGGGTATAGGGTTTCTTTTTGGAGCGATGAACATATTCTGGAATTAGGTAGTGGTGATAGTGTACATCTCTGTGAATTTACTAAAACCCATTGAATTATACATTGTAAAATGGTGAATTTTTGGTATATGAATTATATCTCAAAAAATAAAACAAAAAACACCTGAAACTGTAACCTTTGTTAAAAACAAAGAAAGAAAGGGCATAGAAGTTGCACATGCCCCTAAGAAAATGTGGACGAGTCTACCAAAAAGTATAAAGAATTCCGTAAGCCTGCCTACCATCCCATCATACCCACTTTTAATATTTTTGTATATAACCTTCCATAATTATCTCTATGCATGCATACCTCTGCACATCCATGTCCTATTTTTAAAAGTGTGACACTTCGCAGGCACCTGTTTGTAACTTGCTTTTTTTCCATGTATCAGTGTAAAATGATATAATACAAAATGCTTTTATTTCAATAAATATATATATATTTTAAAAAAGGTAAAAAAGTAAAGTGAGCTCCATACAAGGACAAAGTCCAAGCAGAGGGTAGGCCTCCCAGCTTACTAAGCCCCGCTGGCTTCAGTCTGCAAAGGGCAGGACAGATGTCCCAGGAAAGTGGGGCCCACTAAGGGGGTCTAAACCCAAGGAAGGTGGAGGGTGTCCTGGCCCGAGAGCAGGTTCTAGTGGGTTTCAGCATCTCTGGAGGGTGCTGCGGCCTGGGGCTCTGTCATCGGGGGACGCAGCCTCTGTGCTGGGGTGAGGACACGGGAAGAAGCCCAGTGTACATTCCAGAGTGCTCTAGGATGACGGCAAAATATCTTCATTTCTCATGAAATGGGAGGATTAAAACGTCATCAAAACAGAAAGAAAAAACAAGTAGTATTAGTCACGGGATGAGGCCCAAAGCACTGATTTGATGCGAACATCTTGGGAGAAGGGCTTTGAAAGAGTGTGGACTTACTGGCAGAGACAGAATCTAAATATTTAGGGACCTCCAGCACCAGCAGCTGGCCTGTGGCTCCCCCCGCACCCCATGTGGATAATTCTCATGAGGGGTCTGGGTCACCCCCAGATGGACTGGTCCAGCCACACCTCCTCCTCAGCTCAGTGGGGACAAGGAGGTTGTGTCCAGTGTAAGGGTGGGGGGAGGCCTTGGCACGTAGCTCACCTGTCAGTCACCCTGCACAAGGTGTGTGTGTGCATGTGTGTGCATGTTTGTACATGTGCATGTGCGTGTGTGTGCATGTGCGTTTGCGTGCGAGTGTGTGCCTGTAGGACAGGCCCACTGAGGCACAAGTGGATGATGTCCCTGCTGTCAAGAACTGTCTCCTTGCTTGGGGCCTCTCATGGTCCCAGGGAGAGCACAGCCAGGCAGCTCCCTGTGTGGGCTTGTCTGGGCTGCAGGAAACCGGGGCATGCATATGATATATATATATATGTTGCTGGCCCACTGGTGACCCTCAGGTCTTTGGAGATGACTGAAGACCATGGCTGTAGGTGGTAGAGAAATGCAGGGTTTAAACTCTGCCTGGTCTCCTCTCCTGCCCTCCATGGCTCGTGGCTCGGAGGTCTAACCCAGTCTGCCATCCAGGACTCACAACTGCCCTCCTGGTGGAGCGTCACCATGAGGGGTGAGGCTGGCACTGCCCAGCCCGGGGGTGCTCACCTGCCGTGTGACTGTCATCTGTGCCTTGGTTTCGCTGTCTGTAGGGAGGGGGCACTGACAGCATCCCTCCCCTCCCCCGACCACAGGGCTGTTTCAAGGGTGGGGCAGGGGGCTCAGGATGGGTTCCCGAGGCTCTCACGTGGCTGTCACCCATGATGTCAACATCCTTGTTATTGTTACCCCCAAGGGCACCAAGCCCAACTCAGGTCGTGCTTCACCCCATCAGGTGTCATGGAGCCCTAGAATCCCCCGCCTAGTGGGCCTCAGGTGTCGGCCCTTCTCTGTCCCCAGAGCAGACCCTTACTGTCCCAGTGCCTCAGGGGTCCCGTCCTACAGGCATACACATGCACCCTGTCCAGCCCCCGGCCTCAGCTCTGGGTAAACTCAAGGCTTCCCAGGGCACCCAACGGCTGTGTGGTTTTGGGAAAACCACCACCTCCCCTGGAAGGGGGCCCCCACCCCACCTGGAGGAAGGCCGATCAGAGTGCGTGAGCCTGTCAACTGCATGGGTGCGCAAGCGTGCGGGCTCCTTAACTCGGGGAGCCCACGGGACAGCCGTTTTACTGCAGGAGCGTTGAGCTGGGCGGTCGAGGAAAGGGGCCCCTCTTTCTGCGAGAGGCCCCTGGCTCCCAGAAAACCCCACATGTGGGCTGGCCAGCTGGGGCCCAAGCTAGAGCGTGACCCTGGTGCAGGAGCTCATGTCGGGTTAGGGTCAGGGTTAGCACCTCTGAGACCAAGCGGGGCGGCTTCCAGGAAGGCAGGAGGCTCTCATGACCCAGACACTCCATCCTGACGCCCGCCTGAGGCTGTGGGGCCAAGGGCAGGGTGCTCCAGGCTGGATTCCGGGGCGGTGGCGGGGGAGGCGAGCCCAGGGTTCCTCCTGTGCACCCCCCCCGCCCCGGCTCCATGGGGCTTTGGGATCCTGGACGGTGGCTGCATGGGGATAGAAGGCTGGTGGCCGCGGAGGAGCCCCTCCGGCCGCCCGCATCCCCTCGGCGCTCCACAGGCAGGACTTGGCAGACGCCCCCAAGGCCTCATTTCCTTTCTTCTAATTCAGCAGAAATCCTTCTCCAGATGTGTTCTCCCCAGCATGTTTGTTTAGAGTCAACTGACATGTTATAGGGAAGGGATGATTCACGGCAGCTCTCAGCTCCTGAAGCCAACAGCGGCCGGGAGAGCCCCAGACTTCTGGGCAGGGGGTGGGGACCCAGCGCCATCCTGGGGGCGGACAACGTCCACTGGCCAAGGCCAGTGCCCTGAGCTCGGGCTGGAAGGCAGGGTGACCTCTTGTCAAGCAGGATGCTTGGTCCTGGTGAGAGGGGGGGCAGGGACAAGGAGTGGATCTCAGCCTTGTGGGGTCCACCTCACAGTGGGGGCATCCACCCCTCCATCCCGAGGGATGCCACACCTCAGGCCACTTCTGGACCCTGAGCCGCAGGAGGGGGTGGGCGCAGCAGCTCTGACAGGAAGCAGGATGCCCCTCAGCCCCGCCCCGCCACCTCAGGTCATCTTCAGTGCTGTCACCACATGTGCTCCCATACACCGGGGCTGGCGTGGGGTTGGAATGTGAGCAGAAGACCCGTTCAGGTCAATGGCTCTTTCCCTCTGCCAGACACTTGGGAGACGGGAGGTGCCCCAAGTGGCTTGGGAGCGAGCCCCACTCGGGGCTGGGTGGCCAGACCACGGACACACAGATGAGGCGAGCAAGCAAGAGACAAAAACGAAACCTGCTCTTTTTAGCCTCTGCTGTTTGGGGATGTTTGTTTCCCAGCCATTTGACTGATACAGACTCCAAATGCCCCATTCTGCAGAGGATGACCTGCACCTCCACATTGACAAAATAATTCTAGAACAAGGAGCGAGGAAATGACTTTGGTTTGGGATTTTGTGCACATTCCACATATTTTGTTTCATGAGGTCAAAATGTGCTGTGTTGCGGCCACATCCCAGCAGTTGCTTCTGCCTGAGCCCCGAGGGCCATCGTCTCACAGGGTCCCTTCCCTCAGCCCCAGTTCAGGGGGCCCCACCCAGGCCCCCTGTGCTTGCCTGCACTGGTCTGGGCACAGTGGCGGGCAGTGAGGCTTGGTGGGGTGTGCCCTGGCTGCGGCTCATCTCTGTAGGCCTGTTTCCTCCTCCCTGAAACAGGGATTAAACCAGTGGTGGCCGCCTTGGGTCAATGTGCCTTTCTTACCTCAGCTAAGGAAATCCTTAGACCCGAGGAGCCTGGCACCTAGTAGGCTCTCAGGGACGGTCTGTTACTGTGGGGAGCTTTGTGTCAACATGGTGTCAGCTTACATGCTGTTTTAGCAAAGCATCCTGCACACAGAGACGGGCATGTGCGGCTTGGACCCCTGATGGGCCACCTCCCCGTGGAAGCAGCAGTCCTGGGCCCCTCCCAGCCCGTCCCCACCCAGGGCAGCCACAGTCTTCATTCCTCCAAGGCCAGGTTGTACTGTCTGATTGGGAACTTTGTACAAATGGAACCCTACATGTGTGGCTCCTATTGTCACGTGGCATCTTCCAGACTGGCTCTCTGCATCAAGGTCCATCACCGGGTGACTTCCCCTGTGGACATGCTGCCATCCGCTGCCCCATCCAAGACGGGCACCCGGGACTCAGTGAAACAGCACCCGTGACATTTCTGGGGGTGCATGGGGGTGCGGGCTGGGTCAGCCCTGGGGGCATGGCAGCCGTCCCCGCCCACAGCACCACTGCCCCCGCGGCCCACCCTGCAGCACCAACTCTCCCCACGCCGGGCCACAGTCATGGGCATCAGTGGCATTCATGGTGGCAACGTACCTTGCATTTAAAGGCCGGGTTTGGTGGAACAGGGTGTGCGGTAACAGGTGGTGACAAGGGGGTCAGGGCTGGGCTCTGCACTCCACCATGTTGACTGCTCCTCTTGGCCATGCATGCAGCTAACTTATCTCGCTCCAGAAAGGAAGTGCCTTCCTGCATCGGGAACCCCAACGGACTTTGAGCACCCCCAAAGCAAAAACCTCCACGAGGGGAGCCCTTAAGGAAAGCAGGTATAGGAGGCTGTGCTCTCTCAGCAGGAGGTGGTGTCTCGCCATGGGGCCTCTGTCCTGCCCTCATCTGGGAATGTGAACCCACTCACTAGGCTGCGGTGTGACTGTTGGCCATGGCCATGCTGGTCATCCACCCGAAGAGAGTAGACCAGCCACGCCACCACTTAGAAGAGGGAGCTGGACAGTCCTGCCCCTGGGACTCGCCCCTCAGGTGCACATGTGCTCCACTCTTTTATCTGCTCAGGTGATGCAGCTGCAGGGTTCCCAAACTCCAGCCTCCCTGCCCCACACTCTTCCCCACTCAAGTGGGGACGCTGTGAACCCTAAGGTCCAGAGGCTGAGACTCCAGACCTCTGGGTAGAGGCTGGACCCACGCTTTCCTGTAAAGGGAGTAGAGACTTCCCTTCCCTCAGGCTCACTCAGGGGGAGGCATGCTGGGGCTGTCCTGCTGGGCTGAGCAGAGCCCTTTTTGCTCTGGTTGAAGGCTTCCACTGTCCTGGTAGGGATCGAGTCTTCCAGACCCCTTCCACTTGGAGACAACACGTCAGCCAAAGAGGTGCAAGGTGGCAGGCGGGAGGTCCTGGAGGCTTTTGAGCCTTGTGCAGACAGGGGCGAGGCAGAGGACACTGAAGGCACCTGCCTGGGGCCATGTCCATCAGGGTCTCCTCACCTGGGCCAGATACTGGAAATAGTTCTGACCAGGAACTGGAAAGAACCCATGGTTCCCGAAGCACCATGTTAAAGAGAGTGGACTACAAATTCCCTTCTAGAATGTTTCTTTATATTGTTTTCCCTGTTCTTGAGTTTCTATTCTTTATCAGTTAAAACCAATCTCTAACTGTCCAATTGTCTATGTGTGTGTACTTTTTTGTATGGTGTGAGGTAAGGATCTTTAACATAAGATATATTGTATCTGTTCTTCAAACATCTTAATTTTTCTCTCAGTTTTTTTTTTACTTCTATTCTCTTTCATATCCTTGAAAATTATCTTGAGGTTTTCTTTGAAATGATCTGGTTTTCTGTAAAATCCGAATTACTATTGATTCTTTGCATTTAAAAAATGGAATATGTCAAACAAAAGATACAGAAACAATGTTATCAACACCCATGGAGCCACCACTTAGGTTTACTATATGACGGCATTTTGTTTTATTTGCTTTCTTTAAGAAATAAAACATAGTAAACATAATCAAACTTTTGTGTGCTCTTCCCAATTCCAAAAGGCACTGGTCCCTTAAAGAAGAAATAATGATCCTGTTCAACACTAAAAAACATTCTAACTCATGGTACTACAGGAATAGATGAAGGAGAAAACCCACATAATCATGATAATAGAAGCAAATCAGCATTTAATAAAATTCAAAACTCACTCAAAACAAAATATTAGCAAGTAGGAATAGAAGGAAATGTTCTTAGCCTGAGGGAGGATATTTATAAAAATTCATTGTTAACCACAGACTTAACAGTGAAACTAGAATATTTCCACAAGAGGAGATTGCCTACCATGGCAGGGTTACTCATCCCACCTGTCTGCACATGACACACCCCGTGTTAGGGGCCCAGGTTACCTGGCAGCACGAGAAAGTGGAATTGTTCTGTCCTTCTTCATCTCTGGTAATTTCTTAAAAAGTGCTATTTTGTCTGATATTAATATAGACAACTTTTTTGTTTAGTTAATGTTAACCTGAGCTATATACTCTTCCTTCTCTTTATTTTCAGCCTGTCATTGTGCTTTATTTTAGGTGTGTCTCATGCAGGCAGCATTAACTGAATTTTATTTTACTTTATTTTATTTTCATACAGTCTACTGATATTTATCCTTCAAAATATGAGTTTAATCCATTTACAGTTACAATAATTACTGATATATTTAAACTTTTTTCCTGCCATCTTATTTTGGGTTTTCTACCTGCTGGAGTTTTTCCCTCTGCTTTTTTTCTTTCTTTCCTGACTTCTGAAGGATATGGGTTTTTTTGTTTATGTTTTTAGGTTTTTTTAGTTAACATAATGTATTATTTGTTTCAGGGGTACAGGTCTGTGATTCATCAGTCTTACACAATTCACAGCGCTCACCATAGCACATACCCTCCCCAATGTCCATCACGCAGCCACCCATCCCTCCCACCCCCCACCACTCCAGCAACCCTCAGTTTGTTTCCTGAAATTAAGAGTCTCTTATGGTTTGTCTCCCCGTCCGGTTTAATCTTGTTTCTTTTTTCCCTCCCTTCCCCTATGATCCTCTGTCTTGCTTCTCAAATTCCTCATATCAATGAGATCATATGACAATTGTCTTTCTCTGATTGACTTATTTTGCTTAGCATAATACCTTCTGGTTCCATCCATGTCGTTGCAAATGGCAAGACTTCATTTTTTGATGGCTGCACAATATCCCATTGTATATATACCACATCTTCTTTATCCATTCATCTGTTGATGGACATCTAGGCTGTTTCCATAGTTTGGCTATTGTGGACTTTGCTGCTATAAACATCGGGGTGCATGTGCCCCTTCAGATCACTACATTTGTATCTTTGGGGTAAATACCTAATAGTGTAATTGCTGGGTCGTAGGGTAGCTCTATTTTCAATTTTTTGAGCAACCTCCATACTGTTTTCCAGAGTGGCTGCACCAGTCTGCATTCCCACCAACAGTGTAGGAGGGTTCCCCTTTCTCTGAATCCTCTCCAACACCTGTCATTTCCTGACTTGTTAATTTTAACCATTCTGACTGGTGTGAGGGGATATCTCATTGAGGTTTTGATTTGGATTTCCCTGATGCCAAGTGATGCTGAGCACTTTTTCATGTGTCTGTTAGCCATTTGGTTGTCTTTTTTCCAGAAATGTCTGTTCATGTCTTCTGCCTATTTCTTGATTGGATTATTTGTTCTTTGGGTGTTGAGTTTGATAAGTTCTTTACAGATTTTGGATACTAGCCCTTTATCTGATATGTTATTTGCAAATGTCTTCTCCCATTTCTGTCAGTTGTCTTTTGATTTTGTTGACTGTTTCCTTTGCTGTGCAAAAGATTTTTATCTTGATGAAGTCCTAATAGTTCATTTTTGCCCTTCTTTCCCTTGCCTTTGGCAATGTTCCTAGGAAGAAGTTGCTGCGGCTGAGGTCGAAGTGGTTGCTGCCTGTCCTCAAGAATTTTGATGGATTCTTGTCTCACGTTGAGGTCTTTCATCCATTTTGAGTCTATTTTTGTGTGTGGTGTAAGAGAATGGTCCAGTTTCATTCTTCTGCATGTGGCTGTCCAATTTTCTCAACACCAGTTGCATTGGACATTCTTTCCTGCTTTGTCGAAGATTAATTGACCATAAAGTTAAGGGTCCATTTCTGGGTTCTCTATTCTGTTCCATTGATCTATGTGTCTGTTTTTGCCAGTACCATATTGTCTTGATGATTACAGCTTTGTAATAAAGCTTGAAGTCTGGAATTGTGATGCTACCAGCTTTGTTTTTCTTTTTCAACATTCCTTTGGCTATTTGGGGTCTTTTCTGGTTCCAAACAAATTTTAGGATTATTTGTTCCATTTCTTTGAAAAACGTTCATGGTATTTTGTTTGATAGGGGTTGCATTAAATGTATAGACTGCTCTAGGTAGCATAGACGTTTTCACAATATTTGTTCTTCCAATCCATGAGCATGGAACGTTTTTCCATTTCTTTGTGTCTTCCTCAATTTCTTTCATGAGTATTCTACAGTTTTCTGAGTACAGATTTTTTGCCTCTTTGGATAGATTTATTCCTAGGTATCTTATGGTTTGGGGTGCAATTGTAAATGGGATCGACTTCTAATTTCTCTTTCTGCTCTCTTTTTGTTGGTGTATAGAAATGCCACTGATTTCTGTGCATTGATTTTATATCCTGCCACTTTACTGAATTCCTGTATGAGTTCTGGCAGTTTTTTGGGGGAGTCTTTTGGATTTTCCACATAAAGTATCATATCTGCAAAGAGTGAGAGTTTGACTTTTTCTTTGCTGATTCGGATGCATTTTATTTCTTTTTGTTGTCTGATTGCTGAGGCTAGGACTTCTGGTACTGTATTGAATAGCAGTGGTGAGAGTGGACATCCCTGTTGTGTTCCTGACATTATGGGAAAGCTCTCAATTTTTCCCCATTGAGAACGATATTTACTGTGGGTTTTTCATAGATGGCTTTTATGATATTGAGGTATGTACCCTCTATCCCTCTAAACCCTGTGAAGAGTTTTAATCAAGAAAGATGCTGTACTTTGTCAAATGCTTTTTCTGCATCTATTGAGAGTATCATATGGTTCTTGTTCTTTCTTTTATTAATGTAGTGTATCGCATTGATTGATTTGTGGATGTTGAACCAACCTTGCAGTCCAGGAATAAATCCCACTTGGTCGTGGTGACTAATCCTTTTAATGTACTGTTGGATCCTATTGGCTAGTATTTTGGTGAGAATTTTTGCATCCATGTTCATCAGGGATATTGGTCTGTAATTCTTCTTTTTGATGGGCTCTTTGTCTGGTTTTGGGATCAAGATAATGGTGGACTCATAAGATGAGTTTGGAAGTTTTCTGAAGGATATGTTTTTTATTTTTATTTATTTATTTTTTAAAGATTTTATTTATTTGACAGAGAGAGACGGTGAGAGAGGGAACACAAGCAGGGGGAGTAGGAAAGGGAGAAGCAGGCTTCCCACGGAGCAGGGAGCCCGATGCGGGGCTCGATCCCAGGACCCTGAGATCATGACCTGAGCCAAAGGCAGTCGCTTAACCAACTGAGCCACTCAGGCGCCCTGAAGGATATGTTTTTTAAAAAGTCTATTCCCCCCTTCTCTGCTAGGTTGGAAGCTAAGATTTATAATTCTATTCTTGCTGAGGTTACCTTAAAAATGTTATTATGCATTAGCGATTTTCTAAGAAAGTTCAAAGTTACTCAGTATTTCTATCCTTTTGTAGAACATGAAATCTTAGTATGCTTCCACTATTCATTTACTTTTCTAAAAGACTAAACTTTTTACTTTAGATGCCACAATTTAACCGTTTTTCTTATAACCCGTGGCATTTATTCAAATTCTCTTTCTTTTTGATTGAAGTACCTCCCTTAACCTTTCTTTTAGTGAGGACATTAGATAGTAAGGTTTTTCAGGTTTTGTTGTGGTTTTCTGTTCCTACTTAACAAGTCATGTCCAGATGCAGTGGTGGAAAGGACAACTCTTGTATTTTGCTCCTAGATTCTGCTGATCAGGAATTCTGACAGAGCACCTGAAATGGCTTGTTGTCCGTGTGGTTTGGATAAGCTTATGAGGTGGCTGCTTCAACGTAGAGTTCTCCCACTGCCCTGGCCCAGTGCTGCCAGGGCAGACCTCTGCTCTGGGCAGAAGCCCCCTGGCCTGCTCTGGGGGCCACACAGAGCCACCCCAACATTCTCTACTCATGGACCAAATCACAGGGTCACTCGGATTCAGAGGAAGGGTCACAAACTGCCCCCTCTTGTGGGGGTGAGCTCAAAGAACTTGCATCCATGGTTTAAAACCACCACAATCCCTCTGGACAAAAGTTATTTATATCCTTATCCCAAGAAAATATGCTCAGTTTCTCCCACAACTTCCCCAAATGTGGTTTCGGGCACATGCTGAATTGAGGGTCTTGTTCCCCAATCAAGTCCAGATATGAGTGAGACTCCTCAGGTATGGTTCCTCTTGTTCTAAAGACTTATAAGAAAAAGAGACAAGGTGTCTCCCTGCCATGCTCAGCATACAGAGGGGGGAGGGTAAGGCCATCGCGGTGAGCACGCCCATGCAAGCAGGACCGCCGCAGGAGGCACACACAGTCCCTGGGCCCAGCGAACGCCAAACCACTGAGCATCTACCACTGGGTCCCTGATCGGGGCTCCACCCACTTCTTGGGGGAGACTCTTCTACTCTCTTAGTTTGGTTCTTTGTGCTCTTGTTGATACTCTGACTCATCCTTCATCCTCCGTCAGAAGTAACCAGTGTTTGTAGCTGAGTGTGCCTGGTCTGTTTCCTTTCTGTAGAAGTTCAGGAGCCTGAAGACCTCTGCGAATTCTCTGCTACTCTGTCCCCTTCAGACCACGTGGATACATTCCCTTACAAACATTGTGGGGTTCAGTTTGTACAAACTGCATCAGAGAAAAGCTGCACCTAAAAATAGATCCTTCTGTCCTTTAGCCCCCTGTGAGGTTACTGTGCAGTGGTGACCTTAAAACTCTTAGGGCCCCTGTTGGTTAACATAGACGGTCTGGCAGGATGCCTGCAAGATCCTCAGAAAGCAGTTGTTTATCTGAAGTGGTCTTTGAAGCACTGCTTCAAATATTTCTGAGACCTTACTTAGGGATTTGCAGTCACACCCTTGGTTTCAGTCTTTACTCTGAGACCATGTTTTCTGAACAGTGACCTGGATTTGATCTTTATTCTTAAGTTCCATAGCACTTTGAGAGTCCTATTCTCTTACCCCTTTAAATTGTACTTGGAATCTGAGAACTTTGCTCTTCAGTTTATCTCTTTCTTGTTGCATCTTATGGTGGACAGCTGAATCCAGGCAGAGCTGTCACCACCGCCTGCCCTGAAATCTCCTCGCTCAGTCATCACCGGCGTTAGAACATGTCCTGTTTTCCACGTTCCTGCGGATGAGTGTTGCCAAGCTTTCCACGCCACATGACGAGTGTTTTCTTCCCGCTTCCCAGGACATGCTCACCTGGTTCTCTTACACCCTGCCCAGACCCTCCAGGTTCGGGCTGCTGTCGCTTCCCCGTGGTGACAAACTTTAAGTTTTTGTTATGGCAACACCCACCTTCCAGCTACCAAAATCACAACAAGGCTCATTATGGTCCCACCCTTGGCTTTGTCTTTTCCCTGAGACCATTTACCTACCTGGCTTGGGTTGTATCTTGGCCCAAGGCCCTTTCTTGCTTTGAGAGTTCTCTCCTCTTTCGAAAGACTGTCCTGAGACTCCTGTGTTTTCCCTAAACTCTGCTGGGAAACTGAACAGTTCATTCTTTTTAGGTCATGTCTCCATGCCCAGTTGTTTATTATCCTCTCACTCCTGAGTAAAACCTTAGCTGGGTATAAAATCCTACGTTGTCAGTTGGGGCTATGTCTCCATTATTTTCCTGATTCTAGTAATCTTGATGAGAAGCCTGCTGTTGGTCTAATTGTTCCATTGTAGGTATTCTGTCTATGCCTGAAGTTCAGTGGCAGTACTACAATGTGTCTGGACGGTGGACAGTATTTTTTCTCTGTTTGAAATTTGGACTCTGCTTCATATTTGAGACAAGAGAAGGAAGGGAGTGAGTTCCTTGTGACCACACAGCAGGTTGGTACCAGAGCCAGAATGAGAACCTGGGCCTCCAGACTCCCCAGTGAGTGCTCTCCTGTGGCCTTGCTCTTCCCAGAGGAGTGTGGTCTGCACTGTGCTCTGTTCTCTGTCTTAGGCAATGTGGAAGGGGCAAGCAACCAGGGAACCTGACTTCCATGGTGATGTTCTTTCTTCCCTAATTGGATGTACATCCACTAAGGGCAGGGATTCTATCTTTCTTTTCTCTTATCCTTGTTGACAGTGCAGCATCACAGAGCATGGTAGGCTCATTTGAAAGAGAACACAGATGCTGGGCAGACCTGGGTCGGAATAATCCAAATTGCCACTGAGAGCTGTGTGGTCTTGGACAAATTGCTAATATCTCTGAGTCTTGCTTTTGTCATTCATAAATTGAAGATATCACTATCTTCCTATAGGGTATGGAGATGTTTGGGGCACATGGTAGATGCGTGGCAGGTGCTCGGTACAAGCCTGCTGAAGAGGTGTTCGAGATTGATGATATGGGACTGCAAACAACTAACTTAGAGCCACCAAGATGCCACATTGTCAGGAGGAGAGGAAGGGCTCACCATAGGAGGACATAAGTCTGCTCTTCCTTGTCCCCAGAAGCATATAGACCTGAGGGCACCTCTGGCTGGGAAATGTGCCCGGCTTCTCTTTGCTCTGTCAAGTGGATGGTGTTACTGTTTTTGGCTACCACCTTCTTAACTTTTCTGAGAGTGGAGGAGAAAGAAAAAACCAGATCCCTATTTCCTGGCTTACTCTGTGAGTTCATTCCAGAGCCTTCCGGTTAATGTTCCCCAGAAATCTCTAAGCAAGTGCTGAAAAAGGGCGGGGGGTTAGTATTTTGTGTGCTTTTGTTGGAGGCTGGCTATTTTCCTCCAGCACTGGGGTGAATGGCCGTCTCCAGATGGATTCACTGCCGTGAATAATGCCTGTTTACTTCAGAATTGCTTAAAAGCAGGGTGGTACACAAGTGATTTAAAAAGAACATTTTGAATTTTTTTCTTCAGGACAAAGCATGTGTGTTAAAGGGCTCCGAGAAGATAAGTTAATTCATTTAAAATACAATGATTTAACACTTTTGATGTATATGTTTCGGTGCCCTGTTGACCTGGTCAGTTCTCCGTGATGCTCGTGCTATGGCCCACCTGAGCTGAGTGCCCGCAGAGCTGAAGAAAGCATGTGGCTCAGAGCAAAGGAGAAACCAAATCTCTTCTTATGAAAGTCCTGGCAGGCCAGACAGTCCTCTGTCCAACAGATTTCCCTGAAATGAAAGCTGTTTATAAGAGATGCCAGATCCTGGATCATGCTTTGAAAATGTTTTCTAAGCTCTGTGATAACCTCACTGAGGTCACATCTGGCCTGGAGGCCACATGCCAAATACTGCATATTTAGAGCTGAATTTGCAGTTCACAACAGGAGGGAAAAATACAATAGAATGTGTCAAAATACCTTGTCTAGAGGGAACCTAAGGACACAGAATTTGTTGATTACAAACCTTGTTTATTGCATGGTATCATGATTGGTCCATGCATGGTCAACTCCTTATGTCCTCACCAACATTAGATGCCAGTCTTTTGAACTTTAGCCTTTTGTTGGTATAAAGTGGTACCTGACTGTGGTTTTAACTGGCATATCTCTGATGACTAATTATGTTGATCACCTATTGGTGTGATTATTGGATATCTTTGCTTTTATCTTCTTTTTTAAAGAAATGATTCTTTATGGCTTTTGCCCACCTTTAATTGGGTTGTCTTTTTATTACTGAGAGGTAGGGGTTACTTATATATTATGAATACAAGTCATTTTTCAGATATATGTATTATAAATATTGTATCCCATTCAGTAGCTTGCCTATTGATATTTTTAATTATGGGTTTTGATAAGGAAATGTTTTTAATCTTGATAAACTTAAATTTATCTTTTTTTTCTTTCATGGTTGGTGATCTCTGCATATCCTGTCAGTCCAAAGGTTGCTAAAGTTATTCTCCAAATTTTCTTTTGGAGGTTCTAAAATTTTAGCTTTTATGACTAGGTTTTTGATACATCCATCCTGAACTATTTTTCATGTATGTTTTAAGATTGCATTAAGATTCATATTTATTCCTTATGGTTAACCAGTGGTTCAAACACAATTTGTTGAAAGACTCTTCCCCCCTAATGAGCTGTTTCGATGGCTTGGTTGAAAATAAATGGACTATGTATGTGCTAGTCTATTTCTGGACTATATTCTGTTTCATCGATCTATTTATTTTCTTTTACATCAATACCACAATCTCATAATTATTAGACCTTTACTAAGTCTTGAAATTAGATATGTAGTGTAAGTTCTCTGATTTTGTTGTTGTTGTTGTTTTCCCAAAAACTTGATCCTTTGGCATTTTCATGTGAATTTTAGAATCAACTGTTACTTTCTATTTTTAAGAAGTCTACTGGGATCTTTATTGGCATTTATTAAACCTATATAACAATTTTGGGGAAATGAGCCTACTAACAGTACTGACTTGTTCTGTCCTTGAACATGATAGACATTTTCATAAGTGGTTTTTTAAAATTTTAAAAATTAGGGGTTTTTTTGGTTTGTTTTTTATTATTATGTTTAAAATTAGGTTTTCTCAAATTTTTTTCAGCAATGTTTTAAAATTTTCTTTGAAGAGGTCTTGTGTATCTTTGATTAAATTTAAACCTCAGGGGTGCCTGGGTGGCTCAGTCATTAAGCATCTGCCTTTGGCTCAGGTCACGATCCCAGGGTCCTGGGATCGAGCCCCGCATCGGGCTCCCTGCTCTGTGGGAAGCCTGCTTCTCCCTCTCCCACTCCCCCTGCTTGTGCTCCCTCTCTCGCTGTGTCTCTCTCTGTCAAATAAATAAATAAAATCTTAAAAAAAATTTTAAACCTCAGTATTTTTAAATTTTGATGCCATTACTGGTATTTTTTCCATTAAATGGTTGCATTTTCCAATTGTTTATTGCTAGTGTATAAAAATGCATTTGATTATTGTATTGACTTTATATCCTATGACCTTGCATAATTCACTTATTCTTATAATTTTTTTGTTGTTGAACCTCAGGATTTTCTCCATACACAATCATATCCAACAAAGACAGGTTTACTTCTTCCTTCCCTGTGTTTATCATTTTTATTTCTTTTTCTTATCTTATTGAACTTAGGTAGGGACACCAGTACAGTGTTGAATAGAAGTAATAAGAGCGGGGGCGGAGCAAGATGGCGGAGTAGGAGACCTGGATTTCATCTGGTCTCAGGAATTCAGCTGGATAGGGATCAAACCATTCTGAACACCTACGAACTCAACAGGAGATCGAAGAAAAGAATAGCAACAATGCTCTGAACAGAAAAGCGACCACTTTCTGGAAGGTAGGACGTGCGGATAAGTGAATCCGAGGTGATATTTGGGAGGATAGACGGCGGGGGAGGGGACCTCCGTCGGCCGCTTCTGGCAAGTGATAGAGCCGCGGAGCACAAAATCGGAACTTTTAGAAGTCGGCTCCGCTGAGGGACGTCACTCCAGTGGCTAAGTGGGGGGTGGAACCCTCGCGGGACAGTGTGGTCTCAGGACCCTCGGGGTCACAGAAAGACTGGGGGTGCCTGAGTGCGGCAGAGCTCCCAGGTATCGGAGCGGGGAAGCCAGCTGCAGAGATGGATCCAAGGCGCGGGCTCTCAGCTTGGGGTTCCATTAAACTGCGATCTGCAGCACAGTCGGGCCACTGTTCCTCCAGCAGGGACCCAACAAGCGGCAGAGCTGGGGAGACTCCCCTTCATCCCCCGGGAGGAGCGGCGCAGGAGTGCACAGCAGGGATCTGCTGGGTTTGGAGACTCCACACGGGGTCAGGTGCCAGAGATAGAAACGCTCCGTCACAGGCCGGGTGAGCACGGACTGCGGCCGGAGACCGGGGAGATGGGAGTGACTGACTGCTTTTCTCTGGGGGCGCACTGAGGAGAGGGGCCCCGAGTTCTCGGCTCCTCTGGGCAGAGATTGGGAGGCCACCATTTTCAGTCTTGTCCTCCAAAGCTGTACTGAGAGCTTGCAGGGAACAAACGCTCCGGAGAGAAAACCCGAGCAGATTTCTTAGCCCGGATGGACAAGGGCAGGGCAATTCCGCCTCCGGCAAAGACATTTGGGAACCACGGCAACAGGCCCCTCCCCCAGAAGATCAGCAAGAACAGCCAGCCAAGACCAAGTTTACCGATCAAGGAGAACGGGAGAACTCCAGCGCTAGGGGAATACTGCACATAGAATTCATGGCTTTTTTTACCATGATTCATTAGTCTTTCAAAGTTAATTTTTCTTTAACTGTTTTTTTTTAATTTTTCTTTTTCCCTTTTTCAACTAACATCTTATCAATCCCTTTTTAAAAAAAAATTTAGTTTTCATTTTTAGAGTCATATTCTAACCTTCATAGTAATTACCCTTATTTTTGGCATATATATATATATATAAGTTGTTCTCTCTTTAAAATGTTGAGATACAGTTCCTTCTAACAGATCAAAATATACCCTAAATCACTAGTGTATGGCTTTGTTCTAGTCTCTTACCTGATCACATTCTCTCCTCTTTTTTTTTTTAAAAATCTTCTCCTTTCTTTTTTCAAACAACTTCTTATCTTATCAATTCCCTTTATAAAATCTTTTATAATTTTCATCTTTACAGTCATATTCCATCCCTTCATTGTATCAACCCTTATTTTGTACATATATAAGTCTTTCTTTCTTTAAAATTTTAGGAGGCACTTTCTTCAAACAGACCAAAATACACCCAAAATCTCGTGTGTGGCACTAATCTATGCACCAGCCTGATCATATTTGATCATATTATGTTTTTTTCTTTTGTGCTGTTTTTGTTTGTTTTTATCTTTATCTTTTTCTTTTTTCTTTCTTTCCCTTTCTTTTCCCCTCGTTTCAGGTCTTTTCTGATTTGTTTAGAGTATATTTTCTGGGGACGTTGTTAACGTGTTAGCATTTTGTTCTCTCAATCATCTGTTCTCCTCTGGACAAAATGACAAGATGAAAAAAATCACCTCAACAAAAAGAACAAGACGTAGTACCGTCTGCCAGGGACCTACTCAATACGGACATTAGTACGATGTCGGACCTAGAATTCAGAAACATGATTTTAAAGGTACTAGCTGGACTTGAAAAAAGCGTGGAAGTTATTAGAGAAACCCTTCCTGGAGAAATAAAAGAACTAAAATCTAACCAAGTCAAAATCAAAAAGGCTATTAATGAGATGCAATAAAAAATGGGGGCACTAACTGCTAGGATAAATGAGGCAGAAGAGAGAATTAGCGGTATAGAAGACCAAATGATGGAAAATAAAGAAGCCGAGAAAAAGAGAGATAAACAACTACTGGATCACGAGGGCAGAATTTGAGAGATAAGTGATACGATAAGATGAAACAACATTAGAATAATTGGGATCCCAGAAGAAGAAGAAAGGGAGAGAGGGGCAGAAGGTATATTGGAGCAAATTATAGCAGAGAACTTCCCTAATGTGGGGAAGGAAACAGGCATCAAAATCCAGGAGGCACAGAGAACCCCTCTCAAAATCAATAAAAATAGGTCAACACCCCGACATCTAATAGTAAAACTTACGAGTCTCAGAGACAAAGAGAAAATCTTGAAAGCAGCTCGGGAGAAGAGATATGTAACCTATAATGGTAGAAACATGAGATTGGCAACAGACCTATCCACAGAGACCTGGCAGGCCAGAAAGGACTGGCATGATATCTTCAGAGCACTAAACGAGAAAAATATGTAGCCAAGAATACGATATCCAGCTAGGCTGTCATTGAAAATAGAAGGAGAGATAAGAAGCTTCCAGGACAAACAAAAACTAAAGGAATTTGCAAACACGAAACCAGCCCTTCAAGAAATCTTGAAAGGGGTCCTCTAAGCAAAGAGAGAGCCTAAAAGCAGCATAGACCAGAAAGGAACACAGACAATATACAGTAACCGTCACCTTACAGGCAATACAATGGCACTAAATTCATATCTTTCAATAGTTACCCTGAATGTAAACGGGCTCAATGCCCCAATCAAAAGACACAGGCTATCAGACTGGATTAAAAAACAAGACCCATCGATATGCTGTCTGCAAGAGACTCATTTTAGACCCAAAGACATCCCCACATTGAAAGTGAGGGGGTGGAAAACCATTTACCATGCTAATGGACACCAAAAGACAGCTGGGGTGGCAATCCTTATATCAGACAAATTAGATTTTAAAACAAAGGCTGTAATAAGAGATGAGGAAGGAGACTATATCCTACTTAAAGGGTCTATCCAACAAGAAGATCTAACAATTGTAAATATCTATGCCCCTAACATGGGAGCAGCCAATTATATAAGGCAATTAATAACAAAAGCAAAGAAACACATTGACAACAATACAACAATAATGGGGGACTTTAACACCCCCCTGACTGAAATGTACAGATCATCTAAGCAAAAGATCAACAAGGAAATAAAGACTTTAAATGACACACTGGACCAAATGGACTTCACAGACATATTCAGAACATTCCATCCCAAAGCAACGGAATACACATTCTTCTCTAGTGCCCATGGAACATTCTCCAGAACTGATCACATCCTAGGTCACAAATCAGGTCTCAACCAGTACCAAAAGATTGGGATCATTCCCTGCATATTTTCAGACCACAATGCTTTGAAACTACAACTCAATCACAAGAGGAAAGTCGGAAAGAACTCAAATACATGGAGGCTAAAGAGCATCCTACTAAAGAATGAATGGGTCAACCAGGAATTTAAAGGAGAATTAAAAAAATTCATGGAAACCAATAAAAATGAAAACACAACTGTTCAAAAATCTTTGGGATACAGCAAAGGCAGTCCTAAGAGGAAAGTATATAGCAATACAAGCCTTTCTCAAGAAACAAGGAAGGTCTCAAATACACAACCTAACCGTACACCGAAAGGAGCTAGAGAAAAAATAGCAAATAAAGCCTAAACCCAGCAGGAGAAGAGAAATAATAAAGATCAGAGCAGAAATCAATGAAATAGAAACCAAAAGAACCTAGAACAGATCAACGAAACTAGGAGCTGGTTCTTTGAAAGAATTAACAAGATTGATAAACCTCTGGCCAGACTTATCAAAATGAAAAGAGAAATGACCCAAATCAACAAAATCATGAATGAAAGAGGAGAGATCACAACCAACACCAAAGAAATACAAACAATTATAAGAACATATTATGAGCAACTCTACGCCAGCAAATTAGATAACCTGGGAGAAATGGATGCATTCCTAGAGATGTATCAACTACCAAAATTGAACCAGGAAGAAATAGAAAACCTGAACAGACGTAAAACCACTAAGGAAATTGAAGCAGTCATCAAAAATATCCCAACAAACAAAAGCCCAGGGCCAGATGGCTTCCCAGGGGAATTCTACTAAACATTTCAAGAAGAATTAATACCTATTCTCCTGAAACTGTTCCAAAAAATAGAAATGGAAGGAGAACTTCCAAACTCATTTTATGAGGCCACCATTACCTTGATCCCAAAACCAGACAAAGACCCCATCAAAAAGGAGAATTACAGACCAATATCCCTGATGAACATGGATGCAAAAATTCTCACCAAAATACTAGCCAATAGGATCTAACAGTACATTAAAAGGATTATTCACCACGACCAAGTGGGATTTATCCCTGGGCTGCAAGGTTGGTTCAACATCTGCAAATCAATCAGTGTGATACAATATATGAACAAAAGAAAGAGCAAGAATCATAGGATCCTCTCAAAAGATGCAGAAAAAGCATTTGACAAAGTACAGCATCCTTTCTTGATCAAAACTCTTCAGAGTATAGGGATAGAGGATACATACCTCAATATCATAAAAGCCATCTATGAAAAACCTACAGGGAATATCATTCTCAATGGGGAAAAGCTGAGAGCTTTCCCCCTAAGGTCAGGAACATGGCAGGGATGTCCACTCTCACCACTGCTATTCAACATAGTATTAGAAGTCCTAGCCACAGCAATCAGACAACAAAAAGAAGTCAAAGGCATCCAAATCGGCAAAGAGGAAGTCAAACTCTCACTCTTTGCAGATGATATGATACTTTATGTGGAAAACTCAAAAGACTCCACCCCAAAACTGCTAGAACCCATACAGGAATTTAGTAATGTGGCAGGATATAAAATCAATGCGCAGAAATCAGTGGCATTCCTATACACCAACAACAAGACAGAAGAGAGAGAAATTAAGGGGTCGATCCCATTTACGATTGCACCCAAAACCATAGCATACCTAGGAATAAATCTAACCAAAGAGACAAAGGATCTGTACTGAGAAAACTATAAAATACGCATGAAAGAAATTGAGGAGGACACAAAGAAATGGAAAAACGTTCCGTGCTCATGGATTGGAAGAACAAACATTGTGAAGATGTCAATGCTACCTAGAGCAATCTACACATTCAATGCAATTCCTATCAAAATACCATCCACTTTTTTCAAAAAATGGAACAAATAATCCTAAAATTTGTATGGAACCAGACGAGACCCCGAATAGCCAGAGGAATGTTGACAAAGGAAGGCAAAGCTGGCACCATCACAATTCTGGACTTCCAGCTCTATTACAAAGCTGTCATCATCAAGACAGTGTGGTACTGGCACAAAAACAGACACATAGATTAATGGAACAGAATCGAGAGCCCAGAAATGGACCCTCAACTCTATGGTCAACTAATCTTCGACAAAAGAGGAAAGAATGTCCAATGGGAAAAAAGACAGTCTCTTCAACAAATGATGTTGGGAAAATTGGACAGCCACATGCAGAAGAATGAAACTGGACCATTTCCTTACATCACACACAAAAATAGACCCCAAATGATTGAAAGACCTAAATGTGAGACTGGAGTCCATCAAAATCCTAAAGGAGAACACAGGCAGCAACCTCTTCGACCTCAGCCGCAGCAACTTCTTCCTAGAAACATCGCCAAAGGCAAGGGAAGCAAGGGCAAAAATGAACTATTGGGATTTCATCAAGATAAAAAGCTTTTGCACAGCAAAGGAAACAGTCAACAAAACCAAAAGACAACTGACAGAATGGGAGAAAATATTTGCAAATGACAGATCAGATAAAGGGCTAGTATCCAAAATCTTTAAAGAACTTATCAAACTCAACACCCAAAGAACAAATGATCCAATCAAGAAATGGGCAGAAGACATGAACAGACATTTTTCCAAAGAAGACATATAAATGGCCAACAGACACATGAAAAAGTGCTCAACATCGCTCGGCATCAGGGAAATCCAAATCAAAACCTCAATGAGATACCACCTCACACCAGTCAGAATGGCTAAAATTAACAAGTCAGGAAACTTCAGATGTTGGCGGGGTTGCGGAGAAAGGGGAACCCTCCTACACTGTCGGTGGGAATGCAAGCTGGTGCAGCCACTCTGGAAAACAGTATGGAGGTTCCTCAAAAAGTTGAAAATAGAGCTACCATACATCCAGCAATTGCACTATTGGGTATTTGCCACAAAGAGACAAATGTAGGGATCCGAAGGGTACGTGCACCCCAATGTTTATAGCAGCAATGTCCACAATAGCCAAACTGTGGAAAGAGCCAAGATGTCCATCGACAGATGAATGGATAAAGAAGAGGTGGTATATATACACAGTGGAATATTACGCAGCCATCAAAAGGAATGAGATCTTGCCATTTGCAACGACGTGGATGGAACTGGAGGGTGTTATGCTGAGTGAAATAAGTCAATCAGAGAAAGACATGTATCATATGGCCTCACTGAAATGAGGAATTCTTAATCTCAGCAAACAAACTGAGGGTTGCCGGAGTGGTGGGGGGTGGGAGGGATGGGGTGCCTGGGTGACAGACATTGGGGAGGGTATGTGCGATGGTGAGCACTGTGAATTGTGCAAGACTGTTGAATCACAGATCTGTGCTTCTGAAACAAATAATGCAACATATGTTAAGAAAAAAGAAAAAGAAGAAGATAGCAGGAGGGGAAGAATGAAGGGGAGTCAGTCGGAGGGGGAGACGAACCAGGAGAGACGATGGACTCTGAAAAACAAACTGAGGGTTCTAGAGGGGAGGGCGGTGGGGGATGGGTTAGCCTGGTGATGGGTATTAAAGAGGGCACGTTCTGCCTGGTACAGTGGGTGTTATGCACCAACAATGAATCATGGAACACTACATCAAAAACGAATGATGTAACGTATGGTGATTACCATAACAATAAAAAATTTAAAGGGAAAAAAGAGGAAGTAATAAGAGCCAACATCCTTGCCTTGTTCTCAATCTTAGATGAAAAACATTCAGCATTTTACTACAAAGTATGATGTTATCCCTAAGTTTTCAACTTAAGGAAATTCTTTTCTATTCCCTGTGTCCTGATAGTTTTTAAGATGAATACGTTTTGAATTTTGTCACAAGGATTTTAATACATTTATTTAGATGATCTTATGAATTTTGTCCTTTAACCTGTTAAGGTGGTGAATTACATTTATTGAGTTTTGAATTGAATTCCTAGAATAATCCTCAGTTGATCATGATGGATTATCCTTTGTGTATTGCTGTTTGATTAGCTAACATTTTGTTTTGTTTTGTTTTTCATTTATGCTCAGTAAGGATATTGGTCTGTAGTTTTTCTTTAGTTTTGTAAGGGTTTGGTATCAGGGTTATTCTGGTCTTATAAAATGATTTGGGGAGCACACCAGTGTCTTTTATTCTTTTTTGAAAGGGTTTGTCAATAATAGGTATTATTTATTTCATAAACATTTGATATAATTTACCAGTGAAGCCATCTGAACTTGTAATTTTCTTTGTTAGAATGTTTTAAAGTATGAATTCTATTTTTACTTATTCTTGGGTCAGTTTTGGTAAGGCTAGTCTTTCAAGGTTTTTATCCATTTCATCTAAGCAGTTGAATTTATTGATGTAACGTTGTTTATAATATTCCACTATTTTTTAGTAATGGTTTTGAGATATAATTCATGTACCATAAAAGGTATGGTACATGATACACCTTTTAAAGGGATATAATTCCATGGTTTTTAGTATATTCATAAAGTTGTGCAATCATCACCATCATCTAACTTAACAAACCCCCAGAGAAGCCTCATATCCATTGGCAACCCCTCTCCATTTTGCACCCTCCCAGTCCCTGGCAAGCAGCAATCTATTCTCTGTCTCTCCTGATTTCCCTATCCTGGACATTTCATAGAGTTGAGATCACATAATGGTCTTTTGTGACTGACTTCTTTTACTTAGCATAATGTTTACATGTTTCATCCATGTTGTAGCATGAATCAGTACTTCATTCCTTTTTATGGCTGAGTAATATTCCAGTGTATGGACCCACCATCTTTTATTGATCCATTCATCACTTGATGAACATTTGGGTTGTTTCCATATTTGGGCTATTATGAATAATGCTGTTATGACTATTCATGTACAAGCTTTCCGTGTGGACATGTTTTCAATTCTCTTGGGTATGTACCATGGTGTAGAATTGCTAGATCATATAGTAACTTCATGTTTAACAATTTGAAGAACTGCCAAACTGTTTTCAAAGTGGCTGCACCATTTTGTATTCCCATCACAGTGCACGAGGTTTCCAAATTCTCCACATCCTTGCTAATACTCATTATTGTCTGTCTTTATTATAGCCATCCTAATGCATATGGAAATGTATCTGTTGTGGTTTTGATTTGCATTTCCCTGATGGTTAATAATGTGAGCAACATTCGGTACTTGGTTGGCTCAGTCAGTGGAGCATCTGACTCTTGATCTCGAGGTTGTGCAACTTGAGGTAGAGTGTGTAGAGATTACTTAAAAATCAAATCTTAAAAAAAAATGTGAGCAATCTTCATGAGCTTATTGGCCATTAGCATATCTTCTTTGGAGAAATGTGTACTCAAATCTTTTTTCCATTTTAAAATTGGCTATTTGTCTTTGTATCGTTGATTTGTAAGAGTTCTTCATATATTCTGGATACTAGCTCCTTATCAGATACTTGACTTGCAAACATTTTCTCTTATTCCGTGAGCTATATCTTACTTATCCTGATAAGAACAGAAGATTTAAATTTTGATGAAGTCCAATTTACCTATTTTTTCTTTTGTTGCTTGTGGTTTTGAAATCATAATATGCTGTTCTAAAAAGTTATCATTGAGGGATGAATGGATAGAGCACAGAGGATTTTTAGAAAACTGAAAATACTCCATATGCTATTACAGTGATGGGTACATGTCATTAAACAATTGTCAAAACCCACAGAATGTACAACACTGAGTGAACCCTAATGTAAAAGAGAGACTTGGGGTGATAATAGGTGTCAGTGTAGATTCACCAGTGTTAACAAATATACCTCTCTGGTGGGGTGTGTTGATAATAGGGGATACTATGCATAAGTGGGGGTAGGGCTATATGGAAAATCCCTGTACCTGCCTCTCAATTTTGCTGTGAACCTAAAATTGTTCTTAAAAATTGTCTTTAAAAGAAAAATTAATTAAAATACTTTCCAATTTTCCTTATAATTTCTTCTTCTGTGTTGTTTAGATGTATATTGTTTAATTTCCAAATAGCTGGGGATTTCATACATACATATATATTTTTTTTCTCTTATGCAGAAATGTAGGTCTTTCCCAGTTGCATCTTTCCTTTTAGTTGGTCTCTGAGGGATGGAGCTCACCCTCCTCAATCAAAGACCTATCAAAAAATATTCCCAAACACAGAGTCATCTCCTCTGCTATGAATCATGCCTCTGGTGTGTTAAAGCTGCTCAGTCAGATATATTTCTGTTATTGATTTCAAACAATTCCATTATGGTCAGAGAACATATCCTGTATTCTTTCAATCCTATTAATTTTATTGACATTACTTTACAGCCCAACATATAACCGATCTTGGAGTATGTTCAATGTGAACTTGAAAATAATGTGTATTATTCAAACATTGAGTAGAGTGTTTTATAAATGTCAATTAAGTTAATTGATACTTGTTCAGGTATTATATATCTTTGCTAATATTTTTTGTCTGGAAGAAAAGAGTTAAATCTCTAATAGTTATACTAGATTTATCTTTATTTAGGTGCAAATATATTTATATTTGCTATGTTTCCTTCAGGAACTAATGTTTTTATCATTATGAAATGTTCTTTGTCACCACTAACATTTCCTGTCTTAAAATATACTTTGTTTTTTACAAATATAGCCACTCCAGCTTTTTTAATGATTAATGTTTTCATGGTATAACTTTTCCCATTCTTTCAATTTGAGCCTATTTGTATCTTTCTGAAATCTCTTACGAACAACATATAATCGGCTTTTATTTTTAGGAATCCAGCTGGGCAATATCTACCTTCTAATTGGAGGATCTAGGTCATTTTCACTTACTGTAATTATTAATAAGGTTTGGTTTAAATCTGCTGCCTTGCTATTTATTTTTTGTTCCTCGTTTACTGCTTTCTTTTTTTCCCTCCTTTTTCTTTTTTACTATTCCAGTGTAGTATTCAACTCTTTCTCCTCTATTGAATTTTAACTATATATTTTTAGTGGTTGTTTTATAAATTTGACACGTACTTTTTTATTGGTCTCCCTTGAATCAATATTACACCATTTCATCTGTAACACAAAAACCCTGCAACGGTACTTTGTGCTATTTTTGTCTTATATTTTATTTCTAAATATCTTCATATCTTTGTGCTGTTTTTGTCTCATATTTTATTTCTAAATATATTATAAACCACAAAATTCAATAATGTTATCTTTGCTTTTAACTTAATTAGCTTTCAAAAATTAAAAACACAGAAAAATATTATTTTATATTAACCAATAGTCACCTAGTTGCTGTCCCAGTCAGTTTGCGCTGCTACAACAAAGTGCCAAAGATTGGATGGTTTACAAACAGAAATTTCTCACAGTTCCGGAGGCTGAAAGTCCAAGATCAGGGGACCAGCACAATCAGGTACTGCGGAGGGGCCTCTTCCCGGCTGCAGACTGCGGCGAGCCTCTTCCTCTGTCCTGCACATGGTGGAAGGCACCGGCAGCTCTCTGGGACTTCTATAAGCGTACCAATCCCATTTATAAGGACTCTACCCTCGTGACTTAATTACCTCCCAAAGTCCCCACCTTAGATTAGGGGTTAGGATTTCAACCTATGAATTTTGGGAAACATTCGATTTCTGAACAATACAAACATTGGGTCCATAACAGTTTCCTTTTGTGATGTTCTTCATTTTCTCTGGCCTACTTAATTCCCATAGGAGACATTTTTAGTTGTCCCAATTGGAGGACAGTGTTCCTGAAATCTAGTAGGTAGAGGCCAGGGTTGCTGCAAAACCTGGTATGATGCACAGGACAGCTCCACCCCTCCCCCAACAGGCATTTATTTGGCCCTAAATGTCAACACTGCCAAGGTTGAGAACTTGCTAGAGAGCCATGTTTATATTTGGCGTCATTTCTCTTCAGCCCCCAAATCTGCCTTTAGCATTTCTTGTAGCGGGGTTTCAGTTGCTACACAGTATTATGTATGGTTTTTTTTTTTTTTTAGCTTTTGTTTATCTGAAAATTTCAATTTTACCTTCCTTTTTGAAGGATAATTTTTCTCATTATAGAATTTTAAGTTGAAGGTTTTCTTTTCTCTCAGCACTTTAAACATGTTGCCTTCATTGCCTTCTGCCTCCCAATGTTTCTAGTGGAATCAACCATTTAAAAAAAAATCATTGTTCTTATAATACATATTTTTTCTCTGACTGTTTTTAAGATTTCTCTTTATATTTGGCTTTCAGCAGTTTGATTATGGTTAGTTGTGGTTTTCTTTGTATTTACCGTGTTTCAGATTCATTCATTAAGTATATGGGTTGATCCTTTTCATCAGATTGGAATATTTGGGCCATTAATTTTTCAAATATTTTTCTTTCATTTTCTCTCTCTTTCCTCTTAATTTTTGGACTCCAAAATGCTCGTATCTCGGACTACTTGATATTAGACTACTTAATATTGATCCTGCATTTCACACACGTTCTTAAAATATTTTTTCTCTTTTCTCCAGTTTGGATACTTTTCACTGGCCTTTTTTTAAGTTCCCTGATACCTTCTTCTGCATTATCCAATCTAAGCCCAACCACTAATTGTTTTTTTCTTTCACATAGTCTATTTTTCAGCTTTTTAAAATGTTTTTCCATTCATTTCCTGAAATACACAATTTTTCATTCATATTTGAAATAATTTTTAGTTTATTCTTATTCTAATAACTGTACCATCAACAGTTTCTTCTCAAATTTCTTATAATTGTTCTTTTTTATTCTTTTATTTTATTTTATTATGTTATGTTAGTCACCATAAAATACATCATTAGTTTTCGATGTAGTGATATTCACATTATGCAGAAAATAATCAAAGAAACTTAAGTATTTTTGTTTTGCTCTGTTTGTTCCTGGCAGATTGTAGTCCCCTCCCTCTGAATGTAGTAAAGGTGAGGAACTAATCACTCAGCTTTCCGCTAGTGTCTAGTTGAGCCCGAGAAGTTGCAGCTTTCCTCAAGCTGAGTTAACTTGTGATTAGCCCCACTTTAAATCCCAAGCTACAGTCTTTTGGAGCTTGTTGGTGTTTGGGCTGAGAAGGGGTTGAGTGCAGTTGCAACTCACTTAGGGGCATGGAACCCATTAACCAAAAGCAAGCATGGGACCTTGTGATTTCTCTCTCCTACCCCCTTTTGAAACACTGACCCTTTCATGACAAAACTTGGAATTGGGGAGGAGAACCGTGCAGGTTGAGTGCTCTATCCTTGCCTTTGTGGCTCTTCTAGACTCCAATTTGTCCATCAGTCCATTCTACCATCTAAAGTCCCGCTGACAGTCATTTGTTTTCGTAAAGTTTCTTCATCCATAGCAGGCCAGCTCTACCCAGACTTCAGTGTGGAAGCAGGCAGTTGTCACGTCTCTTCACAGCCATGCTTGTTTCTTTCTGGAATTCAGTTCTCAAGGTTTCCTTCTGTCCTCTTCTCTTCCCACCCTTAGGAAAGTATAATTTTGTCTTCATTTCTCTTGTCTCCATGGGAATGAAGGTCTTTCTCATCCAAATATGAATCAGAAATCTCCTATGTGTGGCGTTTTGCTACATGCTTTTTCCATCAACAGTATGTGATGGGTATCTTCCCTTGTGAAGGCGAACAGGTTTACCACATAATTGTAGAGCTTTAAACACTTTTAATTTTTTTAAAAAAGTAATGCCTTTTTTATTATATGCAAACTGGTAGAATATTAAAATCACAGACAAACATACAATAAAAATAATCTCTAAGTTAACCACTGTTAACTTTTCTTGCCTCCTTTTTTATTGAGGAATAATTCACACACAGGAAAGTGCCCACATCTTAAGTTTACAACCCAATGAAATTTACATACATTTATACTTTGTGATCACAACTCAGATCAAAATATAGGATACTTCCATCATGACTCTTGCTAGTCAGTACTCTCTCCCAGAAATAATAATTATTTTGATTTCTAGAATGATAGATTGGTTTTGCCTGTTCTTGAGTTTAATATAATTAAAACCATAAAGTAGGCATTATATCATGTCTGGCCTCTTTTGTTCAAATAATTTCTGTGGCATTAATCCATGTTGTCATGTATTTCATATTTTTCTGTTTTGCTGTGTAATATTCCATTGATGAATTATGCCACAATTTATTTATTATCCAGTAGATGGACCATTGATTTGCTTCCAGTTTTTGCTTTGTTATGAACAAAACCAACATGAATGTTCTTGTATGTGCTTTTTGATAGGGCATATACACTAGTTGTTCTACTTTTACCTAGGGTGGAATTGTGTCAAAGGGAGGTGCATCTATAACTTTAATAGAAACTGTCAGTTTTCCCAAGTAATGGAACCGTTTTACATTCCATCAGTGTATGAAAGTCACAGTTATTGTATATCCTCACCAGCACTGGGTACTATCAATTCTTTTATTTCTTTATTTTATTTTTAAAAAGATTTTATTTATTTACTCGAGAGAGAGTGTATGCCCATGCCTGTGGAGGGGGAGGGGCAGAGGGAGAGAGACACTCTCAAGCAGACTCCCCACTGAGCATGGGCCCTGACATGGGGCCAAATCTCACAGTCCTGAGATCATGACCTGAGCCAAAACCAAGAGCTGGTCTCTTAACAGGCCGAGCCACCCAGGTACTGCTCTTCCATTCTTTTTAACAGCTGCATGGTATTCTCTAGTGTGAATGTTCCAGAATTTATTTAGCCATTTAATTATTGGTGCATATTATCTTTGCTTTCATTTTTAATTCTTAAAAACACTGTGGCATTACACACCCTAGACCATACCTTAGAGCCCACATGCAAGTATTTTTGGGCACAGGTCTTAGGGCACTTGGTATTGCGGTTTAAAGCTTGAGGGAGCAAGCCTGTCATGCAAAGCCCTTACAACCTGTCCACAAACCATCTGTCCAACATTGTGCTGCCTTGAACCAAAACATCATGGAAACAGGAGGACTTTCCCATGCTGAGCCCAGAAACACTTTTCATGCTGTGCTTGCGTCTTCTGTTTGTTGAACTCCTCTTTCCTGAGGTTCCCATTTCCTCTGACGTCAGCATGGATGAGATACGTTTCCCTGGCTTGCCCTTCCTGGCTGCTCGTCTAAACAAGGCATTTTTAAGAAAACAATTTTCTGCCTGTTACTGAAGCAAAGCAACAACAGAAAGCAATCAGAGCAAGCTGGCCAGCTCGGAAGGCCTCCCGCAGACTTCAGGTCTTGCACTCGTAGTCCCCCACCCACGCTGCCTGATTCTTGGTGCTAAGATGGAAATCCGGGGCGCCTGGGTGGCTCAGTCGGTTAAGCGTCTGCCTTCGGCTCAGGTCATGATCCTGGAGTCCCGGGATCGAGTCCCAGTCCCAGCAGGGAGCCTGCTTCTCCCTCTGACCCTCTTCCCTCTCGTGCTCTCTATCTCTCATTCTCTATCTCAAATAAATAAATAAAAAATCTTAAAAAAAAAAAAAGAAGATGGAAATCAGAAGCCTTCCTCATCAGGGATTCCTTTTCTCTGCTCATGTCAGAAAAGTCTCCTACATTTGGACTTAGAGGAGCTCTTTCTTCTTTCCAGTTCCTGATATTGGGAGCAAACACCAGAAGGTTAGGAAAGCCTTGAGATGGCCATGAGTGAATGACAGCGCAACCCAAAAATCCACCATTCCGAAACCCATCCTAGGCTGTGGGGAAGTGTTGTGACTTTGGTCGTCCTGGATTTAAATCTTGGCTCCCTAACTCTTGAGCCATTTCCTTTTGGGTAAAAGTAACATTAATCTCTCCACGCCTCATTTTCCTCATCTGCTACATATGGAAAAGAGCAGGAGTGATTTCATAGGATGGTTGTATCAGGGGCGCCTGCCGAGCCTGCGACTCTGGATCTCAGGGTCGTGGGTTCGAGCCCCCGCTGGGCATGGAGCCTACTTAGACCGCGTCCTGCAATCATCCACAGCGATGTGGACACAGTAACAGGGCTGATCTTCTGGCCGCCCTGAATCCCCGGTGAGGAGGAAGGTGCTGGCCACAAGCCTGGCCACAAGAGGAGCCACCGGAGAGCTCACGGCGCCGTCGGCGGAGCTGGGCATGCCAGGCTCCACCACGAGCCAGCCCACTCCAATTCCAGTTGGAATGCGGCTCCGCCCCTCGGTTTTCTCCTCGGTGCAACGGGCGTGTTCAGGCCTGTCGCCGCGTCGTGTCCTGACCCCGCCAGGCTGCGCCCAGCACACTGTGAAGCCTCAAACGAAGGCTGTCCTGGCTGCACAAACTATCCGGAGACGCAGGTGCTTCAAGCCCACAAACCCGGAGGCAGGGCGGTCGCCGTCCGGGCCAGTGCTTTCCCATCCTCTCTGGGTCTGAGCCCCTTTGTTCAGGCGGGCGCCCCTCTGCTGCTTCGGCCCAGGATCAGACTGAGTAGTCTCGAGCAAGGCTTCCCAGCCCCAGGAACCTTAAGATTGCCTGGGGGCTCCACAGCACACGAGCGCTGAGCCGCGCCAGGACCGCTCCGTAGTCCGAGGCCTCGCCCCTGCTGTGCGCAACCTGAGCCACCGGTCCAGGAGGACTGGCATTTCCATCCCTGATATCCGATTGGCTTAGAAATACACACGTGACGCCTCGCTGGCCAATAGGATGTGAGGATGATTACCCCGTGGGATTCTGGGAAGGGCTTTCCTCGCGACAGACCGAGAGAGCAAAGAAGCAAGGTCCGTGTCTGGTCAGTTCGGAGTGTGCCTAGTACTAGGTCGTATGACAGGTCCCATGAGGTGGTCCCATGAGGTGGTCCCATGAGGGGGTTTGTGACATGGTCTCCAGTGGTGGTCCTGTGTGGTGGTCCCGTGAGGTGGTCCCGTGTGGTGGTCCCGTGTGGTGGTCTCCGTGAGAGGGTCCTGTGAGGGGGGTCCCCGAGAGGTGGTCCCACATGGGGGTCTGTGATGAGGTCCCATGAGGTGGTCCCCATGAGGTGGTTTTATGGGGTTGTCTGTAAAGGGATCCGTGAGGTGGTCCCGTGTGGTGGTCCCATGAGGTGGTCCCGTGTGGTGGTCCCGTTTGGTGGTCCCCGTGTGGTGGTCCCCTGTGGTGGTCCCCGTGTGGTGGTCCCATGAGGTGGTCCCGTGTGGTGGTCCCGTTTGGTGGTCCCCGTGTGGTGGTCCCGTGTGGTGGTCCCCGTGTGGTGGTCCCCGTGTGGTGGTCCCGTGTGGTGGTCCCTGTGTGGTGGTCCCGTTTGGTGGTCTCCATGAGGGGGTCCTGTGAGGGGAGTCCCCGTGAGGTGGTCCCACATGGGGGTCTGTGATGAGGTCCCATGAGGAGGTCCCATGAGGTGGTCCCGATGAGGTGGCTTTATGGGGTTGTCTGTGAAGGGATCCGTGTGGTGGTCCCGTGTGGTGGTCCCGTGTGGTGGTCCCGTGTGGTGGTCCCCGTGTGGTGGTCTCGTTTGGTGGTCCCATGTGGTGGTCCCCGTGTGGTGGTCCCGTGTGGTGGTCCCGTGTGGTGGTCCCGTTTGGTGGTCCCCGTGTGGTGGTCCCGTGTGGTGGTCCCCGTGTGGTGGTCCCCGTGTGGTGGTCTCGTTTGGTGGTCCCGTGTGGTGGTCCCCGTGTGGTGGTCTCGTTTGGTGGTCCCGTGTGGTGGTCCCCGTGTGGTGGTCCTGTGTGGTGGTCCCCGTGTGGTGGTCCCGTGTGGTGGTCCCGTGTGGTGGTCCCCGTGTGGTGGTCCCGTGTGGTGGTCCTGTGTGGTGGTCCCCGTGTGGTGGTCCCGTGTGGTGGTCCCTGTGTGGTGGTCCCGTTTGGGGGTCTCCGTGAGGGGGTCCTGTGAGGGGAGTCCCCGTGAGGTGGTCCCACATGGGGGTCTGTGATGAGGTCCCATG
>NW_027397160.1:1103440-1159232 GCF_003265705.2 Callorhinus ursinus | reverse complement strand
GGCTTTATGGGGTTGTCTGTGAAGGGATCCGTGAGGTGGTCCCCGTGTGGTGGTCCGGTGAGGTGGTGCTGTCAGGTCAGGGCACAGGGGCGGGATGGGGGTGAGAGCCCAGACAGTAAGTGGGCTGCTGAATCCACCACCGGGCCAGCCTCAGGCTTCCCTTCATCAAGGGCAAAAGCAAAAGAGCAAAATCAGCAACAGCAGAAAGAGCCTCCCTCCTTAAAGCTGCCAACGCTGGTTGAACGCTTCTCCAGCCCAGGGTGAATGCCCAAGGACTGTTCCTCTTCTGGGAAATGAGACTGTGAGACAGCGTTATCGCAAGTGTTCCCACCCCGAGTCCTCCAAAAAGCCTGGTGAGGAAGCTCAGCCCTCTCACTGAAGGAATGCTGGGATGTAGCCGGGAGTTGCTCTTATCTTCCTCCAAGTGGTGTTTGGACAGTGTTTTGTTTGGTTTCTGTAGCTTCCACAGCATGTAAGGAATGCTAAGGGCTTCTTTTCCTCAGAATCAGTGGCTGCTCCTTAAAATCACCTGGGCTGTCTCCAGCGCTGGCTGGGCCTGGGCTCCAGTCCAGAGGGTCAGAGTTACTGGGGCTGGGCCGGGCCTAGAATCAGGGATTTTAAGAGCCCCTTTGCCACCTCTGCCTTGGCGCTCATGTGAAGTCAGCTGGGGACCTCTGCTCTGAGGGCTTGATTGGAATGGGACTGAGGGCCACCCAGAAGAGACGGCAGCCCATGGAGTCCATGTGCTGGCTCCAGCTCTCCGCCCAACGTGTGCTTTGAGTCTACATGGTCACCTCTGCTCCCTCAGTTAGTGGGGTTTGGCCTGACACATGGAGAGTCCCTTGTGGGTCTGGCTCTTCGTGCTTAAACTGTGCCCTCTGTCCTCTGGAGCAGTTCACACCTGCTGTCCTCAGCCCGGCCGTGCCCTATGTGCCCTGCCACAGGGCCTCGTCTGAACAACACTACAGCCATTCTGACAGCCTCTGTTGCCACATGTGGGAACCATCTGGGAGAACGGAGATCAAACGCAAGCCCGAGAAGAAACTTCATTAGATCCAGCTGGCAAAAGATGAATAAATATGCAGAACACAGAGACGGAATCCACAGAAAAACAACATGAAGGCAAAAGGAGTGGGGACCTGACCTAGGAATGCTGTCCTGAAGAGAGCAAGATAGTGGATGGCAGGGACTTGTACGCATCAAACACTTCTGCAGTGCAAGGTGCAGTTATAATCTCCTTGTCCCTTAATCTCACAGCCATGGGACAGGCACTTTTATCAGGTTGATAGACTTCCTTTAAACGCTTCTCATCATACTTAGCAAGTCCCGGGCACTGTCTAGGTGCCTTACAAAGACTATTCTAACATTCAGGACAACAGTCTACTCTCGGTGTTTTTATTGCTCCCATATCAGAGATGAGCAAATGGAAGAACCGACAGTCAAGATCTGAATCCAGGCAGTTGGCTTCCGCGCCTGTGCTCTTAACCTTAGTGCTAGCTGCCTCTGGCATAGCAGTCAAGGGTCAAAGCCTGGAAGCTAGCAAGTCTGAGTTCAAGTCCTGTAAAGATTAGATATGATTTGCCTTGACCCAAGCTAGTGAGAATCCAAAGTTCTCAGGGATTTCTGCTAATTCATGGGGACTCTCACTTCTGTGATCCCTAATGCCCAGGGTCTGTACACTGTCCCCAGTCTTACTCTGTATCTACTGGGTACAGGATTCCTCACATCTCAGTACCTCTCAAAAACTTCGAATGAGAAACATAGACTATACTGAGTGGTACATGGGTAGTGGAAGAGGAGGTTCATGTAAGACACTAAGATGTGCCTGACCTTCCGAAGTTCACTTTGCTCTCTCCCGGCTCACCTCCTACACAGTCTCAACATTTTGTCTTCCTTCTCACGTTTACACTTCTCTAGTGACTTTAAACTCCTCTCTCCCCTGGGTTGCACATCCCCAATACCTCCTCCCTTTTCTGAAGACTTGTTGGCCTTCTTGATCACAGTGAGGGAAGAGGGAGCCAACTCCTTTGCCTTTCTACTCTAGTACTTTTCAGGGAGTTCTTTCTAAGAAGACAAGTGCTCTTTCCACCAAGACACTTCATACTGAATGAAAAACTCATACTGAATGAAACAATTTTTGGTCAGAAAATGTTGCTTCTGTCCCTACTATATTGAAGAAGTAAAAGCACAAGACAGGAGTGAGAAGGCTCCATGCTATATAGCCCCATCACTTACTGGCTGAAGCTCTGGAAGAAGTCCCTGGTTTCTTCATTCATAAGCCAGGGATCAAAGCCACCACTCCACACGTTTGAAGAGCTGTCAGTTACTTTAGGCTTAGGAGGCTGCGTGAAGCCAGTTCTCAGTCTCACTATCCTCAAACACAAGGAAATGAACACCACAGGTATTTGGAGAAGTGAAGCCAAATAACAACAAAAGCCTTCTCCCTGTTGCAAAGCAGCACCTGCCTCCACCCTGCCTGGAAGCTGTGGAGAGAGAAGACTGAAGTCAGAGTCTTGGGGAAAATGCCCACCAATCCTGTCAGCAGTAAAGGGCTGAAGGAAATGGGATTCAGCAGCCCTGGAAAAGGAGGCGAGAGTTTCAAAGAGGATGGAGCCTTTCTTACCCTTTCCTCTTGCCCCAGCCATAGTGATGCAATAGGATGGGGTGGCTAGCTGGCGGGGAGACTGAAAGGTGGAACACCTAGTGCAGCTTATCACCAATAACAGACAGGGATGTGGCCAAAGACAAGGAAAAGAGAAGACAAATGAGAGAAGACCTGAGAGAGCAGGATGAGGGGCCTGACACAGTCAATGTGCCAGGGGATTCAGTGTGGTGGCCCTCAGCTGCCTGCTGTGAGCTTTTATTCTTTTCTGAATTGAGGGAAAGGTAGAAAGGCACCAACTTCCAGAAAGAGATAGAACAGGCAAAGCAAAACCAGCTATCAGACTTTGGGGTGACACCTGAGGTCCCCCTGCCCTGGACCAGATATTTTCTGGACAGGGTAGAGTGGATTCCTGCAGTGGACATTGAACAGAAGCCAGAGCCCAGGCCTGCAGCCAGCAAGGCACACAGGTTGGCTTGGTCTCCTGGTTTGGGAAAGCCCAACTTTCAAATGGTCCTAGATGGGGGAGGGGGAACATTGAGATGGTTCACCTGAATATATAAGAATAAGGGAAGGATTTAGCAAGAACTAATCAAGGTACACACACGAGCAAGGAAAATACAGGCAAGGCCAACATGTTGAAGCCTTTCTCAATAGGGCTCCTCAGCTGGACCACAGGACACAGAAAATGATTGAGTAACTATTTTCTCAGTTCTCCCAGGATGGCTTATGACTAGTACTATTCCAGATGCAGAGGAATCAAGTTGATTTGTTATCAGCAACAGATGTCTTAGGGTATTAGGACTTATTTTTCTTTGGGAACCCAGTTGAGAAAGGCTGAAAGAAACCAAATATGAAGAATTATTTTCTGGAAGAAAAATACCCAAGGGGGTAAAAGCCCACAGGCATTTTCAGTTGTGGAAGTACCATCAATGATACTTTAAAAAAAAAGATTTGCAGTGGTATGATGGTTGACAAGACAGGTGAAAGGAAATTGCCTAGCCAAAGATGGGAGGAGGGGACTGAAGCACTGAAAAGTCCACAAATGCTATGCCATGTCAAGTAGAAAAGCTGGAAGAAGGTAGTCTCCAATATGAAATTACACTGGATGTTAGCCCCCAGGGACTCTGTTAAATAAAATATCACTCTTTAACCAAGAAATGAAAGGAAATGCTACAAGGCAAACATGGATGATGAGCACAGACTTAACACTAGAAAAGCAGGTTCCAACAACTACAGGACAGAGTCTCAGAAGAAAATGTCATAAATCATAAGGTAAAATTGACAAAAGAAATCAAGAGGTTTGGCAGAGGGAGTGTGAGTGTATTAGAATGTTGATCTTTCAAGTGGGAAGGCACAGATAGTTTCTAAGTTAAAAAAAAAAGTCAAGGAATAGGGGTGCTTGGGTGGCTCAGTCGGTTAAGCCCCTGCCTTCAGCTAAAGTCATGATCTCAGGGTCCTGGGATCGAGCCCCATGTCAGCCCCACACAGTGAGGAGTCGGCTTGTCCCTCTCCCTCCCCCCTTCCCGTCCCTGCTTCTGCTCTCTCTCTCAAAGAAATAACAATCTTTTTTTAAAAATTCAAGAAACAGTTATAAAGGGACCTAGACCCAGGAGGAGAAGAACTAAAATAGAAATGAGCATGAATTAAAGCCAGGAAAAATCAGAAAGTAAGCAATGGGAGGAGAGTTGTGATGAAGAGGCCATCTTTGATTTTCTTATCTTCTTTAGCAGACAGTCAAATAAATACTGTCTAAATATGCTAAGTCTAGGGAAAGTGTTAGGGTATAATATATGAAAGAAGAAACTGGAGTAATTAAACAGGTTGTAACCCTTTCAAATTACCAGAAGAAAACACCCTATCAGAAAGAAGAAAGTCAAATAGCAAGAGTGGGGAAAGAAAGCATTATAAATAGAAAATGTAAGATGCTGGCATCAAGGTAAAAACTCTATTATGTCAAAGGTAAATTAAATAAACTCATCTGTTTAAAGTAATAACAAAGCCCATGTACATGTTATAAATAAGAAATTAGGGGCGCCTGGGTGGCTCAATGGTTAAGCAACTGCCTTCAGCTCAGGCCATGATCCCAGAGTTCTGGGATCGAGTCCCACATTGGGCTCCCTGCTCCGCAGAGAGTCTACTGCTCCCTCTGACCCTCTCCCCTCTCATGCTCTCTCTCACTCTCTCTCTCAAATAAATAAATAAAATCTTTAAAAAAATTAAAAAAAGAAATTAATCTAAAACAAATTCAGGAAAGGTCCATTAAAAGAAAAAAAATTAATCTAAAAAATTAATCTAAAACAAATTCAGGAAAGGCCCATTAAACCTTAGGAAAACAAGGGAGATTGAATTTAAGATACAAATTATGAAACAAGTTAAAACATCACTGTATATTTATAATGAAGATAAAATTGTCACAAATCTCAATACACCAAACAATACATTGATAAAAATACATGAAACTGACTACTTCTCTGGGACATGGACATACTTTTCCCTATTCCACCCACTAAGTACAACCAAAAACCTGGGTACTTATATAAAACAAGTTTAAGAAGATTCTGCAAGGTAGAGAGAAGAGAAACCAGCCAGGGACATTAGGATCTGAGGAACAACATGGTGGTGAGTTACCTGGGTTTTCTCTTTGCCTCACACATTTCAGACTTGGAGCTGAAGAAGCTGGTAACTTAGAAGTCACAATGGGTGGAGCGCCTGGATGGCTCTGTTGGTTGAGCATCTGCCTTCAGCTCAGGTCATGATACCAGGGTTCTGGAATCGAGCCCACGTTCGGGCTCCCTGCTTGGCGGGAGCCTGCTTCTCTCCTTCTCCCTGCTCGTGCTCTCTCTTGCTATCTCTGTCACTATCTGTCTCTCTCTCAAATAAATAAAATCTTAAAAAAAAAAGTCACAATGGGTGTAGACAAAACTAGTCACAACAAAAGCTTTCTCTTTCCAGACTATGGACTCTGAGAAACAAACTGAGGGTTCTAAAGGGGGTGTGTAGGGGGATGGGTTAGCCTGGTGATGGGTATTAGAGAGGGCATGTATTGAATAGAGCACTGGGTTTTATACACAAACAATGAATCATGGTACACTGCATCAAAAACTAATGATGTATGGTGATTAACATAACAAAATAAAATTAAAAAAAATAGAAAATGAAAAAAAAAAGTTTTCTCTTTCCAGTCAAAGGACCAGGAAAAGGGCAACCTAGAAAGGAAGAAAACTTTGGGACAATAATCTCTCTATTCTAGTTATAAGCCACATAAAAGGAATACTGTGGCATTATTCCCACCATGCAAGCATAGTCTGAATGAGGGAGCCTAGACTTCCACCCTCATAAGAATGATATTACAGAGTGCCAAGTACAGAGCCAGGATTTTCATCCTCACCATTTGGTAATGTGGCATGACTCCCTGCAGTTCAGGGGAGACTACAGAAAGATGGGACTTTCACCTTTATCTAATAGTAATAAGGTATTCTTCTCCCTCCTCACTGGGATTGGTGTCACTGGATTGGTGTCAGAGGAGCCTGTTGAAGAGTTAGGACTTCCACATGGCTCAGCAGTAATGAGACCACCTCCAGTGTGGTATCAAGTGGAGACCATATAGGGATTGGAACTCCCATCATCACGCAGAAGTAACAAAGAGTCCCCCTCTGTTTGGGTATCAATGAAGGGTTTCATGGGAAACATGGACTTCTACCTCTACCTGGCAATAACAAGGTAGTGCTTCCTGTCCTTGCCAGAGCGCTGTCAAAGAAAGCCAACTAAAACAAAATTTAAGTGAGATCCAGAGTCTCATAACATAATACAAAAATGCCCTGATTTCAGTCACCCATTACTAATTATACCAAGAACCAGGAAGATCTCAAAATGAATGAAAAAGATGATCAATAGATGCCAATTCTGAGATAACAAAGAAAAAGAAAAGAAAAAGAAAAAGAAAAAAAAAAAAAAGCCCCAGCAAAGAAATGGAATAGAAAGTTTCAATGAGTAGAAGACATAAGGAAGAACCAAAAGGAAATTTTAAAACTTAACTATAATAACCAAAATAAAAGCTCAATGGATGGGTTCAACAGTAGAATGAGGAAAGACTCAGTGAAATGGAAGATAAAACAATAGAAATTACCCAATATGGACAATACAGAGATAATAGAGTTTTAAAAAAAGGACAGAGTCTCAGGGACCTGTGGGACTATGACAAAAGTTTTGACATTCATGTCATCAGGGTACCAGAAGGAGAGGAGCAAGAGGGTACAGTTGAAAAAGTACTCAAAGACTTTCCCACAAAGGTGCAAAATGAGTTCAATAGAAGAAAGATTGTCATTTCAGTAAATGGTTCTGGATCAACTGGACATTCGTAAATAAAAAAAATGAACCTCCACCTAAGCCTCACACCTTATACAAACAGTAATTTAAAATGGATCATGGAACTAAATGTAAAACATAGAAATAATAAAAAACTATTAGAAAAAAATAGAAAAATTTTGGGATCTAACACTAGGCAAAATTCTTAGACTTGACACCAAAAGCAAGATACATAATAGGAAAAATTTATTAATTAGACTTCATCAAGATTGAAAACTTTTGCCCTGTGAGTGATCCTTTTAAGAGGATGAAAAGCTATAGAGTTGTAGAAAATGTTTGCAAACCACATATCTATCAAAGGACTAGGAACTAGAGTATATAAAGAACTCTCAAAGCTCAACAGGGGGAAAAAAAAAACAATCCAACTAGGAAATAAGCAAAGGGCATGAAGAGAAATTTCACTGAAGAGGATATTGATGGAAAATAAACACATGAAAAAATATTCAACATCTTTATCCATAAAGGAAATGTTAATTAAAACCACAGTGAGATACCGTTACATATTTCTCAGAATGGCTAAAATGAAGGGTGGTGTTAGCACCAAATATTGTTGAGGATATGGAGAGACTCACTTATACAATGTTGGAGGTAATGTAAAATGGTACAGGAATTCTGGAAAACAGTTTGGAAATTAAAAAAAATGCAACTACGGTATGACCCAATAATTGAATTCCTTTATCCCAGACAATTGGGCCTTTATCCCAGACAACTGAAGATTTAAGCTTGCACAAAACCTGTACATAAATGTATATAGCAGCTTTGTTCACAATAGCCTCAAACCTGATACAACCAAATGTCCTTCAGTGGGTGAATAAACAAACTGTGACACATCTATACCATGGAACGCTACTCAGCAATAAAAAGGAATGAACTACTGATACATACAACACCTAGATAAATCTCTAGAGAATTATGGTGAGTGAAAAAACACCAATTCCAAAACACTTGGGAAAAGACTAAAGAAATGGAAAACATATTAGTGATTGCCAGTAGTTAAGAATGGAGTGGAGGTGGGAGGGAAGGGGATATGACCATAAAAGAGCAATGGAGGGATCTTTGTGGTGATCGAACTGTTCTATATCACAGCTCTGTCAATGTCAATATCCTGGTTGTGTTGTATTATAGTTTTGCAAGATGTTACCATTGGGAAAAACTGGGTAAAGCGTACACAGGATCTTTCTGTATTGTTTCTTAAAACTTCATGTGAATCAATAATTATCTCAGAATAAATATTTTTAACAATTTAAGTCCAAGAAACATTACAAAATTGGTTTCACATTTGAAAATCCATTAATATAATTCACCATCATAACAAACTAAAAAAGAAAAAAATGTATGACCATCTCAAAAGATGCAGAAAATGCATTTGATAAAAGTCAATATCTTTACTTGATTAAAAAATACCCCAATAAACAGAGATCTACTATGTTAATGGTATTGTTAAGATGTTATTTCTCCCCAAATTGATCTATTGATTCAGTAAAAATTTTAACAGACTATTTCATAGAAATTGATAAGCTGATTTTAAAATTCAAATGGGAATGCAAAATAGCCAAAATGGTTTTGAAAAATGTTGGAGGACTAATCCTAATTTCAAGACTTACAATCCATAGTGATCAGAACAGTGTAGTATTGAAACAAAATATATAAATAGATCAGTGTAACAGACTAGAGTTCAGAAATAGATCCACACATATATTTACAACTAATTTTTACAAAGGTGCAAATGTAATTCAGTGAAGAAAGAAGTCTTCAACAAATGGTACAGGGATGATTGGATATCCACATGTAAAATAAAATGAGTATTGATCCGTATCTTGCACCATATGCAAACATTAACCCAAAATAGGTAATTTAAAACATAAAACTATACAATGTATAGAAAAAATACTGGGTTGGGCACTTTTTATGTGTGACACCAAAAGCATGTTCCATTTTTTTTTTTTTTAAGATGAAATGGCCTTCGACAAAATTAAAAACTTACGCTCTTTGAAAGACATTGTTTTGGGAATGAAAAGGCACAGACTGGGAGAAAATAATCGCAAATCATACATCTATTAAAGGACTTGTATCCAGCATATATAAAGAACACTCAAAACTAGATAATAAGTACCACTTCTAAAAAATAGACAAAGATTTGAAGAGACACTTCACCAAAGAAGATGTATGGATTAATAAGCACATGAAACCTCCTCAACACCATGAGTCATTAGGGAAACACAAATTAAAACTATAATAAGATATCACTATGCATTAGAATGACTACAATTTAAGACTGATCATATCAATTGTTGGTGAGGATGTGAAGCAACTGGAATTCTCATACACTGCTGGTGGGAGTGTAAAATGGTACAACCACTTGGAGAACAGTTTGTTTCTTAAAAAGTTAAACATACTTTCATATGACCCAGTCATTTCACTCCTAGGTATTTACCTAAAAGAAATGAAAAGATATGTCCACATGAAGATTTGTATACAAATGTTCATAGCTGATGAGTATGTGGAGAAATGGTCATGGCCATGCACTGTCAGTTTTGCAGACTTTTTTGGCGGGGGGAGTTTAGCAACATCTATCGTCATTTCCCCAAGAGAAACTTAGTCCTCAGTTTGTGTGAGGCTGGCTCTCTGGTTGCCTCCTTCATTTGGAATATTTTGGATTACTCTAGATATTCAGAAAGCAATAGAAATAGAACCGTTATAGGAATGCACACTAAAATATGTTAATTATGCAAGTTGAATCAGAGTGGGAAACAAACCCTAAGAGACTCTTAACCATAGAGAAAAACCTGAGGGTTGCTGGAGGAGACGGGGCTGGGAGGATGGGGTAACTGGGTGATGGGCATGAAGGAGGGCACTTATAATGACCACTGGGTGTTGTATGAAACTGATGAATCACTGACCTCTACCTCTGAAACTAATAATATACTATATGTTAACTAATTGAATTTAAATAAAATAAAATAAAAAATTTTAAAAATATGTTAGTTATGTGTTTGTGAGGATTTTCCTTTACATGCCCTATTTTCCTTGCTTGTTATCAGTAGATTTATTCCAAATGGAAACTTTGTTGAAAACATTTCAATTGTGTAACTGTGAGTACTTTTGCAAAAGTTGCTTATTAAAACTTCTAAACAAAGGCTAATTTCATCAGTGAGTATAGTTGGTATTATTTTTATCCTTAAATACTTCAGTGTGTGTCTCCTAAGAATAAGAACATTGTCTTACATAAGCAGTGAAATGATCAAATTAGGAAGTTTAACATTGACACGGTGCCATCATCAAATCCACAGACTGTATTCAAATTTTGATGATTGTCCCAATAATGCCATTTATAGCCTTTTTTTTCTCCTGCCACATGATCCAGTCTCAGATCACATGTTGCATTTAGTTGTCATGTCTCTAGTCTCCTTTAATCTGAAACAGTTCCTCAGCCCTTCTCTGTGTTTTATGACTTTGACATCTTTGAATAATATAGACCAGTTATTTTGTAGAACATGCCTCAATTTTGGGCAGTTGGATGTGTCCTCATGATTAGATTCTTTTTTTTTTTTTAAGATTATTTATTTATTTATTTATTTGAGAGAGAGCGAGCATGTGCACAAGCAGAGGGAACAGCAGGCAGAGGGAGAAGCAGGCTCCCTGCTGAACAAGGAGCCCGATGCAGGACTCGATCCCAGGACCCTGGGATCATGACCTGAGCCAAAGGCAGACACTTAACGACTGAGCCACCCAGGTGCCCCTCATGATTAGATTCTAATTATGCATTTATATCATTATGTTATGGGCAGGACTACCACAGAGATGACGTTGTGTCTTTTTACTGTATCATATCAGGAGGCCCACGAAATCTGTGAGTTTCAGGGTTTTTTATTATATGGGTGTTTGGGTTCTCCTACATTATTAGTTAGAAGAGTTTTCTTTCCCCAGCAGGTTAAATCTTTGCTTTCTCTTCCCCCTTTAACTTAGGCTTTTCTTTGGGCCTCTTGTACACTCCCCTGAGTATGTGCAGTTCAGTGGTCAGCCAAGGATCTGGAGTTGATGTGCAGGTTTGTGGGGCGGCACCCTGTCCCCCTCCCCCCGTGGCCCTCCCCTTTCATAGACCCTCCACAGACACACATACATGCTACAACATACACACAGGGTAATTTGAGGTGGCTCATAGGCCTACACGTAAATGTTGAAATAAATGTTAGAAGAGAGAGTCCTCATGACTTGGGGTTAGGCAAAGATATTTTGCACTTGATCTTAGCCAAAAGGCCGAGAAGCGATAGGCAAAGATTTTTTGGGACACGAAAAAGTAATAACCATGAGATAAAAATTGAATATTAGACATTATAAAGATTGAAATCTTCTGCTTACCAAAAGGTAACATTGGGAAGGTAGTGATTAAACAAGTCATGGAGTGGAAAAAATATCTGCAAAGTATATGTAACAAAGGCCTTGTATTCAGACTATTAAAAAAACTCATACACAACTGCAGACTAGAACTAGAAACTACAGAGCCCAATAAATTGGGCAGAAGGTTGCAACAGGCACTAAACACTGGAGTGACCAGTCAATAAGCAGTAGTCATTAGTGATCAGGGAAAAGAACATTAAAACCGTAATAATATGCCACTACACACCCACAGAATGCTCCAATTAGTAAGACTGGCAGTATTAAATGTTAACAAAGATGAAGCAGTTGTAACACATACATTTCTGATGGAAATATAAAATGGTATAAACACTTTGGAAATAGATACTGTATAATCCCGCAATTCCTTTCTTAGGTATTTATCCAAGAAAAATGAAAATATTGGTCTGTACAGAAAGGTTTTAGCAGCTTCATTCATAAGAACCCAAACCTGGAAACAAGTCCAATTATCACCAGTGTGTCAAGGATAATCAGAATACCTACATAACGGAAATTGACTTTGCTCAGCAGCACAAAGGAAAAGACTCCTGGCAACATGGATGGACCTCAAAAACATTGTTATATTGAGTGAAAGGATACAGACACAAAAGAGGACATAACTGTATGTTTCCATTGTTAGGCAACTCTAGAATAGACGAGTCTAATCTATGTTGTCAGAAGGATGTCAGTGGCTCTTGGGGTCTGGGAGGAGGCCTGAGGTCGGGGGCGTTGATGTTCTTGGTTTTGACGGCTGCTATGCAGGAATGTACATTTGTCAAAACTTACCTAACTGTGCACTTAAAATGGGTTCATTTTATTGTGTGTAAATTTGTTTCAGTAAAATTGATTTAAGTAAAAGAACACAGGGGTCTTGACTTTTTTTTTTTTAGAAAGGGAGGGGTTGGTGGGAGAGTAGAGGGAGAGAGAGAGACTCTCAAGCAGAGTCCTCGCTGAGCACAGAGCTGCGCACGGGGCTCGATCTCACAATCTTGAGATCATGACCTGAACCGAAATCAAGAGTCAGACGCCAGTTAACTGACCGAGCTGCCCAGGTCCCCCAGGGGTCATGGTATCAACATTGTGCAGGACACATCTGTGGCCAAGAAACATTAAATGAGAGGAGGAAGGACATCAGAGTGTGGGCTACTTTTCATAATGACTGCATTATAGAGACAGATATTTATGCAGCAAATGACACAGCCACGCTTGTCATGAAGCAGAAACTGTAAGACATAATAGGAGAAACAGAAAGAAATCCCACTATTAGGAGACTTAATGCTCCTCTATCAGTCCAAAACAGATCAAGGGGACAGAGGGAGTGAGAATGTGGAAGTCCTATAAAATATGGCATGGCAGACCTCGAGGACAGCTGTTGAAGTCTGTGCTCTGATCACGGAGAACGCACTTCTCTGTTGCAGTGCACATAGAAGAGTCATGAAAACTGACCACAAATTAGGCCACAGTGAACATCTCAATTCCAGATAGTAGAAGTAATGTAATCAACATGAGAAAAACTAAAAATCAAAACAAAGTATAAATGTTCTTTTGCCTAAATATTTTAAAACCTTGTTTAAAAACTTTTGTGTCAAAGGGTAAAGACAAACCAGTTTCAGAACTGCTAGGGAATGATGATAATGAAAACATATCAGAATCTAGGGAATGTTGCTCAGTGTTCACAGACAAACTTACAGCCTTATATTTATATCAAGAAAAACAAAAGAAAGAAAAATAAGCAAATTAAATGTCCTATTCCAAAATTTTAAGTAAGAACAATTGAATAAACTGAAAGTGGCCATTAATAAGGCAGTCAGAAATTAACTAGCTGGAAAACAGGAAAACAGTAGAATTAACAAATAAAAACCCAGTTCTTTGAAAACAACCAACAAAATAAATAAATCACTAGATAACCTAAACCAGAAAAATAAAACCATGTAACAAATGGTTGTAACAAATGTCCTAAAAGGAGGAAGAGATGACTCTCAAGATAGAGGAAATTAAATCTTAAGAGATTAGTTATAACTCTAGGCCTAAACGCCTGGGTGAAAATGTAATTTTCTATGACTTACCAAAATTGAGTAAATAAATACAGAATGTTGAAGCAGATGCAACTGCATAGAAAAATTAGAACTTTTTCTATCTATCTCCCAACCCCAAATCATCAGGCTTCAAAATGACCTGAGGAGAAAATCAGATGATCATCTCCATATATGCAAAAGAAGATTTATTCCCTCATCTTTTATGGACAAAGAAGAAAAAAAAAACCAGCGTCTTTATGGGGTACACTGAACACTTCCACCGAAGTCAGGAGAATGACCAGAATGCCCACTATCGTCACCCCTACTATTGAACATCCTACTGGAAGCATCACCAAATGCAGTTACACACACATTCACATACTTGTACACACACACACACTCACACACACACAAGCATAGAAATTGGAAAGGAAAAGGTAAAACCACTGCAGATTGTACTTCTGTAAAATCAAGGCAACTGACTAAGAAACTACTAGAACAATAAGAGAATCCACTAGTGTAGAAGGATGTAAAATCAACACAGAGAAATCAGTAGTCCCTATGGAAACAATGACCAAACAATAGTAAATAGGAATTAACAATAAATATGCAAAATTTATATGAAGAAAGCTTTAATTTGAAAGAGACTGAAATAGACAAACAAATGAAAATATAGGGCATATTTTTGGACAGGAATAATGTGTATCATGAAGATATCAAGTCTCTTTAATTTATAACTAAAAATACAAAGGGTTTTTCCTCTCCTCCAGGACCTAGAAAAATTGATTCTAAAGCCCATAGGAAAAAATAAACAAGATGAGTCAGGAAGATGCTGAAAAAGATTAGCAAAGGCAGGGGGGATGGGGCTATTCCTAGCTGTTGTAAAAAATACTATAAAGTGTCCATAGTAAGTGTGGTAATGGTGCATAAATGGACTGATCAGTGGAACAGACTAGAAGATCCAAAATGGACCCGCATACATACTTGGAGTTTTAGTATAATAAGAGCAGCACCTCAAGTTGAGGAGAAGATATGCTTTTTAATAAATGGCATTGGGTGATTTGGATAGCCATTTGGAAAATAAAATTGGATCCTTATGCCAACTATACACTATAGGATAAACTTCAAATGGATCAGAGATGTAAATATAAAACATAAAACCATGTAAGTACTAGATGAAAACACATGAATTTCTTTATAACTTGGGTATGGGGAAATCTTTTCTAAATATTTTTCAAAATTCTGTATCAGCAGAGGAGGTGATCAATACATTCAACTGTATTAAAATACAAAGCATCCCTGACCAAAGTTTAAAAACCAAAAGCAAAAGACCAATGACAAGTTGAGAACAAACACTTGGAAGTTGTCACTAAGGGCCAAACCACTTAATAAGAAGAGTTTCAGAAATGGAGAAGAAAAAAAAACCAAGAACAATGGAACAGAGGGCAAGAACCACAAATATGCCTCTTCTCAGAACGAATGGATCTCAACATATAAATAAGTGCTCAGTGTCATCTGTAGTGAGACGAATGCAGATCTGTGTACTGAAACACCAGCTCTCAGCCTTCAGGCTGATAGAACCCGAGAGGTTCGACAGGTGGTTTTACTGGTGAGGTGGGGGGAGGCTCCGAGTACTTGTTGGCCACCCCACAGAACAGCACAGCCTGTGGAGGGCTGGATCCAACGAAGTTACAGATGTGTTTCCCTCTATCTGTTCCAAAGATGCACACATACGAGAGAATAGGAAATGACACATGCATGGGGGTTTTCTTTGCAGCCTTAGGATTGGAAACTGCCCAAATGTCTTGTTGCATGATACTGCTTGAATCCATGGCAGATTCACAAGATGGAAAACCCGGTCACTACCAGTTAGGAAGAATGAGTACCCTCCAACTTACGTTGTTAAGTGCGGACGTGGAGTGCAGCTCTGTGAAGACGGGCACTTCCTTTTGTCTGGAAATGGTGTTGCAAAGAAGAAACACTGGAAGAACTAGCTAGAACCCAGTGAAAATGGGTACCTACAGGGAGCCCTGACCTTCACTTTTGAACCAGGTCAGTATTTTACATATTTGAACAATTGAATTACAAATAAAACATTTCTGATATTGAAAAGAAGCTGAGAAAATGCAAACCTACCTGTGTGTGTGTAGTTCATTGATAACAGAACCCCACACAGGAAAAAATCATTTCAAGTACTTGGAGAACACAGTAGCTTTTCCATCCACCATTGGTGCCGTACAGGATGGAGGGGCCCAGAAGCAAGCCCCACCCTTCAGTCAGGTTAGGAGGAAAAACAGCTTATAAAAGACAATTTTGGAAAATTGTGGAAATTTAAATATGGCCTGGGCCTTATATGATGTAGAAGCTCTCTTTAGTTTGGTATTATATTTTGAACTTGATCCAGCAACAGTATTATGCTTAATAAGAAAGCAATCCTTATTTTTTTAAAGATGAATACTGAAGTGTTTATGTGTGAAACATCATAATATCTGTAATTTAAAGTATCTCCATGATTAAGTCGTTCAAGTAATCATGGCAAATGTAAGAAGCTAGAAAACGGGTTCGGGGATGGTCCTTGCTCTGCTCTCCCTCCTCTACTCTGTGAGATATTTCATGAGGGAAAATCAAAATGGCTATAAACGAATAAGCAGGATCCAATTTGGACAAGGGACAGAGGCGGGCATTTGAGCTGACCCTCGCGCGTGAAGAAGTCAGTGTTGGGAGAACAAGGGGCTGGGTCTCAGCAGGAGCAGGGCTTGGGGTTGGTAGAGTTTTGGAGTGTCGTTGGGGTCCAGAGCCGACGGCCAAGAAAGAATTCTTGAGACGTCTGTGGTGCAAAAAGGTGGTTTTATTAAAGCCCAGGGACGGGACCAGGGCAGGACCCGTGGGCAGAAGGAGCTGTGGCCCCGGGGTTGTGAGGGGTGGCTGATCATATACTTGGGAGTTGGGGGAGGGAGGGAAAAGGGAGGTGTCCAAAAGGACTTGGATCTGCTGAAGAAGACTCACAGGATCCTGGAGGCCTGGCTCTTGTCAAGCTAGGGTTGTTTTTCCTTCTCGTGAGGGATTAGCATTAAGACAGTTGGGTGCTTCCTGGAGGAATGTTATCCAGTTTCTATTACAAGTCCTTGTCACTGGGCTGACAGTCAGAGAGAAACTTGACTCTGTTTACATTTCCTTGTGCCTCTGTTTCCCACATCACTCATGGAGGGGAGGGTGATATTAGGGCTCCAGGAAATTGGGTTATGGCTCTCTGAAAGTTAGGGTATTGATAAGAATGCACTTTTCTTGTAAGTCACTAAGACATTGGTGAACTGATGGAGACTCATGTCCCAGGATTGTGACCTCTCTCCGTTAACCATCTGTGTTTCCCTTACCTTAGGTTTAGGGCATCCAGGGGTGCCTGAGGAATGCCACACAGATCCACGGGCGTGCGTGCGCGTGCGTGCGCATGCGTGCAGGGTGTCAGCTTGTGATTGTGCTCAGCTTGCCTTCTCCTCCCTCGTCAGGGTCACAGACCATTGGCAAAGTCTGCTGACCCCTCATTTTTGGCATCTTTCCTTATCCCGGAAAAGCATTCCCTCAAAAAACTAATAACTTATCAGGAGGGCCTATTCTCATAAGAAGCCTCCTTCTTCGCAGGCCCAGTTTGGGCTTATCCTCCTACATGAACCAGATGCACGCGTGTTCAGCCAACAGCTTCTCTGGAAACCGGTATGATGCCTCAGAGATGGAGCAGCTGCTCTTCTTGGCCCCCAGGAGAAAAAGAAATCGTGTCTGCTTCTCTGTCCCAGAGAAGAGAGCTCCTGTCAGCCCGTCTGTGGGGCTGAGGCCCGGTTGAGGGCAGGTCCCTCATGTTCTTTTGGCTGTTTTCTGAAGAATAACAAAGGGTTTAGAAGCCAAAGTGATATAATCCATGTCCAGGATTTGAGGAGCAAAATCAAGTTACAAACTTGATTTTTATAAACATATCAATTCATCGTTCACTGACTCCAGCAACATTTTGGACTCTCCAGTAGATTTTCACAGGCTCACCCAGAAAGTTCCGAGAGTATGCCGGTGTTGGCTGTGTGGTGGAGGCAGGCCTGAGAGACAGGCTGCGTTTCAGTTAGAAGGTGTGTGTCCTTTGCTGCTATAACAAATCACCACAAAATTGGTGGCTTAAAACAAGGCACACTTAATCCTTCACAGTTCTGGGGAGTCAGGAAGTCTAAAATGGGCCAGCAAGGCTGGTTCCTTCTGGGGGCTCCAGGGAGGAATCCATGTCCTCCCTCTTCTAGCTTCTAGAGGCATCCACACTCCTTGACCCCGGGCCCGTCCAGCACCTGCAAAGGCAGGGGCATTCAGTCTTCAGGTCCCTCTGACTCTTCCTCCCCTCCCCCACGCACACCTCCTCCCAGTCCTGAGAGCCTGGTAATGATACTGGGCCCACCCGTGTCATCCCCCCGCTGGAGAAGATGGGCATGGCAGAGGGGGGATGGAAGCAGCAGGAGGGCATGGGAGGCCAGGAGTGGGGTGGCCACGCTAGGGGTGCCTGGTGGCCGCACTCCACTGAGAGGCGTGGGTGGTCTCAGGAACCCCGACAGGAGACCTTCCTCCTGGGAGAAAGGAAGGGTGCACCCAGCGTGGGCTGACGGGTCCAACTTCAGGAGCGAGGGTTAGGGAAGGGGGCAAGAGTTTACAAGGACTGAGGGGGGAGACCTATTGACGGAGCGCATAGTTCTAACTAACATGGATGCATAACAAATTACCACCAACTTAGGTGCTTAAAATGATGCAAACGGACCATCTCACGGCCCCTGTGGGTCTGAGGTCTGGGCATGGCTCTGCTGGGTCCTGCTCAGAGTCACAGGCAGGAACCAAGCTGTTGTCCTGTCTCCTCTGAGGCCTGGTGTCTTCTAGACTCGCCGGTTTCAGGCAGGATTCAGTTCCTTGCAGCTGCAGGGCTGGGGTCCCCACCCTCAGGTTCTAGCTGTGAAGCCCTCTCCAAAGGCACTTCACGGGAAAGACAGCCGGAGAAATCTCTCTGACATCTTTTAGGCCTGACGCACCTGATAGAATCTTCCATTTGATGAACTCAAAGTCAACTGATGCGGGACCTTAGTTACTCTGAATTCCCTGTGTCAGACATCGATTCCCACTCAGGGGAGGGTATGAATGTGTGTGTCTTCGGAGGCGGGGTCAGTGTGAACAAACAAATACGGTGCTCTGCCTTCAAAAGGGGGGATGGGCCTGCATTTATAGCAGCCCAGAGGGATTTCCCACCCGGGAGGTGGGCCACGTGGCCACAGGGAGCAGGAAGGGAGATTGTGTGAGCTTGCGGGGCCGGGTGTAGACGGCAGCAAGTCTGCCTGTTCTTTTTAAGGTAAAGCATCTGTACACGGAAATGTGCAGCTCTTACGTGTACAGATCTAAGGCTTCTGTGAAACGCACCCACAGAACCCACACACCATCAAGACAGACAGCATTCCCACTGTCCAGAGAGTCCCGGGTGCCCGAGCTCTGGCGCCCGTGCGTGGTTAGTCTTGCCCGCCCTGGAGCGTCCAGCGGGCGGGGTCACGTGTCATCTACTCGGCGGTGTCTGGCTTCTTTCACTCAGCACAATGCGGTGAAACTTCTCTGTGTCGTGTGCTTCTTTTGTTTTTTTTTGGAGGGGAGATCATGACATGGGTGAGCCATGGTTTGCTTGTCCGTTCTCCTGATGATGGACGGCCGGGTTGCTTGCAGTTTTTGACTCTTATGAATTAAGGTGCATTCTCCTACTGGTCCAAGAGTTGATGTTTTTGTGGCTCTTGGCCGGTGCTCTGGAGGGGGTGGGGGAGCAGTGTGACTGGGGCACGAGGGATTGCCGGAGAGTGCCAAGGAGTGTACCTTCCGTGCCGCCACCAGCCTCGTGCGAGGCTCGCACCCTCCGGACCACTGGCGCCGCCAGGCGAACTTCAGCCATTCTGGTGTGTTGTCGGGGCCCCCCTGCGTTCCCTGAGGAGGCATTGAGTCTTAACTTGGGAGGTGGATTCTCGGTCTCCAGGGCACCCTGAGTGTCACCGTCTCAACAGCTAAAGACAGGCCACACCCCTGGGTCCCCATGGCCGTCTGTGTCCTTAGAAAGTGGCTGCTGGACCTGCAGACGAGTACCCTGGGCTGGAGACATCCCCCGGGCGGGGTTGGTTCCCAGGGTCCCGGCCATGAAGCTCTCTGACATGCTGACCCGTGTTTTCAAAAATCCCAGTGGAAAAATGTCCCTTCCTGCATATCCTTAGCATAGAAAATGCATTATGAAGACCGAATACCGGTTGTGGTAGCCAATGTAAATGTGTTTGATTTTCTATAAACAAGGACCGTCAGAATGGGTGGGAAAAAATGCCTTTATAGGCCATCTGCAAAAAACACACCTAAGCCGATGTGGCTGCCGAGATCAAAAGTGAAAGGACCCCTGAGAGAGGGGGCCACCAAAGGTGAGGGAAGGAAGTAAGAGTTGCAGCCTCACCCCGTCCAGGTGGACTCGCCGCCGAGCCCGGGCCAGCCAGCGGGGAGAGCTGGACAGGGGGTGGCCGTGACCTGCGGCCGGGGGGCTCTGGCTCCGCTCCCTCACTTGGATGGACAGACTACGGGGTGTGATGGGGCAAGGCCAGGAGCCGGTGGATGGAGCCTGGGGAGCTTCTGCTAGTGGAGAGAGTGGGCCGGCAGGGCCCTCCAGTTTCTTTTCCCTCAAGGACCACTCTTCCCAGGTGGAAGTGGCAGGGCTGGGGAGATTGGCCCCCCCAGTTCTGGGTCAGGGCAAGTGGGCTGGGGGAAGGAGGACGCCCCAGGGGTGTCCAGCCCCTCCCCGCCATGCCCGTGCTGCGTAGCTCCAACCGCATGGATGGGCAGCTCAGGGAACAGGTGTTAGAGCTGTCAGGCACTGGCTGTTCGAGGCGTGGGAAGGAATGGGGAGCACAGGCCCCTCCACAACAATGGGGTAACTGGCTTTACACGCATGTTTCGAGACTTCATGCAAGGATCTAGAATACTGCTTTTATAAACTCGGAACGGACACAGGCATGATGGAGCCTGAGGTTTCCTTCATAACCTAGTTCTTAAAGGTCAGGTTCTAGTGTGACAGAGGCTCCTTATCTTCTCCTCGCAGATGTTGGGAGGCGAGGGGTCGAGGAGTTAAGTGTGGCCTGATTTCAGATGTGAGTTCTCAGCCAGCCGGTTCCAGTTAGAGAGATGATTCGAGAGATGATTCAGGGATCAAAGGCGCGGTCCCTTCTTAAAGGGAAATACACATTTCTGCTTTCCCACTTGCCCTCAGCAGGGGTTTCTGGGGTGACCACTCCCAGGCAGGGTGGGGACACCTCCGGAGGAGGAAAACCCACAGAGCCCGCCTGACGGGGTGTGGGCCAGGGGCAGTCAGGAGCCTGTGCTCGGAGGGCAGAGGGGGAGGGTCCCCTAGGGAGCGGGAGCTGAGCGACCGGGGCCCCTGCTGTCTCTCCCTGCAGCCTCCCTTCCCCAGCCAGCCCTCTGGCCTCCCTGCCGTGGGCGCCAGGCGGCTGAATCCCTCGGCCCCTGAATTCACGGAGCAGTGAGTGATGGGGCCTGGGGCCTGACTGCAGTCCTCCCAAGTGGGCGTTACAGGGCTGCAAACCCATTTTGCAGTGGATCAAACTGAGGTGAAGGGGCCGGGGACTGGCTCAAGGTTACCTAGCTGCGGGCGGTGGGGAAGGAGCCAGGCTCTCTGTTGGCTCAGGGCCCTGAGGCTCCACGCTGCAGGTCAGGCTGGGGGCTCTCAGGGCGTGATGGGCACATGTTGGGTTCACGCCGTAGCGTGTGGTGTGGGCCCCGTGGATGACGGCCTGTGCCCATGTGACATCGGAGCAGGGGCTGAGACAGGGAGTCAGACACCCCGCTAATTCTGTCTGGGGGTGCTGTCCTCCACTGGAGTCCGGCCCCTGCCCCCCTGCCTGGCTCTCCAGGCCGCGTCCAGGGAGGGCTGTCCCATCCCCACCCCACTTGCTGGGTTCCCTGCGGGCCAGGACCGCACGCAGTTCCCACCGCCCGCCTCTGCTGGCCCTGGCGCCTGCCCGCCTTTCCCCCCAGGGCCTGAATGTGACCAATCCCACGTCCTCCCCTCGCTCTGCTCTCCGGCAGCCCAGCAACTGGGCGGCGACGAGCCCTGGGGATTTCAGTGGCTGTGCATTTCCTCTCTCCCCATCCACTTTGCCCTTTCCGAGGCCGGCGCCACGCCCACGAGGGGACAGCGATGGCCCCCGGCCACCTCTCTCTGGACCCCAGGTGTCCCAGGGCAGCTCCCCATGGGGCCTGCTGGTCCTCCAGGACTCGCAGGGGCTCTTGGTGACAGAATGCTGGCCTCTGTGGGGTTTTGTCTTGTTGGCTCTGGCCAGCTCCCAGCCCCCTGAGACCTAATGTGCTTCCGATTCTGCAGAATCAGGGCGTCAGTCCCCTCCCACATCCTGCCCCTCCGTTGACGATCCTCCCCCACCCTCCCCAGACCCAGGGGCTGACAGCCTGCTTGCGTCAGCATGTTCCCTCCTGTTAGGGTGGGAAGTACCAACATGGGGGAGATTGTAACTCCTCAGAAAGATGTCCGCGGAGTGAAAACTTTTATTTCAAAAAAGTTGCGGACATGGACGCAGTGAGCAAAAACACAGGAAGGAGTAAAAATAAAACTAACCTATAAAGAGGGTCTTTAATAGAATGTAGAACCAATCACTCCCTTGAGGAAAAAAGAGCTTTGGGTTTTTTTTTTTTAAAACAAAACAAAGCAAAACAATAAAACACATCACTTTGTGCCACTGGCTGGCCCAGGGGCCCAGGCCTCCAAGCAGAGGGGGAGGGGAGTCTACAGGATAGCACCTTTGTTCTCAGGGTTTTCGGGGACGTGGGGTTGAGGAGCCACCATTTTCTGCTGTTTGCTGGAGATGCTGGTCCGAGTTCGTCCGCTCACCCTGAGCTCTGCGGCCCAAGGAGGTGGGAACCAAGGTCTGAGCCCTGAGCAGGGAGGACCTTGTGAGGAGGAGCCTCCTCATTAGGGGTGATGCTTGAGAAACCCCCTCCCCCCTGGCTTTCCAAACATGAAGAGTCCACCATCTCAGGAGACTTCACTAGCAGACTTTGAGAACGTACATGAAATGCTCACTAAAGAATCGGGCAGGAATCGTGAGAAAGATCAGGCTGGGAGGGAGGTTGCGGGGTGGGAGGTCAGTGCTCAGGCGACCCCCCCAGGAAAGGCAGGGAGGTTTTGGGGATTCAGAGCCTGCAGCAGTTTGGGGGATGTTAGCACGGAGGGGAGGGGACGGGCTGGCTGGCGGAGTCACGGGGCCAGAGGGGTAGGTAAAACACATGAGGCTTTTCAAGCCTTTCCTTTACAAAAATGTAGCTCGTCAGGTCGGTCAGGAACATTCACGTCACATTTTACTCCCTGTTTTAGCAGTGGGAGAGGGGCCACCGAGCGCTAGCCCAGCGCTAGCCCAGCGCCACCTTTCTGGACACGGTCTGGTAGAAGACACCGTGCAGCAGGGCCTGGTAGCTGGGCACACGGAACAGGTGGCGCTCGCCAAAGGCCACGTCGTACTCGGCCGTCTTGCCCGTGACCAGGACTTGGATGTGGGGCTCGTTCACCTGGCGGCCCACCACCACCACGAAGATCTCGATGTCCGCCTGCTGGGCCTCCTGCACTGCCTTCTCGATGGCTGCCGCCGTGGCCCCCTGCGAGTTGCCGTCGGAGAAGAGCAGCAGCTTCTTCTTGGCTTCACGGGGCGAGGCCTCACGGTAGAAGCGTGTCACGTAGCTGAGGGCATCGTTGACGTCAGTGGCGTCGTTGAAGAAGTCCATGCCGTCCACGGTGCTGGCTAGCACGGTGTAGTTCTGCAGGAACTGCAGGGACCCACGCCCCGGCCGCTGCTGCCCGGGACCACTGTACTGCACCACCGCCACGCGCACCTCGTGGGATGGGCTCGTCCTGCCCGCCGTCAGGAAGCGCTCGGCCAGCCGCTTGGCAAAGCGCTTGGTGGTGTCGAAGTTGTGGCTGCCCACGCTGGCCGAGCCGTCCAGCAGGATGGTGATGTCGGCCGGGGAGGAGAATGTGACTGTGGGACGGGGTTGGGGGGTTAGGGCGTGGCCGGCTGCCCGGCCTCCCGTCACCTCCGACCTCCTCCAGCCCCCGGGAGCCCCCAGCAGCGCCCTCCCCGCACGCCCCAGGTACTCACTTGGGCAGGTGTAATCTGGACATTTCTTGTCTGTAAACGAGGAAAACACAGCATGAAGTCAATGACCTCACGGACCACTCTTCCATCTGTAACCCCCTAGCAAGATGGCACCAGAGCCCCCACGTGGCAGGCGCACGGTGTGGCACACCCCGTGCCACACTGTCTGCGGGCCACGCTAACCACGTGCTGGCCACGTGGGCAAATCGGACCCCAGCAGCTCTCTCTGCCTGCACTGTGGATGTGGGCCCCGATCTATGGCCGGAAGGAGCCCAGAAGGACATGTTCTGAGCTGGGGGCCGGGGAGTGGTCTCGGCTCCAACGCCACCCACGACAGGAGCGTGTGGATGGACCACAGTGAGTGTGAGTGATCCCAGGACAAAGCAGGCAAAGCACAGGGCAGCCCACACTCCGGGGAGTGCCTGCACAGACGCTGGGCCACGTGGGAGCTGGGCCACGTGGGAGCTGGGCCACGGGCCCCTCCAGCAAAAGTGTGGGGCCGCTTGTGGGGAGGTGCTCATGCTGTTGGCCGGGGGTGTCTGGCTCCTGCAGCAGGAGGTCAATTGCCCCGACACCGCCTCCCAGCACAGCTGCGTGGAGGGCCCCCACCCCGAGCCCACCTATACAGATCTGGGTGGTGACGTTCTTCAGGAAATTGTCCTCCAGCAGCTCCGCATAGTTCTCCTTGACCAGCGAGATGCCTGGCCGGCCCTGAGGTGCCAGGCCTTGGCAGGAGATGACGTTGAGCTGGTCGGAGCCGGCGACATAGCCAAACATGTCCTTGATGCCCACAGAGACCACCTGTAAGGGAGGGACAGTGTTGGCATGGCCCCAGTGGGGAAGGTATGATAGCGCATGGGGCATGCAGGTGGCCCCACCTGGATGTCTGGGCCACAGAGCACGCTGAGCGGGGTGGTGTCCCTTTGGGTGTCCGAGCGGCCATCCGTTATGACGAGCGCAATCCTGTTGTTCTGGGTGGGTGGCAGCAGCTGGTTCCGGGTGTACTGCAGAGCCTCTCCCGTGAACGTGCCGCCCGCCATCCACCGCAGCTTCTTGATGGCTCTGTGGGGCAGGGTACTCACGGTCAGTGCCAGGGCGGGGCTCTGGGTCAGGGCCAGCTGCATGCGGTCAGGGTCAAGGGCCGGGGACCCTCGGGGACCACAGGTATGCGGGCGGCTGGGCACACAGCACTCACTCCTTGAGCTCCTGGACGGTCCTGATGCTGGGGTCCCTCAGGTCCACGTGCTCCTGCATCTGGTTGTGGCTGTACTGGACCACACCCGCGTGGGACTGCCCAGGCTCAAACTGCACGTCACATGCCCCGGTCAGGACGGGACACGGAGCTCCCAGCAGCCACCCCTCTACCCACCATCTGCCCCCCATGGCTATTACGCTCCGGTGGGTGGAGGAACACCACCCCCAGGGCCCGGCCACTCTCCAGCCTGGGGCCTGCACAGAGCCCTGCTCCCCGGGACAAAGCAGGCAGGGCTGCCTCACCTTGACCAGCTCGTCTCTGCTCAGCCGGTCCAGGACCCTGATGACGAAGTCCTTGGCAATCTCGAAGTTCTGCAGGCCAATGCTCTCCGAGCTGTCCAGCACAAAGAGGATGTCGATGGGTCCACACTTGCACTCTGCGGGCAAGGACAGCGTCAGCCCTGGGGGCCTCCCTGGGCCCCACTCGGCAGAGTCACCCCCGCCTGACCCAGGACCCTGGGGCTTCTGGCCCCCGTCCGGGCAGGGTCCTGGGGAGGACAGGGCGGGCCAGTGGGGCATAACCCCAGCACCCATAGGGAACACCCGCCAACCGTGCTAAGGACTCACCACAGCAAGCTGCAGAAAGAGGAGAAAGAAGGTGTTACATTCCGTTTCGCACTAGAAATCATAAACCCGCCCGCCTGCACTGCCCTCAGCCGGGCGGGCTGCTTTGCCCAGTGCCCCGGCCACCCAGCCGGCCAGTGGGGGTGACAGTGGCCTGGCCCGCATCCCCCGGGGGGGTTCCTCGGGAGTGGGGCACACTCCTGCCCCCCTGCTTGCCCCCCACTCCACAGTTCAAAAGATCTCTCTGTGAGCGCCAAAGGTAGGCGCTGGGGCCGGCGGGACCTAATTCTTTCCAACTAAGACCCTTTTTCAAAGAAGAGAGATACTCACAGCACATTTTCATGATGATGTCCAAGATCTCACATTCCTGCAGGGGAAAGAGACCACGCACCAGGGGCTGAACTGGCCCCCTCCGGGTCGCCTTGCCCCGGGACCACGAGTGGGATTCCCTTTCCAGGGTGTTAGGCACCGGGTGCAGGGGCACCTGACGTGGTCACTGATATGTGGACCCCCTGCGTCCCTCCACGACGATCACATGCTCCCCTGTTGCTGCCGTGGCGCCCCACCCCATGGGCCCTGTGGCTGAGTGGTCAGCCCCCGAGGACGCTCACAGACACCCACTTACATCTGGCCCCGGCGGCCCCGTGTGTCCTGGGGGTCCCTGTCAGAGGAAGGAGTGGAGGAAGGTGGTAAGAGTGCATCGCTTCCTGAACTGCGGTCTGATGGGAGCCCTGAGCGAGCCTACCCCTAGCCCTCCTGGCCCTCGGGCTGACCCCACCTCCCAGAAGGAGCCCCCGGACCCCTGCACACCAAGGGCTGCTGCAGAGCCCCTGAAGGCCTCCTGCTCTGTGACGGCCGGTGCAGCGGGTGGGCTGGGCATGGCCCGCGTGCGGCTCACCGGCACCCACCAGGGGTGCAGAGCTCATTCCAATCTGATTGTGCCGTCGGGGTGGATGCGCCCCCCCAGGTACCCACCCTGGGCTCTGCTGTGCTCCCCTCACATCCCGCCTGGTGACCAGCGGCTCCCCCTTCTCTGAAGCCCCCGCGACCCTCGAAATGGCCCGCTCCCTCCCTCCTGTCAAAGCGCCAGCCTTTTGGAAGCCTTGCCCAGAGCCCCGCCCCCCAGGTTCCTGCCCGCCCCCCGCAGCCTCAGAGTTCCAGGGTGCCCTGCCCTGGCTGGCCATGTCACTCACCTGGGCGCCTTCAGGGCCCCGGTGGCCCTTTGCTCCTTTGACGCCTGAAGGTGAGATGTCCCTGCTCTGGAAGGGAACGGCACCGCGTCACCGCGCACAGCCGCCACGGCCGTCCGCCCGCGGCCCCGTGTGTGGTGCCCGCACCCGCCCGCAGAGGCTCGCAGCCCGGGCTCTGCACTCACGTCCTCTCCGGGGTCTCCGGCTTCTCCCTCATCTCCCTTGAGGCCTGGGTAGCCTTTGGTGCCCTGCAGGGGACAGGGGAGCACACGGTCAGCGGGGCAGCGAGTCTTGGGGAGCAGGCGCGTGTGTGCGGCTGGGAGCCTGGCCCAGGGCTGGAGTGGATTCCACCCTGCGGTGGGCGGTGGCCAGAGACACACGTCCACTCAGGCGAGGCCGGTGGGCAGGGCGGCCGTCAACCAGCGCCAGCCTCCAGCGGTCCCTCTCCTCCACCGGATTTCTATTTTAAATCGGCTCTATTAACTGTAAGTCAAAGTACCACGTTTCCTTTGTAAGAAGCAGAAGTTTTAAAAGGAAAAGATTCAGGAGACACGGTGTCCCGCCTGGGGGGACACTGAGGCCAAGCGCCAGCCAGAGGACCCCCCAAGGTTTGGGGGGTGTCAGTGCACCCCTGGGCCAGGCAGGGGCACCCACAGACTGAGACACGTGTGGGCGGGGCCTTGGCGCCAAGCCTGGGCCGAGGATGCATGTGTGAATGTGTGCATGTGTGTTGCACACGTGTGCATGTGAACGTGCCAGCACCCCGATGGTGGGCGTGTACTCACGTTTATCCCAGGGGGGCCCCTGCTGCCCGGGTAGCCCTGCAGGGAAGGACAGGGCAGTCACACCAGGCTCTGGTTTGGCCGGGGCGGGGGCACCAGCTGGATAATCCCGGCCATCCCTTCCTGGGTCAGCCCGTGGTCCCGGGCCCGCCCCGCTGGTGCAAAGGGGGTGATGGGGCAGGGCTCTGGGGGACTCACAGGGAAGCCAGGGAAGCCCTCGGTGCCGTTTCCGGGTGGGCCGTCCTCCCCCTACGGAGAGGAGAGAGACCATGTCTGTCACTGGGAATCGCCCGGGCCCAGGGTGGTGCCCCAGGGGCTTCACCAGCCCGGGAGGCGTCCCCTGCGCAGGTTTGCCCTGCGTGTCCCCAGACTTTGGAACAGGAGGGGCAGTGCCCACGGTGACCACAAGGACCACAGTGGTTGAGAGAGGACCGTCGCCTGTGGAGAGCGCAGCTCTCCAGACACGGCAACTGGGACCCTCAGACCCCACATGGAAACTCTTCCCGGCAGAGGCCCGGCGCCCGAGCCCACAGCTTCCCTGGCCCCAGCAGTCGGGCATCAGCCCCACCCAGGTCCTGAGCCCTTGGGACCGCCACTCACCCTTTCACCCATCAGCCCGGGGTCTCCAGGGGGTCCTGCGGGTCCTGGAGCTCCTCTGGAACCCTAAGGAGGGGAAAAGCAAGTGAGCAACGCAGGCTCAGAGGCACCACATGTCTCTGAGGAAAACGAAGGGTGAGTTAAATAAAACAACATGTTTCTGCTCGTAAGCACAGCAATGATTAAGAGAAGGGTTTTTAAATCCATCATCCTGGGGCTGCCCACGGGGCTAACAGACCTCCTACCCAGTAACCCACCCAGGGAGCGCCCCCAGGACACGACCAAAAAGGGGACCCACGGGCTTGCGGACAGTTACCTCAGGGGCTGGGGGCTCCGGACAGGCCAGAGGCCCAACCCTAGAGCTTGAGAAGCAGAGAGACACAGCCCGGGTGGGGCCGCCGAAGCACGTGTCAGTCATGTGCAAAATCATTAAGGGTTTTAGAAAACATTCATAATGATAAAATTAAAAAAAAAAAAAACACCTTTGTGAAGCCCAATTTATAAGGCATAATATGCAAATAAGAAAAATAAATTGAAAAGAAATAAGCTAAAATGTTCCTATTATTTATTTCTGGGTGGTCATATTTTAGATTTCAATTTTTTTTCCTTGCATTTTCCAAATTTCCTGAAAGACGCAGATACCACGAATCACACTAAAACATCTGTGTGCGTCCCCAGACCGGGGTGTGGGGGGCACTCCCGAGTCCTTTGGGCCCTCCCGGGGCTGGGGTGTGCGGGCAGGGCGGGCGAGGCACTCACCTCAGGCCCCGGGGGCCCCTCGTCACCTCGGTAACCTTTAGGTCCAGCGGGGCCAGCCTCGCCCTGCAGAGATGGACATGCAGGTTGTACCCCCTCTCGGTCCCACAGCAGGCCCCGCCTCAGATCCACACGGGCTGGTCTGCTTGGTCCACACTCCTCCCTGGAGATCAGCTGCCTGCCTTTCTGAGTCCAGAGCCTCAGTGCCCCGAGCACTTAGGGACATCCCCGGCCAGGCCGAAGAAGGGGTGAGCGTACGCCATGCGTGGAGCCGCCTGGCCACTCTGGACCCCGCCAGGCGCCGCCCTACTGGACTCAGAGGCCTGTCCGCCTGCCCCATCAACCCCCCAACAGAGGCACACAACTCCCGGTTATCCGGCCTGTGTCCCATCAACCAGCAGTCAGCCAGAGGCTGCCACCGACTTGCTCTCCTGCGGCGACCACAGGAGGGCCCAGCTCCGGCCAAGGCTCCGGCACCGCGCCTCAGGCCCTGACATCACACACAACCTGGGACTTCGCTCGCCAGCCGCGGGGACCAGCAGCCCGACTCAGGTCCCCAGGGGGTGCCTCCGGGGACATGACAATGGGGGCCAGGAAGGACGATGGGAAACAGGCCCTCTGTGCCCTTGGCCAGGCCAGGGGAGGTGCGTCCCAGGCCCCATGAGACAGGAACGTGGCAGCCGCCACCCGCGGGACAGTTTCTGCAGCTGCCTCAGCAGCGGGCTCACGGGGTGGGTGCCTCCTGGGACGCAGCCCGAGGGCCCTGTGGCTCCTGGCAGGCAGTGCTGGCATCCGCACCGGGAGGTGGTGGTGCCCACCACAGGGACCAGACAAGGTAAGAGGCGAGCCCGGACAGTGACCCTTCCTCCAGGTTCTGGATTGCTTCGCTGCTGCTTCTCGGGATTTGGGAGAACACATTTCCCAGAAACTTCCACCTAGACACCCTGGTGCAGAAGCCCACTGCACTGACGGTCTGCAGCTGACCTTCCTCCCCGCCCCCCACGCAGGGTTCAGGCGAACGAGCGGCCCAGGAGCCACAGGTCACATGCAGACCCTCCCCAGCTGGACCACGGGCTGGAGGGACACAGGGCCTCCTCCCCAGCAAGGCCAGGGGTCCCTCACCGCAGCCCCCAGTCTTTGGTAGTGTCCAGTTTTTACACTGACAGTGGCCCTGAAAACTGGACACTCAAGAGTAAACCCCAGTGACGGCTCTCCCTTGTAGTGCTTTAGGCTGTTCGTGTCTTGAACAACTTCCTGAATTGTGCTGCAGGGCAAGGACCAGGTCATCGGGCAGCTGGGTGGTCGCCAGCTTGTCCTGACAGCCGACCACTGCTGGGGAGCAGGCACGCGGCGAAGGCAGGGGAGCCTGGGGATGTGGCAGCGGCAGGAGCAGCCCCTCCGGGACACCTCCTGTGAAGCCCACGACAGCTGCTGTCCTGGGAATGGGGGCAGGAGAAGGACAGAAGGCACAGGGATTCTGGAAAGACCCAGAGAAGAGACGCTAAAGCCTGACGCTCGCGTCCTGTCACCAGGAAAGGTCGCTCCTGCCATAGGTGGTGTTGTGAGCACAGGCTCGCTCGTCACAGAAAAGGCCAAGCCAGGTCAAGCCCACCTCACTTCTAGCCCTAGTAGATCCTCCAAATGAATCGAACAGGAAGCAAAAAATACAACGAAAGAGGGGAATGTACTTGAAATCTTGAAAATGAGCAGGACATCCTAAACAAGTCACCAGGACAGTCACAGGCAGATGGCAAACTTGGAAAAACGTCTGCACCGTGGATAAGGGCCTCCTGCACATCAACAGGGAAACGCAGACTCGATGGAAAATGAATTGAAGGAACAGCCAGAAAGAGGGACATGGCCTGGAAGCCTGAGAGACCACGCTCAGCCTTTCCCGTAAATACTTGTACGAACCACGAGAGCGCACGACTTTCTCCTGAAGAGCAAAAATACACAGATGGAGTTTGATGATCTCGCATGTTGGCAAAGGTGTGAATACAGTGGCTGTTTCAGGATCTTGGGGGAATGTAAGGTGGGGCTAGATAAAGTAGAGTTATCTGACAAATAACCCACATTCACACATTTGCTCACACATACCCTCTCACACACGCACACACTCACACACTCACATATCATTTGGCCATGAAATTATGCTGTTAAGAATTTATGTTTTGGAAGCAGGAAAGAATGTCCAATGGAAAAAAGACGGTCTCTTCAACAAATGGTGTTGGGAAAACTGGACAGCCACAGGCAGAAGAATGAACCTGGACCATTTTCTTACACCACACACAAAAATAGACTCAAAATGGTTGAAAGACCTAAATGTGAGACAGGAGTCCATCAAAATCCTAAAGGAGAACACAGGCAGCAACCTCTTCAACCTCAGCCACAGCAACTTCTTCCTAAAAACATCGCCAAAAGCAAGGGAAGCAAGGGTAAAAATGAACTATTGGGACTTCATCAAGATAAAATCTTCTGCACAGCAAAAGAAACAGTCCACAAAACCAAAAGACAACCGACAGAATGGGAGAAAATATTTGCAAATGACATATCAGATAAAGGGCTAGTATCCAAAATCTATAAAGAACTTATCAAACTCAACACCCAAAGAACAAGTAATCTAATCAAGAAATGGGCAGAAGACATGAACAGACAAAGACATCCAAATGGCCAACAGACACATGAAAAAGTGCTCAACATCGCTCGGCATCAGGGAAATCCAAATCAAAACCTCAATGAGATACCACCTCACACCCGTCAGAATGGCTAAAACTAACAAGTCAGGAAACTAACAAGTCAGATGCTGTGGGGAATGTGGAGAAAGGGGGACCCTCCTACACTGTTGGTGGGAATGCAAGCTGGTGCAACCACTCTGGAAAACAGTATGGAGGTTCCTCAAAAAGTTGAAAATAGAGCTACCATACGATCCAGCAATTGCACTACTGGGTATTTACCACAAAGATACAAATGTAGGGATCCGAAGGGGTACGTGCACCCCAATGTTTATAGCAGCAATGTCCACAATAGCCAAACTGTGGAAAGAGCCAAGATGTCCATCGACAGATGAATGGAGAAAGAAGAGGTGGTATATATACACAATGGAATATTATGCAGCCATCAAAAGGAATGAGATTTTGCCATTTGCAACGACGTGGATGGAACTAGAGGGTATTATGCTGAGTGAAATAAGTCAATCAGAGAAAGATAAGTATCATATGATCTCACTGATACGAGGAATTTGAGAAACAAGACAGAGGATCATAGGGGAAGGGAGGGAAAAATGAAACAAGATGAAACCGGACGGTGAGACAAACCATAAGAGGCTCTTAATCTCAAGAAACAAACTGAGGGTTGCTGGAGTGGTGGGGGTGGGGGGAAGGGGTGGCTGCGTGATGGACATTGGGGAGGGTATGTGCTACGGTGAGCGCTGTGAATTGTGTTAAGACTGATGAATCACGCACCTGTACTCTTGAAACAAACAATACATTATATGTTAATAAAAAAATAAAAAAAAAGAACTTATGTTTTGGATGTAGCCTTGGATGTATCTCAAGATGGATGGATGGAGAGATGGATGGAAGGATGGACAGATGGGAGGGTGGATGGGTGGATGGCTGGAAGAATGGATGATGGATGGAGAGATGGATGGAAGGATGGACAGATGGGTGGGTGGATGGAAGAATGGATGATGGATGGATGGAAGGATGGATGGATGGATGGATGGATGATGGATGGACAGATGTATGGACAAATGGAGAGACAAATGAGCTGACAGACAGCAGGCAGTGATATTTATCACAGTATTTTTCTGTAAGCAAAATCCCGGATGCTGTCTGCACACATGTGGACGGGGGACTAGACAGGGGCATTCAGCAAGCTTACAAGTGGGGTCCATGGGTGCTGACCTGGACAGTCCCCAGCTGAAGGGCATTGCAGTACAATGCTGTTTGTGTAAACAGCATGCATACCCCCACACCCTCTCACACACCATGCTTTTTCTGGAAGGACTCTAGAAGAAACTAAATTTTAGAAGAAAGTAAAATCGATCGTTGTGGGTGGAGATGCAGGGATGGAGGATTCTGCTTTTCCATGTAAGCCTTGCTCCTGCTAGAGTCACTGATTGAACCACTTCTCCAAAACAGGTGAGGCGGCCTATTTACAAGGGTCTTTTGTCTACAAGCCACAGAACTTCTATACCTATTTTATTTGAGAGATATTATCTGCCTTTACCGCCAGGAAAGGGGAGAACCAGACACTCCAAAGTCTTGGGCTCTGGGCCCGTGGCTACAGGGCCCACAGGCCTGGGAATGGCTGGCTCCCAGCAAGCCCAGCTTGCAATTATGTGGGAGGAAAGTCTCCCACCAAGCTGCTCTCATAGTGGGTCCACGCCCGCTGCCCCCCAACACGGGAACGGACCCAGGAGCATTTTTAATATTCCGTCAGGAGACTAGGCAGCCCTATTGTGGCTGCTTCTTCCTTGTGTTTTAAAATTCCTTTTTTGTTAAAATCCCAATTCCAAATTTCTCTCCACAAGAAAAGCCACCAAAAGACTTGAAGCCACAAGCCACGCCCCACCAGAGCCTGAGGCCTGGCCCCTCTGAGGGCGGCCCCCACACGGGGCTGCTGTCCCATTGGGAGCTCTCCGCCCACTGCGGGGAGGCCCCATCCCAGCTCAAGGCCATTCCTTCCGTCTGCCCAGACCCCTCCCTGCAGGCCAGGCAGCCACCTCATCTCCAGCAGGAGGAATTTGGGGATGCCCAGTGAGTTACCCCCATCACAGAGCAGCAGATGAGCTGACGGGGTCTGGGCCAACCAAGGGGTTGCCCGAGGGGGTGTAGGGAGGACGTGTCCCACATGGCCCCTTCCTGTGCTCTCTTGGGGGGTGGTCACCCCAGGCCCATGGCCTGGGCGGCAGGAGAGCTCAAGCTCCTCCCTGTGGGGTTTCAGGGCTCAGGCCCCCGGAACAACGTGGCCTCCAGGCAACGAGACAGGAAGACAGACTCCTCCGTGCAGGAAGTCCCCCAGTCAGAAGTGAGCCCCCCGCTTAAGTTCAGGAGCGGCTGTCAGCTCTCCTGCTGGCGTGAGGATGCGGCCCGCCACATCCCCAGGCTTCCTACCGGGTCTCCGGGGACACCGATGGGGCCTTCTCGTCCCTGGTCACCTTGGGGTCCAGCTTCGCCCTGGGGAGGGATGAGCCAGTGAGTGTGGAGGCCGGGAGAGGTCAAGCTGCCTGGGCGGCGCCGGGCAAGGCTGGGGTGCCCCAGCGCTCCGGGCCAGGAAGCGCCACTATCCACCGCGGGCCTAGTCTTATCCTTCCTCCCAGATATTTAGCATGCTGGGGCCGTGTGCACGGCCATCTGGAGACTCGCGGTCTCAGGAGGACACAGTGAGGGGACCAGTGCTCCTCCTGAGGCCGGAGGCAGCCCCTTACGTTTGCTCCTTCTCCAGCCAGCTCCCCGACTGGCCCCAGGCCCAGGGCTGCTGGGGCGCTCCCTGGGGTGCAGCCTGGCCTTCGGTCCCATTTCCCGATCTCAGCAGGGTAGCTTGGGAGGCGCAGGCCATGCTATCCCTGCCATCCTGCCCCAACCCCGGTGCTGGGGTTCATGGGGCTCGGACGGGGCAGAGAGCAAATCTGTCTTCCAGCGACCTTGGCCTCAGGCTGAGCCCGCTCTCCCCATCGGGACAGCTGGACACAGGAACAACCACACTTCCTGAACCAGGGAGACCCTTTGGGAAAACAGCAGGTGAGGGTGGGTCGCCTGAAATCTGGGGGCCAAAGGGACATGGTGGTGTGTGTCCCGTGAGGCACATGGCCTGACCCCGCCTGACCGCAGGCTCTGTCCCCCTCCTGGGGCGGGGGGTCTCAGCTCGATGGACGGCGACTCACCGGGTCCCCCCGTGGGCCCCGCACACCTGGGGTCCCCCGTGGTCCTCTCTCTCCAGGGTCGCCCTGTGTGGAGAGAAGCAGAGGGAGGAGAGGCTGCCGCTCCGACGCAAGATCGCGGAGGGGGCTGGAGGCCCGGGCACGGGCTGACCTCCCCCAGCAGGACACCCCACCCTTTCAGAGACTGGGGTCACGCCGAGCTCAGACAGGAGCTTCATGGCGAGGCCCAGGGCCCAGACGTCCCTGCACCCCACTCACCCTCTCGCCGGGGGCACCATCCGGTCCCGGGTTTCCCTGGGATTAAGAGGAACACACATCAGTCAGTTTGGGATGGAAACTCTGCTTCAGGCGGGGAGCTGGGAGCGGGAGATGGAACGTGGGTGCTCACCTCGTCACCGGCTTCTCCCTTCTCTCCTGGGGGACCAGGCAAGCCCGGCTCGCCCTGGGGGGACAAACGTGGAACCGTCCGTCTCTGACCCCGCTCTGGGGCCCAGGGCTGCGCTGGCCCCTGCTCCCGGCGGCCCTCCCCAGGGCCCGCGCCCCACCCGCCTGCCTCGGGGGCTCCGTGAGGGCTCACCTCGTCTCCGGAGGGGCCCGTGTTCCCTGGCCTCCCGGGTTCGCCGTCAGCTCCAGGGGCACCCTGGAAAGATCCGAAAGGTCAGCCTGTGGGGACCCTGCCCCGGGCCTCCTCACCCAGACTCCAGGCCGCTCTCCCTCGCCAACCACAAGAGCCTTGGACGCTGAGGACCCTCACCCACATCTCTACAGGAATCCCGCCTGAGGCCACCTCTCCGCGGCGCCTGCTGGGGTCAAGCCCTGAGCCGGAGCGTCTCGGAAAGTCAGGCTGAGGCCCCACAGCCATTGGCCAGATGCTGAGAACCGGCCCGGAAGTCGGCGTGGTGAGGACACCCTCGGAGCCGGCAACCTCCCCTGCCCATCTCTCCTAGCACTTCCTGTCGCGGAAAACGCCAGCAAACACCAGCAACAGGGCGCCGTGCTCTAGGTTAGGCTCAGAACCTTGCCTCCTCATTGTTGACTTCGCTGCCTGCTTGCAACAATCAGCATCCTGTTTATTCTTAAATCGTGACTTCTGCCTGAGCAGACGGATTCCGGGCTGCGCGGACGGGTGGGCCATCTGGTCCGCTGCAGGCGGGCAGCGCTCGGGGCTCAGGGCACGTCTGAGGCTCCGTGACACCGGGTGGCAGGGGCGCCTGCCCTTGGTTGTGACGTTTTCCGCCCTCTCCACCCCAGCCCCCTGCCTGCCTCCGTGGAGGCCCGGGCCTTGGACAGTGGGTGGAGAGTCTGCCTCCAGGAGGGATTTCTGAGTCACGCTGGGTTGGCTGGGTAGGCGGGGAGGCCCGGCCTATGTGACTCACCTTCTCTCCTTTCTGTCCGAAGGCACCCGCGTCGCCTTTGGGTCCCGGGGGTCCTTGAGTGCCCTGGTGAGAAATTGTAGGCGGTCAGTCCTTGGCCTTCAACAAGCAGCAATTGGGCTGGGCACAAATACATTGGACACTGGAAGAGTAGGTCTGCACGTGGTACGGCCCACTGGTGACGCCTTTGAGCATCAGGAGAAGGGTGGGGTCCCCTTTTGCCCCTGAGAACTTGGTCTTAAAATGTCAGTGACGGAACACAACTTACGTCGAATCCAGGAGAGCCCTTGCAGCCTGGCAGGCCGGGGTACCCCATCTCCCCCTGGAAGGAGAGAGGCAGATCAGCGGGCAAGACCCTCACTCTCGCTCATACACCCCCTCCCAGGAAAGCCCCACCAGGATGATGGTCTGAACTTGGCCAGGAGCCTTGGGGTCCACTGGGGCCTGGGGCTCGGCAAGAAATGTCTCCCGCCTTTCTTGCTACCTCCAGGTCCCCCACCCTCCCGCCCGGCAAACTCACCTTCATGCCATCCACACCATCAATGCCACGCTTGCCCTTCTCGCCCTGCAAGGTGCAAAGACCAAGGAGGGGTTCACAAAGGTCAGATGGCACCCCCTGGGGCAGAAGACAAGTCCCCGCCCCCCACACTCACCTTGTAACCCTTGGCTCCCCTGGAGCCCTGCAGAGACAGGAAGAGAGAGTGAGGGGGGTGGCTCCCCAACATGAGGCAGGTTCCCTGGAAACTGGCCGGGGCGTCTTCCCAGGGAGGCAGAGGGGGGTGGACCCCCCACCCGCTCATGGAGGCTCGGACACGCAGGACACGGGCAGTGTTGTCCTCCCAGGCAGGTGCGGACAGCTCTGCGCCCTGAGGGACATGACCTGAAGCCTGCCTTACTCACCTTCTCCCCTCGGCTCCCTTTTTCTCCCTACAGAGCAGAGGAGAAAGGGGGTGTCACTGATGTCCCAGAGCTCAGTGCCCTGGGACAAGCCCAGACGTGTTTCGGCTGGGCCCCCAGAAGGGCTGGCCGCTCTGAAAGAGGAGGAGGAGACACACCTTCATCCCCTGGTAGCCGATAGGTCCGAGGTCCCCGGGCCTTCCCTGGAACACAGCGGGGGGGCCTGTTAGAGGTCCCTGGGGGCAGAGGCAGCCCCCCCAGTCTGCCTTGCCCCCCACTCTGCTCAGACCTGGTCAGCCAGAGACACCAGGCTGGCTGACCACTGGCCCGAGTCCCAGAGAGCAGCCCCGATGTGAAGACGCTACCTCCCACTCCTGGGGGGTCTCCTAGGGGGAGCTCCAGGGAGGGGAGGGGAAGGGCGAGGTCAAGAGCCTCCAGGAGGAGAGGGGGTGGTCTGTGGGGAGACAGCCCTGGGCTGACCCTCCACCTGCCCCACTGAGACGGCCTGAGTGGAGGTCTGGGCAGAATGTGCTGGAAGGATGGCTGTGCATGGGTCCTCTGCCCTCACTGCCCTTGGGGCCATATGCTCTGAGGGTCAGACCACATGACCATGGTGCCCAGAAACCAGCCCTCCTTCTAGAAGCTTCCACCGAACCCAGCTCCCCTCCCAGCCTCAGGCTTCTCAGCACCCCCACCCCCAAGGTCAGGTGCTCGGCACTCACGGGGTCTCCGGCTTCTCCTTTCTCTCCTGGGAGACCTGGCTTCCCACGTTCTCCCTGGAACACAGAGCAGATCAAGGTTGGGGGACAATTTCTGTTTATTTCTAATAACCTGGTGGAAAGGACCCCTGACTTGCTCCCAAGAAAAGGATTAACAAGATATTCCACGGACCTTCCAAGTCCTCGGGGTGCTCAGGCTCCTTGCCTGTCTCCGTGGCCTGCCCTGGGGTCTGCGAGGTCAGGGGCACCCTCCCCTCCCACAGCCCACCAGGCCCCGTGCTGCTCCACGCTGGCCGGCCTGGCCCTGGCCCTTTCTCTCGGGCTTCTGCACCCATTCCTGCTGCGTGTGGGGCCCCCAGGCCGGGGAGGGGGCCGGGCTCAGCTCCTGGGGCCCGTGCTCATGCGGCTTCATGGTCATGAAATCTAACATTTTTTGGAGTAGCCAAAAACCTGCACTTTGATGAGCAATCTGCCCAGTTGTACATGTTGCCCACTAAGGTTGACTGTCTCTGTGAGCCACACCTGGCCTTGGGCCCCGCATTTGCAGCCCGGGCCCAAGAAGGGGCCCAAGAAGGTGCATCCGGAACGCTGGAGTCTAGGGCGAGACCCACCCCCCAGACTAGCCCTCCCTCGGCCAGGGCATTGGCCGCAGGGTCCCTGTGCCTGGACTCTCTCCGCATGGTGGGGGCACCTGCTCAGCGAGGGGCCCCTTCCCTCTCCCCACACCTGGTGTGGGTGGGCGCTCTGTGGGGGTTCAGGACAGCTGCCTGGGGTCCCACTACGTCCCTCACACCAGGGGCTTCAGGCCGCAGGGACATTTGTCCAGCACTGTACTGCACACTCTCTCCCTCCAGGGAGGGGTGCGGCCACTCACCTCGTACCCGGGGTCTCCCCGTGGCCCGGGAGGTCCTCTGGCGGGCTGCAAGACAGAGGGAAAGGTCAGCCTGAGCTAGCATCCGGGGTGACCCAGAGGTGGTCAGGGTCCCCCACTCACCTGGCATTCGAAGGAGCAGCACTGCGGGACGAAGGACAGAGGACACTTTAGAAAATGGGGCTCCGCGGAGGGCCCTGGACACCCACCTGGCTGGTGATGCCCTGGGCAGCTGGGGTGGGCGGGCGAGAAGGGAAGGGGAGGGGAGGGGAGAGAGGGGGAGGGGAGGGAGGGGGAAGGGAGGGAGGGGGAGAGGGGGAGGGGCTCCTACCACTTGCTCCACATTGTTTTTCTGAAAAGTGAAATGGAAAAGAGGAGTTAATTTATATTTGAGCCGCAGGCTTTCCCAGCGCCCCGGACTAGAAGCGGACAAGGAGTGAGGGGGAGCGGCTGCTCACGATCATGTCGGTGATGGTGTCGATGGTCTGGGTGATGATCTCTTCGGCGTCGCGGTTCTGCCCCCAGTCGGCCGCCGTGAAGTTTCGTCGGTACATGTGGTCCGTGGCGATGATGCTCAGACGTGGCTCCTGGTGAGGACAAGGGACGAGGCCGATGACGCTGGGAGCACGGCCCCTCCCCATCTGCAGCGCATTGCCTGCACCCTGGGGGCCCCCCAGCCCTGCCTGGAGCAAGTGTGGGGACGGGGGCACCCACCAGGTGGTCGGGCGTGATGGCCACCGAGAAGACCTTGACGCCCAGGTGCTTGGCCTCGTTCACGGCGTCCTCCAGGCCCCCACACGGCTCCTTGTAGCCCTCCAGGGGGTGCCCGTCGGTCACCACAATCAGGTACTTGTTTTCCTTCAGGTGGGAGCCCCTGCAAGGGGGGTGGGCAGCAGTGAGGTCCCCTCCGGTGCCCGCTGACCCTGACAGCTCAGGGCACCTCCGGAACAGAGCTGGGACCCCCAAGACTGGAGGTGAGGAGCCGGGGGCTAGAGGCCCTGGAGGGAGACCCGGACCCAAAAGCAACCTCAGAGGGCGGCCGGCTGCCACGCTGGGCAGTCTATCTCTGCTCGTCGATGCTGCCTATAAATGGGGCTGTAATAAAGGGTATTAAAACAGAAAATAAAGGTTTGCAGGATCACATTTCTCTAAAACACTCTCTTGGAAGACGCCCATATCCCCAGGGGAGAGGCCCAGGTCCTTGCCCGCTGGGAGGCACCCTGACCATGGGATCGGTGACCACAGCTAGTGGGGGGACGGCTGCAGAGGGACAGCTGGGGCACCGGGAGCTGTGGCCGGGCTGAGCTACAGCGGGGAACGAATCCTCTCCCGGGATGAACCACGGCTGCTGTTGGCTCTTCCCCACGGCCGATCAGGCGACGTGTGTGGAGCCAGCTTGGGGCGGGGGGGGGGGCTGGCACTCTCCCAGGAAAACCCTTCCCTCTGTCCCAGACCACAGGCACCACCTCTGCAGTGGCTGGGACAGTCCAGGCCCTGTGGGCCCCTCCCCCTTCAGTGGCTGAGGAGACAGGGGCAGCTCAAGGGGAGCAGAGGGACGGAGAGTGACCCTTGACAGCCATGGGAGCGGCCGGGTGGGGGCCACTGGCGTGGCGCCCAAGCACTAGCACTGGTCCCTGGGCTGACCACAAGAAGCAGCCTCCAAGGGACATGCTCAGGATGCAGGAAGGCACAGGCCTCTAGACGGGGAGCTGCGTGCAGACGGCGGGCACTCACCCCACCAGGAGCTCCTCCAGCCCCTTCTTGATGGCACAGTCCGTGTAGGTGCCCTTGCCGAAGTACTTGACCGCATCCACTCTGGCCTTGAGTGCATCGCGATCGCTTGGCATGGGACTGAGTGGACTGATGATCTCCACCTCGTCGCTGTAGTGCAGGGCGCCCGCGTTCCACACCAGGTTGCGGTCACACCGGTAGTACCTGCAGACCACAAGGCGGAGTGAGCAGGGGACCCTTCACCGCGGGCACGTCCAGGGCCCCCCACCCCGCTCCCCGTGTGTGTCCGTCCATGGGCACCAGGGTCACCCATGTCACAGGTGGACACACTGCCCAGCCCCGTCCCACCCCGAGAGGGAGCGGCCATGCCCTGGGGACCACACATGGCACGGAGGGGTGGGGGCGGTCAGGAGGGCCAGCCCCAGCCAGCGAGTGACCACCATAGCCCCTGATCTCCGGGGTCCTCGGGTGAGGAGCCATGGGCACCTCCAGGGACTGGGGCCACAGGGGAGGGGCAGACCCTGCGTGGACGATGCTGGGACAGGTGACAGGGCAGGGGGAGGCCAGCTCTAAGTCAGTTCTAAGTGGGACACTCTGAGTGGCCATCTTTCCCTGCCCCTGTGCACCTTCGCTAGAGGCTTCCAGGGGCTTACCCTGTGGGGGCCTGGGGGAGATGTGCCCACCAGCCTGTTCAGCAGCCAGCGTGACCGAGGCCCCTACAGTGATGCTAACAGCATCAGTTGCACAGGTGGGGAAACTGAGTCCTAAGAAATTGAGTAACAAGGCCAAAGACACCTGGACGGGGTGGTGGGCCTCAGGAGCCCAGGTATTTTGGCTGAATTCAAGGTTTCAGGTCATATGCCCCTCCCTGAGCAGCCCCCACCCTCTGTCCTTGCAAACACTCAAAGTGGGCAGGCAGCTGGGTGCCCTGGTCCCCGAGTCAGCGGGTCAACAGGGACCAGGTTGGAGGAGGGCCAGGCCCTGCCCAGGTGAGTGAGGGAGGAGCCTGGTTCTGACTGTGACCCTCCCCCATGGCCTGGGCCCCCCCATGGGCAGTGTCCAATTGCAGCCACACCCACCGCTCTAGGAGACCCCCGCCCCCCAGCTGCAGATGCTTCAGACAGAAGAATGAGTGAGGGAGTGAAGCTGGCTGGCCCTCGGGGCCCTCGGACGAGGACACTAGAGCACCGGGACATTGGTCAGGACACAGGCTCTGACCGTCCACCCGGGCGGAGGTCAGTGTCGGGGGGGCCAAGGGGGGCCTACTTCAGGCGCCCGGGTGGAACCGCAGAGCCTCCCGCCAACTCCTGAAACCCACTCAGTTGGGAGGCAGGGAGGCACATCTGGGGTCCTGGGAGCCCCCACGGCAGCACTGTCCCCCAGGCTCCCGGTTGACCAAGGGGACGGTGCCGCCCCGCCGGTCCACTCCTCAGACTCGGCCCTTCTCTGGCCCACTGGAGCCACTGCGGACGCAGGAGGGTGACTGCGTGGCCTGGTTCACCCTGGCCTTCTAGATGGGAAGGGGGCTCGGCTCTGCCTGCAGGGCCTCCCCGAGAGTCTCATGGGCGTGCCGGCTCTCCTACCTGTCTCTCAGGTTGTCGATGAAGCTCTTGGTGAAGGCCTTGACCTTGTCCACCAGGGCTCCGTAGGGCTTCAGCCTCAAGGCCACGCTCTCGGAGGTGTCCAGCACAAAGAAGAGGTCCACAGGGCAGTCTGGCCAAGCACCGGGTGGGGGGCCTGAGGCTCACGCCCCGCACCCTCCTGGGCACAGGGAGGCCACCTCCCCCAGGCACGGGCCCGGCCCCAGCCCCGGCAAGGGGGGCAGAGTGACCGTGAGAGCCCCCCGTGGGTCCTGGGAACCCCGCCTGGCTGGGGGGAGAACCACCTCCCGGAGGACGGGGAGCCCTGCCCTGGCCTGCAGGACCAGGCCGTTCGCTCTGCGCTGTCGCTCTATGCATCTAAACTACCAGGGGCACGACCTCCTGGGCAAAGGCGTGAGAGCACAGGGGCCCTGGCTCTTGACTGAGTGTCCGTGTCCGGGGGGAGTCAGACCCAAGGAACCGGGGGGGGGGCAAGAACGGTGTTCCCGGGGCTCCGAAGGCAGAGGCCGGGATGGTGTCGCCACCCCTCCCAGGCCAGCCTGACACCCCGGGGAGCGGGGGAGCACGAGGGGCCCAGGGCCCAGGCCCTGCTGCGGGCCACGCCCGGGGAATTTCACGACCCCGCGGTCTGCCGGTCAGCGCCTCTCCCGTCGGAGGGAAGGGTGGGGTCAGGTCCCCGGCCGCACAGGCAGAGTAAGGGGAGCCGCGCGTCACTCACCCTGGAAGGCCACGGCCCTGGCGCTGCCCGGGACGTCCTGAGCGGCCGCCCAGCAAGCCTGCAGCAGCAGGGGGAGCAGAGCGAGGGCCACCTTCATGTTACCGCCCCAGTGTCACCATCGAGCGAGGCCTGGGGTCCGGGGGGCCGGTGATGAGCAGAGGCTGAGAGAGGAGTAGTCCCTGCTCTCCCGCCTGCGAAGTCACAGCCCCGGAGGGCGGGCGGGGGGAGGGGCTGGGGCGGGGGCGGCGCGGAGGGCGGGGGTCTCCCGGCAGTGAGTCACTGCCCCGCCGCGCTCCGCTCTGGGCGGCTCCCAGCCGGCACCCCGCCGCGCCCGGGCCTTCATCGCCGGGTTTGGGGGAAATCCGTGGGCTCCCCGCGCGCCGAGTACAGCAGAGCCGCCGCGGAGTTCAAGACGCCCGCTGGAGAGCCTGCACCGCGCACCGGGTCCCCCCGAGCCCCGCGGCCCGACCTTCTGGTGGAGCTAACCAGCCCGCAAGCGCCGGCGGGGGCGGCCTAGATGTTTCAGATCCATTGCGTCGTCAGATTTCCCAGTTATTGCTCTTGTAGACACTCCTTCCCAGCTTAGTCAATACATATTTGGAAAAGATGTTTCATTTTTTACTACGGAAAAGCAAATTCACCAACTATGCGGACACGGCAGGCCCGGGCGCCAGACTCTCAGAGAGTGGGACATGGGCTTTGTGTGTTGTATGTCTTCTCTACTGTATTCTTACAACCAAGTCAGCCAGAGAAAAGAGTTATGAAGGTATTATGAAAACCATCAGGAAAACACATTTGCAGAACTGTAGAGTTCAGAAAAAACCCGTATAGAAGCGGACCCGTGCAGTTCAAACCCGCGTTGTTCAAGAGTCAATTCTCTCTCTCTCCATATATATATGGACACCCTGATTGTGAGGAGGGGTCTGAAGGCCCCACCCTGGGGCTCTGTGGGGTGGGCTCCGGATGTGGCCAGACCCACCCCTGCCCCAGAGAAGGTTCCAGAAGACCTCCTCCAGAGCTGGAGCTGTTGACACTTGTCTAATATCAACCTAAATGTCTTACAGCTTAAAACCATACCACAGTTGTATAATCGTAAAAGAAACTTTTGAGAAATCCTTCAGAAATCACAATTCTCAATGATCATTCTAGGATTTCTTCCAGTGTTTTCCTCATACCTTCTTCATGGAATTTCTGTAAACTGACTGTGTGAGAAATTCTACCTGCCTCTGATTTCATCCCACCTGTGCTCCTGTTTGGGGCCATGGCTCGCAGCTTGTGGCTCTGGGTTTAGTCCCAGGAGGTCAGCCCCCCGTGGAAGCTTGCCCCCCCCCCACCACTCGCTGGCTCCTGTCGGAGCTGTTGGATCTGCAAAGTGCACAGGTGCTCACATTCCTGCAGGTTTGGGAGAAGTAGGAATACGTTGTGTGAATCCCTGAGGACAGGGAGGTGCCCAGCCTGGTCTTGCACCGATTTCTGAGCCACGGGAGACTGACCAGTGCATGCGTGCTCAAAGGTGGCCTGAGCTTCTCCCTGGTGGGGGCCGGGACCACGGAGTCTGCAAGGCAGGGGGCTTAGGCTCACAGAGGTACCAGCCCCACCCGGATGCCTCTGCTCACAAGAGCTCAACAATGATGTCTTCAAAAATTGTTATTTTTCCTCTTACAAAAAAAGTATGTGCTCACCATAGAAAGATTACAAAATTAGAAAGACATCATCCTGTTTCACTGCCCAGAGGTATTAAGAGCTAACACTTTTGTGTCTGTAAATGTTTCTTAAAGTTTTTATTTAAATTCCAGTTAGTTACATACAGTGTAATACTAGTTTCAGGTGTACAATGTAGTGATTCAGCGCTTCCGTACATCACCCGGTGCTCATCAGGACAGGTGCCCCCCGACCCCCCATCCACCACCCCCTCCTCTCTGGTGACCGTGAGTTTGTTCTCTATAGTTAAGAGTCTGTTTCTTGATTTGCGTCTTTCTTTCTTTTTTCCCCCCTCTGCTCATTTGTTTTGTTTCTTAAATTCCACATATGAGTGAGATTATAGGAATATTGTCTTTCTCTGATCGACTTATTTCACTAAACATAATGAGTCCCCAGTTCCATCCACATTGTTGCAAATGGCAAGATTTCATCCTTTCTGATGGCTGAGTAATATTCCATTGTGTATATGGACCACCTCTTCTTTATCCATTCATCTGTCGATGGACATCTGGGCTCCTTCCACAGTTTGGCTATTGTGGACATTGCTGCTATGAACATCGGGGTACACGTACCCCTTCGGATCCCTACATTTGTATCTTTGTGGTAAATACCCAGTAGTGCAATTGCTGGATCGTAGGGTAGCTCTATTGTTAGCTTTTTGAGGAACCTCCACACTGTTTTCCAGAGTGGCCGCACCAGCTTGCATTCCCACCAACAGTGTAGGAGGGTTCCCCTTTCTCCACATCCCCGCCAACATCTGTCGTTTCCTGACTTGTTCATTTTAGCCATTCTGAGGTGGAATCTCTCTGCTGGAAACATTTTGACAGACGTGTGGTCACCGGTATATGTCTGTTTATATGCCTTCACCTGTGTTCTTTTCTGAGTATGAAAGTGATGCAACCTCATACTAGAGAAAATATGGAAAGTACGGGAGGGACACAAAAGAAATCAGAAACCAGCCTGACGCGCGCCACGGGCTGTGCATCGCTGCCGTCCTGCACATTTCCCACGCTTGAGGTGAGGCTGCGTCCCTCCTCCCTGTCTGGACCCTCCGTCTCCAGGACAGCTGCATGGCCCTACTGGGAGGGGGCCCCCCTCTGGCCCCCAGCCCCTGACACACAGGCCACGGACGTCAGTGTTCACACAGTGCTGCACCCCCGCACCAGCGCTGGGAGCCGGGCCTGGGTCCTGCCTGTGTGGACTGCTGCCTGAGGGGCCACGTGCAGGGAGAATTCAGGTGGGACGTGGGGGTGCAAGGCTCTGCAGCTTTCTCCCATCCCCGCTGTGCCACCTGGGCCTCGCTGACCCCCTCTGTGGTCCCAGAGCCAGCCTTGGGGAATGGGTCTTCACCTTCACACTGCCCGCCACGCACGGTGCCCCGGGACCCGAGAGGGGAGCCCTGCCTGGGCAGAGTGCCCAGAATCCACGGGATGGGGGTCTGCACGTGCCCCCAGGGAGCAGCTGCAGGGCGATGGGAAGGGAGCCTGACCCCCGTGTGGAGGGGTCCCCAGGGAAATGGGCCGGAGGTCCCAGTGGGTCCCGGGCAGGGACGGGATGCTGAGCCCTGGGGGGTGGGCAGCAGGGTGACAGGTTTGAACCATCCCGTGGCGCAGATCACTGGCCACGGTGACACATTGCCAGGCAACACTGGCCGGGCCTGGCCGGGAGGTGGGTCTCCAGGGGACAGGAGGGAGGAGCAGCTGGACTGGGGCCCTGCAGGAGGGCGGTTAGGGTTAGGGACCACCCTCACCCTCAGCTCTGGCCCCTACGCTGGGCGGCTGCTCAGGGACACAGTGGTCACCCACCCCAGGGGGGGTCCCACAGACATGGGGGTGCGGCCCGAGGCGCCCAAGGGCACGGGGCCCAGAGCAGGGCTCTCCTCCGATGGCCTCCGGCGTGAGTGTGTGTCCAAGTGGAAGAGGCCATGAGTGTGAGCGTGGGAGAGAGTGTGAGAGAGAGCATGAAAGTGTGTGTGAGCATGTGTATGAATGTGTAAGTGTGTGTGAGCATGCAAGTGTGTGTGAGTGTGAATGAGTGTGTGAGTGCGAGTGTGTGAGAGAGGGTAAGCATGCAAGTGTGTGAATGTGAGAGTGTGAGCATGTGAGGGTGTGAGTGTAATTAGGTGAGTGTGAGCATGCACGCATGTGAGCGTGTATGAGTGTGAGCGTGCCTGTGAATATGTGTGTGAGCATGAGAGTGCATGTGAGAGTGTTTGTGTGTGAGTGCATGTGAGCGTGTGCTCCACAGTCCCCACGAGTGTCCCCACACCCTGGAGACCAGCCCCCCCCCAGGCGCAGGCTCGGAGGGGCTGGGTGGGGCTGGGCGCAGGTGTGGGGACCCTGGGACCCCAGACAGAGCCCTCCAGGAGACCCCGCAAATGCACCTGCTTTTCTCTCCGTCCTGCCCGTTTTCCTGTGACTCTTGGTGTCTGGAAAAGTAAGCAAGCTCGGGGAAGGGGGAAATTACCCACCATGACTCCATTGTGAGGTTTCTAAAAACCCCGTAAACGTGGGTAGAAGGTGGAAGGAGACCATATCCTAACGGAAACTGCCCCTACTGGAACTCAAAGCAGCTGAGCAGCCAGAGGGGACTTTGGTGCTGGAGCAGCTGATGGAGTCAGCCAGGACAGGGGGAAGGCCCTGATTCCTCATCCCCCCCCCCCCCCCCCCAAAGCAACAGCACCCCCTCATGCCCCCTCCTAACCCAGCCTGGGAGCGGGGCCTTCTTCCTCCTCTGGCTTTCCTGCTCCCTCCACCCTTTTGTTGCTGGAGGCCCCAGGCACATTCAGTGCCAGAGCTGCGCCTGGCCCCCCGGGGCCTGTCCACCCCCCTTGTGCCCCCCAACCCACAGTACCCTCAGCCAGGGGCACCACCAGGCATGGGGTAGGGGTGGCCATCCTCCCCCAGCCCCAGGTCAGGGTCTCACAGACACTGGGTCCACCCCAGGAAGGACAGCAAGGGAGTGACCAAGGGGCCTTCAGGAAGGGGTGGCAGGGAAGTCTCCAGGGCCAGGAGGTGAGGGCCAAGCAGAGGCGAGGGGCACCAGCCGGACCGCGGGCTCTGGTGGCCAGGCCAGTGTCCCTGATGGCTGAAGCGCCTCAGATGGGTGATGCCCCCGTGGAGAATGTGGGACACCTGCCGGGCCACACTGTGCTGGATGGGGTGACGGCGGGGGTGTCTGTGGACTGACAGCTAGTGTTTCCAGAACCACCCCTCGTTCCCAGGAGCGTGGCTGATGGGAAGCTGCTTTCATTTATAAACACCAAAACCCAAGCTCTCTTAGCACCCGTTGAACAAAGACCGATTTGATTTCCTTTTAATCCTCAATTACCCAGTGAATTCTCCTCCCAATCTAGAACGCGATTCACCAGGGAAAATAATATTTTCCAGGGGTTACACACCTGGCCGTGTGGACGCTGGAGCTGGTGGGGATGCCAGACTGGCCCCCGCCCCCCCCCCCCCAGTGGGTACCCGCCCTGAGCGCGGACTCCGGCCTGGGCTGCTGGACGTGGATGAGCGCGTCCTGGTCGCCAGGTGATCCCGTGCCCCGGCCAGCTCCACCGCCAGGGGCCCCGCAGTGTCGGCTCCGGGCACCTCAGACAGGGTGGTCCTGTCTCCCGGCCTCCCTCTGCCGACCGCAGAATGAGCCAGTGCGGCAGGACGCCGCGGGCGGCCAGATCCGGCGCTGGGGCTGGCGTGCGGCAGGGCCGGCCGGCGGGGGCAGGGCCGCCCCCCAGGGGCTGTGCCTCGGCGGCAGATTGGGCACTGCCAGGAGGCTGCCCGGGAGGACGGTGCTGGGCGCGTGGGTCTGAATCACACCGTCCTGTAGGCGGGTCCCTCAGGTGGTGACTCAGGGCCTAAGGGACGAGGGGCGCGTGCCCGTCGGCGGCAGAGGGCGGGGCCGGTCTCCCAGCCGCGGAGAGCGGAGGAGGCCGACCCAGCGCTTCAGCCCCCGGCCTGGAGCCCGGGCGACGCCGCCGGGGGCCTGTTGCTGGCAAGCCGAGGGCGCGCACGGCAGCGAGTGTAAATGGGGGTAGTCTTGGAAGAGCAGCGTCTAACCCGTTCACAATGCAAGTTAATTGCCAGGAAGCACCCTACACACTCATTTGCAAAAATTACACCAAATTGCATGGTTTTTGGACTGAAATAATGTGGAAACACTCAACAATATAGGATTGTTCAGAAAATGATGCGGCCCCGCAGCTGCCCGTCGGGCCCCCCACCGGGGAGAGAAGGTGCTAGAGGCGCAGGCCCGGTGAGGACGCGGGCTGGATGGTCCTCGGCGCTCAGAGGGCGTGTGCTGTCCGTCCACGCACAGCTGCCGCGGCTCCTGGCTCGTTCCGGAAGAGTCTCTGGACACCCAGACTGGCTTCTGGGGGAGGGTAGGACCCGGGCCAGGATCTTCATCCTCGCCCTGGAGCTGTGCTCACGGCCTCTTCTGTGTTTCCGTGAGTTAGGACCGCGCACGTGCATGAGTCCGGCGTAAGGCGCACTGCGCACCTCTCAGCGCGTCCTGCCAGGGCAGCTGCACCCCGGACGGGGGACGCGGGGGTCCACGGGGCCCCCCTCCCACCAGGGGCCACGAGCGCCGGCATCATTTCTTCTTGTCCTGTTGCCCGAGAGCTGAGAATGTTATTTTCTGGTCGGAATCAGACCTGGAGGCTCGGGGTGTGAGCACCATCATTTGAAGGAAACACAGGAAGAGAGAGGCAGCAAGGGAGGGAGGGGGACGGGGCGCGTCTGGAGGACACTACGTGTGACGGTCGGCCTGCGAGAGTCCTGGGTGGTGGAGACCCTGAGGCGTGAGGGCCGTTGGCACACCTTCATCGCTGGGCCCCTCGGGGGGCTCCGGCGCCCTGGGGAAGCTCCCCCCGCCTGGGCCTCCCTGTGCGGGCCACGGTGGGACAGAGGGTTCCAGGGCCGACTGTTCTCTCCCCCGCTCCCACACGCCCAGCATCATGGCGGCCTCGCGTCTTTGGGGAGGGTGCCCCCCCCCCCCCCCCCCCCCCCGCCACCGTGAGAAGGTATTTCTTGGCTCTGAGTGGACTGAGGCCGGTGTGGCACAAGGACTCCAGGGAGCACAGGCCAAGGTCGGTGGAGCTCGCCGGGCACCCGGACGTGTGTGGTGGGCCCCAGGACAGGGCTCCAGGGCGTGGCGGGCCGAGGGGCCCTGCAGGAAAGCCGGCAGGCACGTGCCAGCGTCATGTGCTGGGCAGGGGGGCCAGACGTGGGGCCCGAGACCCAGGCCTGTGCGGGGCACGTCTCTACGGGGCACCCACCCCGACCGCCCCAGACACGGGGACTCTGGCTGTGGGTCTGGACGGGTTAATCTTTTTCCAGTTACCTCATGCTGGCCTCAGCTTCTATGGAAAAAGGCAAACATCTGGCAATGATATTTCTTCAGTGGCTGTCTGAGCCGTGTGGGAGAAGGCTGGCCGCCTTCCCCAGAACCCAGTGCAGATGTGGAGAGGACCCCTGGGGGAGGGGGCTTCCAGGGCAGGCGACATCCCCGGGGCCGCCCAGCTCCAGGCCCAGGGCCCACCTGTGGGGTCCCCATGGCCAGGCCAACGGGGGGAGGCCAGAGATTCCTGCACACTGGAGTCATTTCCTGCCCTGCTGACCTTCGTGTGGGGTTCCCAAGGCACTGGGGCTGCCATGGGGGCCCTGGGTTGGCCCCTCAGCGGAGGGGGTGGTGGGGAGCCCTAAGGCAGGTTAGGGTCACCCATGGGACCTGCATGTCTGGGGGCCGGCATCCCCTGCCCCCTCGCCTCCAAGGCTCCCCAGTTCCTGCTGCCCTTGACCTTGCAAAGGTGGGGCTCCCACTCTCACCCACTGGATGGGGTCCAGGACCCCTGCCCCACTGGGCTGCCTTCCTCAGTGAGGTGGGGGGCGAGGGAGTACCTGCGAGGTCTTCTCCCCTCCTGAGCTTCCTCAAGGGTGGAGGGCTGAAGGGGACGTCAGAGCTGGGGGCCTTGCTGCAGGGCTGCCTTGGCTCTGGGTCCCCCAAATTATGCAGCAGCTCTGATGAGGCCCCGTCAGCAGGGAAGGGAGAGAGGGTGGGCCAGGGGCCCTTCACAGACCAGCAGCTCTTGCCCCACTCCCAGATGGCTCCCCCAGACCGCAGGACCCTGAGAAAAGAGAGCGTGCTCCCCCACTCTGCCAGGCACGGTGACCTCACTGCATCCGGGCAAGCCCACCCCTCACTTCCTTCCCAGACACTCTCCAGGACCACTGCCTCTGCACGCAGCCCCGCAGACCCTCCATCCCTCAGCCTGACCACAGCATGGGTCGGGGGAGTGCCGGGCGTCCTGCTGCAGGGACCCCAGGGCTGGTCAGCCTGGGCGAGGTCCCCTGTGCACTCTGGGGGAACGTCTGGTGTTCTTAGGAACACGGCTGGAGGCTGCCTGGCTCCCACTCGTCCACTCGAACCCCAAAGAGGGTGCCGGGGGAAATGCCACTGTTCCACGGAAGAGGATCCCTTCCATCGGTCCCCACTGATGCCCCCATGGTCCCCGGGGTTGTGCAGCAGGCAGGGAGGGGAATGGGGTCATCCGGTTCTGGGCCACAGTCTGGCCCCAGGCTTCAGCAAGGAGCTGAGGGGTCTCCGTGGATGCTGGGCTAACCCATGTCCTCCCCGCACATGATAGCGAGCTCGTAAGGTGCTGACTGTTGGGTCAGAGCAGAGGGAAGCGTCACATAATGTGGGAGCCTTGCTCCTTGGAGTGGGCCTGGACTGTAGGACCTCCCCTGGGGACCCTATTGTCTGCTCCTGTCGTCTGCTCACAGCCTCCGCAGGCCAGGCACCCAGCCCGGGAATCCAGCCCTGGGTGGGAGGCTGGGCCTGCAGTGGGAGCAGGGACGTGGGTCAGGGCAGCAGGGCTTTGATGTGAGTGTGGGACTCTGTCCCCCAACTGGATGCAGTCCCTGTCCCTGGGGACCCAGAGGGGCTGGATCTAGCTGGGATACCCTCCTCTCCTCCCTGATAACCCTGGACGCGAGGACCAGAAATAACAGGGCCTGCATTTGGGGCAGGGGCGAGTGTGGAGGGCCTGGGGCGCCCTCTGCTGCCCATCGGGGGCAGCCTGGGAACCACGTCAACACCCAGTCCGCCCAGAAAACAGGAGGTGGGGGGGGGCAGGGGGCTTGTGTGACCCCCGAGCCCTGGGTCCCCAGGGCTGCCGAGGTGCAGCATGGCTGGGTCAGGCATCACCCTGAGCCCGACCAGTGCTGGCGACGCCAGGCCTCCCTGGTCACTCCTGGCCACAGTACTGGACCGTCGTAGCCAGCACCCTGGGTCCCACGGCCGTGGCGCATTCGGGGGGGCCCGCTAGCCCCAGGACTAGTGTCACAACCCAGGAGGGCGGCTTCTGTGAGTGGGGGGTGTCGGTCGGATGGCACATCACTGTCACCACTGAGGGAACGTGTCCCTCACCGTCCAGCTTCACTGATGAGACAGAGACTTCCAGAAGGTCAGTGGTGCCTCCAGGCCGAGCATGGAGCCCCCCTTCTCCGCCCCGGGTTCCAAGCCCCTGGCGAGGGCAGGTCAGCAAGAGGAGACCAGACCTGTCCCTCCCACCACCAACGTGTCTGTGGGAGCCCTAACCGGGGTGGGATGGTGTTAGGAGGTGGGTCTCAGGAGCGGATTAGTGCTTGAGGGTGGAGCTGTAAGGAACAGGGTTAGTGGAGGGGGACCCCTCGCCCCTTCCCCACATGAGAACCCACAGGAGGTCTGCGACCCAGACGGGGCCTCTCTGGGAGTGTGCTAGGGCGGCCCGAACAGACTAAGACTCTACTGGAAATATGTAGACAGAAAGCAGTGTTTCTTTATTAGGGTTTTTAGAAGCACTCCCGCACTGTTGATAGAGGCCCCGACTGGGGCACGCGACACGCAGTCAGCTGAGGAGGGAGGTCTGTCTCCTGCCCAGGCTCCGTAAGGTACCTGTCTGACCCTGCTCCGGGCTCCAGTTTACCCAGCTGTGGAAGGGTACAGTGCCTGTCCATAATCACTGACATGCTTACCTCTGCCTCTGAAAACTCCCACACACTGTGGCCCCATCAGAGGACACCCTGGAGCGGGGCCACCCCCACAGGTCACGCTAGGTCACACCAGGGTCAGGCCATCGTCCTGGGAGGACAAGGTGACACCCACAGCCCTGCCAGGGTCTACTCTGAGCTTCCCCCGGGGGGGGGGTCTCAGCCACCTGGGCTGGTGTCCCCGGACGCTGGACACACACCTGCCTGTCCTCCCCCCCTCCTTTGCACCCCTGCCGCCTTCCCCTGTTGTCCACCCCCTACTCTTCAGTTAGCGTTCTTTTCTCCTCTACAGAAACTTTCTAGAACACGGACCCCATCCTGGAATTTCCTTGACCGAAGGCATTAGGTGGTGCCGGGGCCTGTGGAACGCTGTCCAGATCCGCGGGGAGGACGAGGGTCCCGCCCAGGACGAGCCCCCAGGCGCCACCCACTAAGGGGCTCCCCGCGGTTTACGGGTTCAAGGACAATGTAGGAAAAACCAGCGTCTTCACCCCGGAGAAGCCAGCAGTCCAGGAACCGAGCGTTTTCGGGCCGCGGTGGAGACGCGCAGTTCTGCGGTGTCAGTCTGTTCGCGGGCGTTTCATTGTCTTGTTTCTTAAGGACGATGTTAAGCAGGAATCATTGCCCAGTGTGGGTAACTGATGGCTGTTGGTGCATAAGGAGCTGCTGGTTTTGTATGTTTGTTTCGGGCGTTTCTTTCTGTAACTGCGCATCTTTCCAGACAGTCCTATCATTCTCTGTTTGGGGCTGCTTCCCTGACTTCCCGTCGTTGACTCGCGGGTGGCGCAGGAATTAGCCCCTGCGGGTGCTGGTGGCCGAGACCGCGTTCGGCCGGCGGTGGGAGAATCTGCGGGTGGCTGGATGGTGGACCGTGGGCCGCGAGCCCTTCTGAGCCCATGTGCATGCGGCTGGATCAGGGGCTGAAGCCGCCGGCTCCGATCTTCCTGGTTTGCCTGCAAAAGTGCTGCGTACCTCTTTCTAGAAGGTGACCTTCACTGGCGCATCTCTCCCCGACAGATGATAATACAGAAGCCATTCCACAAAATTTGGAAAATACAAGGGGAACAAACAAAATCTCCATGATCACACCGCCCAGGAAGGACACAGTGGAGTTCATGCTCCCGGCCTTGATTTACATAAAAAGTTATGTGGCAGGAAGCCCGATGACAACCAGGGGAGTTCAGATTCTCCAGACCCCAAGTGTGCTTCCAGCCGTCTCAAGGAGCGTGACTCTGCTCAGCACCAGCCCCTCTGCCATGTGCGTGTCCCAAGAGCAAGTCCCTAGCGTTCTCCCATATTTCTGGCGAGGTGGTTTCCTGCCACACGTGTCAGCTCATCCCCACTGCTGTGGGAACCACCACCCTCTCGGCCCACCTGGGATTGCGTCTTCGCGGGGCTCCTCCCAGAGGAAGTGACATCCTGCACCCCCGAGGCCGCATGAGGGGGATCACAGAGGAAGTGGTCAGCGGAGCCAAGAGTGGACAAGACATACATCTACGTGGCTGGGGGCCCAGCAGTCCCGGCTGGTCGGGTCGCGGGGTCAGTGCGCTCTCAGCTCTGCCGGAGGGACCCTCGGGAGGTGGTGAGCGCCAGCTGGGTTTGAGAGGACACTTCCTGCCCAAACAAAGTCTGGGGGGTGGGGGGCTGCTCTGGGACACGCATACAAATCACAGGTTCCCAGATCCAAAAGTCCGCTCAGCCAGAATCTGCCCACATCCTGAGCTCTGCTGCCCCATTTCCCAGCACGCCTTGTTCTTAATTCCTGCGTACCAGTAGAGGTTTTAGCATCTCTGGAAGGAGTAAGAGCACAAGTTGGCCGGAACTGGGGTCAGAAAGACAGCGTGGACCCCGGGCCCCGCCCCCGGGCCCTGCGCTTCCTCTAACCACCCTACAGCACCCCTGAGTCCTAAAGCCCTTCGCTCCGGGTCTGCACTGGCAGCCCCTGCGCCCCGGACGCCCTGGAGCCCCAGCGGGGTGCCTTCTGAGGGCCTGGTGTGGCTCCGGGGGAGGGTCCCCGGCCCCCTCCAGCCCCGGGGGCAGTGGCCACAGCCCTCCGACCTCGGCTGCCGCCTTCACGTGGCTGACTTCGCTCTGCATCTTCCCATTTCCCCCCAGTGTCTCCCCTAGTCCAGTGTGACTCATTTTAACTTGATCACATCTGCAAAAACCCTATTTCCGTATAAGGTCACATCACAGGCTATAGGGGCTCAGCCTTCAACATATCTTTGGGGAACACGATTCAGTCCGTAACACCCAGTATCTTTTCCATTCTTTTCTTTTTTACCTTCTGTGTCATGTTTTTAGTATTTTACTTGGAAATAGCACGTAGCTAGAATATTTATCCAATGTGAGAGGTTCTATTGCTTCAAGAATTAATGAATTAGTACATTTCATAAATGCAGTGAATTAACAATGTTGTGAGTTTAACCTAATTCACATGTGAGTGATCACTAATACATTTATGTTTTATTTTCTATCTTATTGGGAGATTTAAAATCAATTTTTTCTTCCCCATTTGCTATTAGATTGGCCAAATTTACTTTAATTCCTTCTTTTCATCAACCATTCAGAATATATACACCTATTTCTTTCTTGTATTTATTCTTAAGATGTTTAACATGAATACTTTATACTTTCTGAGATCCTAAACTTATTTGGCATGTCTGTGCTTCTTTGCAACAACAGAGGAATTCAGTGTGTTCCAACTTACATGAGAGCCACATAATCCTTACCATTTTTGTCGAGAATTTTGGCCCCAAAAGGAATTTTTAAACTTTTATTTTAATTTAATTTTTTTTTTTAATTTTGAGAGAGAGTGAACGTGTGCAAGCGGGAGGGGGTTGCAGAGGGAGAGAGAATCCCAAGCAGGCTCCACACCCAGCATGGAGCCCAACCTGGGGCTCGATCCCATGACCCTGAGATGATGACCTGAGCTGAAATCAGGAGTCGGACGTTTTTTTTTTTTTTTAATTTTTTTATTGTTATGTTAATCACCATATATTACATCATTAGTTTTTGATGCAGTGTTCCATGATTCATTGTTTGTTCATAACACCCAGTGCTCCACGCAGAACATGCCCTCCTCAATACCCATCACCAGGCTAACCCATCCCCCCACCCCCCTACCCTCTAGAACCCTCAGTTTTTCAGAGTCCATCATCTCTCATGGTTCGTCTCCCCCTCTGACATACTCCCCTTTTCTTCCTCTCCTGTTATCTTCTTCTTTTCCTTTTTTCTTAAAATATGTTGCGTTATTTGTTTCAGAAGTACAGATCGGTGATTCAACAGTCTTGCACAATTCACAGCGCTCACCGTAGCACATACCCTCCCCAATGTCTATCACCCAGCCACCCCATCCCTCCCACCCCCAACCACTCCAGTAACACTCAGTTTGTTTCCTGAGATTAAGAATTCCTCATATCAGTGAGGTCATGTGATACATGTCTTTCTCTGATTGACTTATTTCACTCAGCATAACACCCTCCAGTTCCATCCACGTCGTTGCAAATGGCAAGATCTCATTCCTTTCGATGGCTGCA